>NW_027507784.1:336688941-337226441 GCF_037356315.1 Lithobates pipiens
ATGATTATTTGTTGAGCATCTATTCCCCCTCCCACGGTCTTAACAAAGCATTTTCCCGATTCTATGCAGAGTTCTTGGTTCAAGCCAACAGCTGTAAAAAAAAAAAAATTAGATCAAAAGAATGAAATTCGGTCTGTAAATGAAGGAGGTTTAACCACTTAGCCACTTCAGCCCCGGAAGGATTTGCCCCCTTCCTGGCCGAGCCATTTTTTTGCGATTCGGCACTGCGTCGCTTTAACTGGCAATTGCGCGATTGTGCGATGCTGTACCCAAACAAAATTGATGTCCTTTTTTCCCCACAAATAGAGCTTTCTTTTGGCGGTATTTGATCATCTCTGTGATTTTTATTTTTTGTGCTATAAACAGAAAAATAGCGCTAAATTTGAAAAAAAACCCACTATATTTTGTACTATATATTTTGCTATAATAAATATCCAATTTTTTTTTTTTACGCATTTTTCTTCTGTATTCTGTATGTATTCTTCAACTTTCTTTTGGTAAAAAAAATAAGCGTATATTGATTGGTTTGGGCAAAAGTTATAGCGTCTAGAAAATAGAGGATAGATTTATGGCATTTTTATTATTATTATTTTACTAGTAATGTCGGCGATCTGCGATTTTTATCAGGACTGCGACATTGCAGCGGACACATCTGATGCTTTTGACAATATTTTGGGACCATTGACATTTATACAGCGATCAGAGCTAAAAATAGCCACCGATTACCGTATAAATGTCACTGGCAGGGAAGGGGTAACACTAGGGGTTAACTGTGTTCGCTGGGTGTGTTCTAACTGTACAGGGGATGGGACTGACTAGGGGAGGAGAGAGAGAGATTTGGTGTTCATACTTAGTATGAATACACAATCTGTCTCCTCTCCCCTGAGAGAACCGGGATTTGTGTATTTACACATACATATCCCAGTTCTTGCTCTGTCACGAGCGATCGCGGGTGCCCGACAGTCATCGGCTTGGCACGGCTGCGCAAATCGCCATAGCTGTAGGTCGCTTCTTTATGATGTCACAGCAGGCATGCGTGCACACTCCTTACACGTATCCCCGCAGTCGATGTCGCGTGCGTGCCTGCTGTGACGTCATAAATAAGCGATGTACAGCTACAGCGATTTGCACAGCCGTGCCAACCTAACGCAGTATAACTGCGGTGGCTGGTCGGCTAGCGGGACTATTGGCCTGACCTCCCACCCCACCTGGGGTCCCTGCCTATCTTGGGCTCCACCTGCGGACCTGGCTATAAAGCCAACCAATCACTTCCACAGCTCACCAAAAGTACTAATCCAAACCCACTCCCAACCAGCTGCCCTGCCCAACTGCCCTGCCTAGTGTCTTGGGCCCCTCTGTCTCACCTGCGGACCCGGGACTAACATGGCAGATGTTGGCTGGTGGAACAGAGGGAGACCAGCGAATGTCCATTTGCCGATCTCCCCTTCAACAAATGAACAAGGAAGTGCCATGTATTATTGATGATGTGGCTGGGGAAAAAAACGAATGGAGCATGAACTGTCCTCCATTAGCTTCATCAGAAAGCAGCTGATACATCGGGGGTCTACTAGACCCCTGATGTCTCAGCATAGGTGTGCGCAGCCTATTGCATTAGGGGTGTGCACCCCAAAGCTCAAACACACATACCTTTCTCTGCAGCCTCAGCTGCACTGGACAGTGAATGAATGGGAGGTGCTCTGTGCTGAGCCGCTTCCTGTTCATTCTCAAACTGAAGCATAGTAAACACGGTTTACTGTGCTTCAATTATGAATGCACAACATGAATGAGTGTGTTCACTTACATATTCACTAGCCCCTTCCCCCACTCTCCATCCTGAAGCCTGGGGGGAAAGGAGAGGAGCATTGCGACGCAGGGGGGAAAACAAGGGGTGGGGCTGGGCAGTAGGGGGAATCAGCGGTGCACATAGTGATTAGGGTGTTCCCAGGCACCCCTGGCAAACCCCATGCTCACGTCTATGTGTCTCAGTAAAGAGAACTTGTCACGGCAAAATGCTATGACTTAGGGGGGCGCTATTCCCACCACCCCATGTAGCAATAAGGTTAATTGTAAAAAAAATAAAAATAAATGCATTGTACCCCCAATGCACTGAGCACAGCTGCAAACTTCAATGCAAACATTTAATAAACTGAAATTTTTATTGTATTTTATTAATGTGGGACTTCATGACTCATACAAACGCAACTTTGTACTTAGTTCCTCTTTAAAAAGTACGGGGAATTCAAGTCCCTAGATCAGCCTTTCTCAGCCTTTTCAACACAGAGGAACCCTTGAAATAGTTCTCCAGTCTTGAGGAACCCCTACTACAAATTAGAAATCTACAATTCATTGTACATTAGCCCTTGTACACACGATCGGAGATTCCGACGGAATGTGTCCGATCGGAGCGTTTTGTCGGATATTCCGACTGTGTGTGGTATGCATCGGACTGTTACCGTCGGACCAAATTTTCCAACTTGCCGGAAATATTTTCCGACAAAATACTCCGATCGGACATACTCCGATCATGTGTAGAGAATTCCGATCGGACAAAGTGCCACGCATGCTCAGATCAAATTCCTAGACCAAAGCTATTGGCTACTAGCCTGAACATAGTCCCGTCGTAACGAAATAACGTTATCACGTTCTGAACGACCGATTTTCCGACAACTTCGTCCGACCGTGTGTATACAACAGTTTCGGACAAAATCCGACGGATTTGGTTGTCGGAATCTCTGAGCGTGTGTACAAGGGCTTAGTGTGATGGTCAGTGGGAAGAATGGTCCTTACACTTGTGGTCATTGGGAAGAATTACCTCCTTCCAGATAGCTAAAAAGATCAATGGTGTCAGTGGGAACTTATCCGAGAGGCAGAAATCGCCCAGTGCTGAAGGAACCCCTAGCAAGCTCTGGAGGAACCCTGGTTGAGAATCACTGTCCTAGATTGTAAGCTCTAATGAGCAGGGCCCTCTGATTCCTCCCGTATTGAGAGCTGCAGAGGAAATGTCACTTGTTTCGTGATCTAAAAATATTCTCAGAGCAGTGTGTGGGTGAGTTGGGAGCAGGCCAGCTCTCCAGGATTATCCATGTGTGGAGTGTCCAGGCTGTGTGTAACACATGACACAGATACCAGGACAGTCATACGGTGGGGTCACTCTGGGTCTTTGTGCCGGATAGATAAGGTATTTCCCAATATTTGTGGCCTGCTTTCATGGGCAGGAAGAGCTGCAATTATCAAAATGTCCCTCATGCCTACCATACTATACTATTATGGAACTCCACCCATTCCTCTAACATCGTCTTATTTTGCAAAAATTACAGTCTGTAATTAACCGTTACATTTGGGGGTTGGAAAAATCCAGATTAAAAATGTTGATTGTATATAGGTCTAAATCCAACACCGACATGGGAGTCCCCAGCCTCAAGGCCTTTTATCAAGCAGTGATCTTACACCATCTCAAATTCTGGTGGTCGCCAACCGCAGATCATCTCTGGGCTTTCATGGAACACTCACTACTTGGACTCTTCCTACAAGGCACACTGGGTACCACACTACTGGGCTTCTGACCTCCAACGTCCACATGGCAGAATCTTCCATCACTGTAATTAGAATCTTTCATGTCTGACTTTTCAAATTCCAGTGGTCACCAACCACAGATCGTCTCCGGGCTTCCATCAAACACTCACTACTGGGACTCTCTGGACAAGGCATACTGGGCACCATACTACTGGGCTTCCGGACTCCATTGTCCCTATTCCTTACCATAGGAGCAGCACTCTCCACATGGCTGAATCTTCCATCGCCAAAATTAGAATCTTTCACGCCTGACTTGGTGGCCAGCAACTGCATCTTAAATTCTGGTGGTCACCAATAGGGATGAGCTTGGTGTTCGAGTCGAACGCATGTTTGACTCGAACACTGGCTGTTCGCTCGTCCGGTGAAGCCAGAACTCTGTGGGCTGTTCGCGCCAAATCCGTGTGGCGCTCATGGCCCACAATGCACTGCACCATTGCAGTGCATTGCTGGCTGTGATTGGCCAAGCATGCGGGGTCACAGTGCATGCTTGGCCAATCACAGCGCCAGCAGCGAGGAGAGCCATGATTGGCCACAGGCAGGATGCCTGTGGCCAATCATAGCTCAGGCTGTGTAGTACATGCCCCACACTATATAAGGCCACCAGCGCGGCGGCCTTGTGTAGTGTGTTGGCGTCTGCAGGAGTTAGTGGGTGTTCTCTGTGTACCTTCAACGCAGTATACACCTTTATCCACCTATATAGCTATATTGCACTTCTGTAACTGAGCTTTCAGCCATCTGCAGGAGTTTGTGGGTGTTGTCTGTGGGCCCTGAGCGCAGTATACACCATTATCCACCTATATAGCTATATTGCTCTTCTGCAATTGAGCTATCAGCCATCTGCAGGAGTTTTTGGATGTTGTCTGTGTGACCTGAGTGCAGTATACACCTTTATCCACCTATTTAGCGTTATTGCTCTTCTGTTATTGAGCTATCAGCCATCTGCAGGAGTTTCTGGGTGTTGTCTGTGTGCCCTGAGCGCAGTATACACCTTTATCCACCTATTTTGCTGTTCTCTAATTGAGCCATCTGCAGGAGTTAGTTGTTGTTGTGTGCCTCCAGCACAGCACAGTATACACCGGTATCTACCCTTTAATTCCTGTTGTTCTATAATAAAGGCATCTGCAGGAGTTAGTGGGTGTTGTGTGCCTCCAGCACAATATACACTACCCAAATACTGGTTTTCCCATCTCCCTTCAGGCCATTGCCATGTCTGGAAGGCCAACAAGGAGAGGCAGACAGGCACGAGCCGATAAAAGAGGGCAAGCAGGCTCTGTGTCTAGAGACAACAGTGCTGGTCGTGGACGCGGTGCATCGTCATCAGCACGTGGCCATGGGACACGCTTGTCCTTATTTTCGGCAGCTGGACGTGTTGAGCTGCATCATGCTGAAGACTTGGTAGAGTGGATGACCAAGCCCTCTTCATCCTCCTCATCCTCTCTCAACCAGGCTCAGGGTACTAGCAAAGCAGCTGCCAACACATCCTCTTCCCTCGTCTCAATGTCATCATCAGTGACTCCTTCCCTAGACCCACCACGTCCTCCTGAGGAGTCTCCTGAACTCTTTGAGCAAAGTGTTGGGTACATGCTCCAGGAGGATGCCCAGCGTTTTGTAGGCTCTGATGATGATACTCAGCTAGAGGAAGGCAGTAGCGTGAGCGCAGAGAGAGGGGATGCTCAAAAAGGAAAGCAATCTAGCAGTCATGTTCCACAAGCTGAAGCATACTGCCAGGTTTGCTCCAGTGATGAAGAGGTAGGGGATGATGAGGGCACTGACTCCACGTGGGTGCCTGGTAGGAGAGTGGAGGAGGAGGAGGAGGCACATGTCCAACGAGGCAGGATGCCCTCCGGGGGCCAGCTTAGGGGCAGCACACCGACTGAATCACACCGCAGAGCTCCGTCTGTGCAGGGCGCTGCCTCTGCACGTTATTCTAAAAGTTCTTTGGTGTGGGCCTTTTTTGAGACGAGTGCATCAGTTCTTTGCAACATATGTCTCAAGCGTATCTCGCGTGGCCAAAACATCAGCCGCTTGGGCACCACATGCTTGACCAGACATATGTTGACCTGCCATGCAGCTCGTTGGCAAGCGTACCTCAAAGACCCACACCAAAGAACAAAGCGGCCCTCTCCTTGCTCCTCATCAGCTGGAATCTCCAACCCCACTAGACCTTCAGTCCTCTCTGAAACCTGCTCTGAGAGGAATGAAGGTGTAGAATTAGGTGTGTCACAGCCAAGTGCTTGCGGGCACTCTGCTAGCAGTACACCCACGTCCGATTGTAGCAGGCAAATTTCCCTGCCCCAGCTGCTGGACCATAGAAAGAAGTTCACTCCCAGCCATCCACATGCCCAGCAGTTGAATGCTAGCTTGGCTAAATTGCTAGCACTTCAACTACCACCTTTTCAGTTGGTAGACTCGGCCCCCTTCCGTGAGTTTGTGCAATGTGCGGTTCCTCAGTGGCATGTCCCCAAACGCCACTTTTTCTCACGGAAGGCGATTCCGGCTCTCTACCGGCATGTGGAAGGCAATGTCCTTGCCTTGCTGGACAGGGCGGTCAGCGGTAAGGTGCATATTAACGCTGACTCATGGTCTAGCAGGCATGGACAGGGACGTTACCTGTCTTTCACGGCCCATTGGGTCACTCTTCTGGCAGCTACTTCCTCCACCCCCTCCTCTTCTTCTTCCTCCATGGCCTCTTCCAGTGCTCTGTCCTCGGAACCAGCGGTGCTCCGTAGCCATTCAAGGGGCTACGCAAGTACGCAGGCAAAACTATGCCATGCCGTGCTTGCGCTGGTTTGTTTGGGGGGACAGGAGCCACACTGGGGCAGATATTTTGTCAGCTCTGCAGGGGCAGGGCGAGAGGTGGTTGACGCCACGCCAGCTTAAGCCAGGATTGGTGGTTTGCGACAATGGCACCAACCTCCTCTCCGCCCTCCGACGGGGACAACTGACCCATGTGCCCTGTTGTGGCTCACGTCCTTAACCTGTTGGTGCAGTGGTTCTTGGGCAGGTACCCGGGCTTACAGGATGTCCTGAAGCAGGCCAGGAAAGTGTATGCATTTCCGCCGATCATTTAATGCCTGTGCTCGGCTGGCTGAGCTCCAAAAGGAGTTGAACCTGCCCAAGAACCGCCTTATATGTGACATGCCCACCACCAGGTGGAACTCAACATTGGCCATGCTGCAGCGGCTGCACACGCAGCAGAGGGCCATCAATGAGTACCTGTGCGACTACGGCACCAGGACAGGGTCAAGGGAGCTTGGTTTTTTCTCATGATCAGGGATGCATGCACTGTCCTGTCACCGTTTGAGGAGGCCACAAAGGATGGTGAGCAGTGACAGTGCATGCATCAGTGACACTGTACCTCTTGTCCACCTGTTGGAGCATACGCTGCGTGGAATAATGGACAGGGCACTTGAGGCAGAACAGAGGCAGGAAGAGGAGGACTTCCTTGCCTCTCAAGGCCCCCTTTATCCAGACAGTGTTCCTGCTGTCCCATCCATCACACAGGAAGAGGACGAGGAGGAGGTGGAGGATGATTGTGTCAGCATGGAGGTGGAGGCTGGCACTCAGCATCATCAGCAGCAGCAGTCTTGTAGGGATGATTTACAGTCCCAAGAAACCCGTGGACTTGTACGTGGCTGGGAGGAGGTAGCTGCGGATCATGTTGTCCTTAGTGACCCAGAGGACTCCGGACCGAATGCCTCAGCTAACCTACGCTGCATGGCCTCCCTGATCCTGCAAAGCCTGCGGAAGGATCCTCGTATTTCTTTGGATCAAGGAGAGGGACCATTACTGGCTGGCCACTCTCCTTGATCCACGGTACAAGGGTAAGGTTGCCGACCTTATCTTGCCATCGCAGAGGGAGCAGAGAATGAGACATCTCTGGGAGGCCCTGCAGAAAGGTCTGTGCAACACGTTCCCAGAGACTGGGAGGTTACAAACTCCTCTTCCTGGACAACGTGTTGCTGAGGCATCGGTCAGAAGGAGCAGTGGAGAAGGTGGCCGTCTGACCGATGCGTTCAGACAATTTTTTAGTCCGCAGCCCCAAGGTATGATCGGTTCCAGCAACCATCGCTAGCGTCTGATTTACATGGTGCAGGAATACCTAGGGGCAAGGTCAGATTTGGACACCTTTCCCACCGAAAATCCTCTGGCTTACTGGGTCTTGAGGATGGATCACTGGCCAGAGCTTGCACAGTATGCAATTGAGCTACTGGCCTGTCCTGCATCCAGCGTTCTTTCGGAACGCACCTTCAGTGCTGCTGGTGGCTTTGTAACCAATCACAGGCTACGCCTGTCCACCGACTCGGTTGATTGACTCACCTTCATAAAGATGAATCAGTCTTGGATCACCCACAGCTACCAAGCACCTGAAGCTGATGTAACCGAATAATTTTTTTTTGAAATATCACATCCCTTCAAGACTGCCTATGCTGATGCTGAGTGACTGTCCTGTTATGTTGACTGTCTATCATCTTCCTCCTCCGCTGATATCTTGGAAGAACATTTTTGGTTCTGGGTGATGCCAGCAGCCCAATTTTTCAGCCCTGTTTAACAGGGGCATGTAATACAATTTTTGATGCAATGCTTTGCAACAGGGCTCATTCCTGCACTACAACTAGAGTATATGGGAGAGGTTGCAGTGTATAGGCCCAATTTTTCAGCCCTTGTTTAACAGGGGCATGTAATTACAATTCTTGATATATTTCACAGCAGGGCCCGTTCCTGTGCCCACCGAGAGTAACTGTGAGGACTTATAGTGTTGTGGCACCAGCATCACCACCACAACCACCAAAGGCCCAATTTTTCTACCACTGTTCAAAAATGGCATGTAATTACAATTCTTGATATATTCGTTCACAGCAGGGCGCTCCGGCGCCCACCAAGAGTCACTTTGAGGGCTTACAATGTTATGGCAACACCAACACCTTGTTCCGCCATTTCTGCAGAGCATATAGGGCAGGCCCCTACTTTCAAACATCCAACTTACAAACATCTCCTACTTGCAAACGGAAGGAGACAACAGGAAGTGATGAAAAAAGACGTACGGCAAAAAAAATTAAATTATACAGGGGTGATAACCCTTCCCTATGTTTTCCAAAAATCTTAAAAATATATTTTTTGACTGGAGCTACACTTTAAAAATTTACCAGTTCAAAATTACAAACAGATTCTACTTAACACAACAAACCTACACAGTCCCTGTCTTGTTTGCACCGCCTGTATACTGCTGTTCTGAGTATATAGGGCCTGGGGGCCCACGTCTTTCCTTTGTTTAATATGGGTACAGAGTTCCCCTTAATATCCGAACAAGACCCAAAGGGGCTGGTAATGGGCGGGGGGGGGCTTCCTATGCCATTTTTCTCAATGATTTTCATCTATATTGCCGGAACCAGATATTACATTAAAACCGCAAGCAGTTTTAAATGACTTTTTTTCCGTTAAATGTCATTTTGTGCAGGGACTGTTCTAAACACAGGAAACACGTGGCACTTCACAGGCGTACTATAGACACCCCCCAGGCACGATATTTAAAGGAATATTTCAAATTTTTTCACTTTAATCGTCATTAAAATCAGTGCTCCTGAAAAAACAGCAGTTTTTAAAAACATTTTAGGCATTGACCCATGTCCCCTGGCGCAGGAGTCAGGTCCCCAAACCCTTTTTAGGACAATATCTTGCATATTAGCCATTAAAATTAGCACTTTTTATTTTGAACGTTCGAGTCCCATAGACTTCAATGGGGTTCTAAAGTTCGCATGAATTTGCGGTCTGTTCGAAAGTTCTGGTGCAAACCGAACCGGGGGGTGTTCGGCTCATCCCTAGTCACCAACCACAGATCGTCTCTGGGCTTCCATCAAACACTCACTGCTAGGACTACAAGGCACACAATGGGTGTGAAATTAGAATCTCACATATGAATTATCAAATTTTGGTGGTCACCAACTGCAGATCGTCTTTGGGCTTCCAGAGGGAGACTACAAGGCACACGATAGTTGCCATACTATTGGGCTTCTGACCTCCAACCTCCCCATTCCTCACCATAATTGTAGCACTCTCCACATGACAGAATCTTCCATTGCTGAAATTAGAATCTTTCACGTCTGACTTATCAAATTCTGTTGGTCACCAAACGCAGATCATCTTTGAGCTTCCATTAAACACTCACTGCTGGGACTCTTACTACAAGGCACACTGGGTACTACTGGGCTTCTGGCCCCTATTCCTTACCATAAGAGCAGCACTCTCAACATGGCGATATCTTACATCAGCAAAATGAGAATCTTTCACATCTAACTTATCAAATTCTCATGGTCACCAACCGCAGATCATCTCTGGGCTTCCATCAAACTCTCACTGCTGAGACTCTCCCTACAAGGCACGCTGGGTGCCATACTACTGGGCTTACAGGCTACAACATCCCTATTCCTTACCATAAGAGCAGCACTCTCCACATGGCAGTATCCTCCATCGCCGAAATTAGAATCTCATATATGACTTACCCAAATTCTCATAGTCACCAACCACAGATCATCTCTGGGCTTCCATCGAACTCTCACTGCTGAGACACTCCCTACAAGGCACACTGGGTACCATACTACTGGCTGAAATTAGAGTCTCACATATGAATTACCAAATTTTGGTGGTCACCAACTATAGATTGTCTCTGGGCTTCCAGAGGAAGACTACAAGGCACACAATAGGTGCCACACTACTGGGCTTCTGACCTCCAACCTCCCCATTCCTCACCATAATTGCAGCACTCTCCACATGAAGGAATCTTCCATCGTTGAAATTAGAATCTTTCATGTCTGACTTATCAAATTCTGTTGGTCACCAACTGCAGATCATCTCTGAGCTTCCATTAAACACTCACTACTGGGACTCTTACTACAAGGCACACTGGGTACCATACTACTGGGCTTTCGGCCTTCAACATCCCTATTCCTTACCATAAGAGCAGCACTCTCCACATGGCGATATCTTCCACCATAAAAATGAGAATCTTTCATGTCTGACTTATCAAATTCTCATGGTCACCAACCACAGATCATCTCTGGGCTTCCATCAAACTCTCACTGCTGAGACTCTCTCTACAAGGCACACTGGGTACCATACTACTGTTCGAAATTAGAATCTCCCATATGAATTATCACATTTTGGTGGTCACCAATTGCAGATCGTCTCTGGGCTTCCAGAGGGAGACTACAAGGCACACAATAGGTGCCACACTGCTGGGCTTCTGGACCTACAACGTCCCCATTCCTCACCATAAGAACAGTACTCTTCCAATGGTGGAATCTTCCATCACTGAAATTAGAATCTTTCACGTCTGACTTATCAAATTCTGGTGGTTGCCACACATCATCTCTGGCCTTCCATCAAACACTCACTCCTGGGACTCTCCAGACAAGGCATGCTGGGTGCCACTCAGTTTGGCTTCTGGACCTCTAACGTCCCCATTCCTCACCATAAGAGCAGTACCCTTCCAATGGCAGAATCTTCCATCACTGAAAATTAGAATCTTTTACGTCTGACTTATCAAATTCTGGTGGTTGCCACACATCTCTGGGCTTCACTGAACACTCACTGCTGAGACTCTCCCTACAAGGCACACTGGGTGCTACACTGCTGGGGTTCTGGACCTTCAACGTCCTCATTCCTCACCATAAGACCAGCACAACAGCCAAAAGCTCTATGAAACAAAGGAGGAATGTATATCATGAATACTACCAGTACATATATGAAGTCCAAACAATCATCAAAGTGCAATATATTTTGTGAACATTGTCCTTTAATAAAAAAATAAAAAAATAATAAATCACAAGTCTATTCCATAAACAAGCTAATCATTTGGTTATTATCGTAAGGTGTCCCTGCTGTGTTCAGTTTATTGGTTCCTTTATATAAAGCAAGTGTTGCGTTCAGCTCCTTCTGCTGTCCGGCGTGATTGATGCAGAGTGATCCGGCAAGCCTTCTGCTCCGGCGCTCTCCGGTGTACACAGTCCTGGGGATCGGCGTACACACGGCACACATCGGATTATGTCGGGAAATGGCTCCGATCACACTCTATTAGCTCTCCATCTGTCCTGTGATATCCTAACAGTGAGTCTGCCCACTGACACAAATAGAATATTCCAACATCCTCTCCCCATCCACCGCAGATGCTGGATGGAACCTCAATAATAAAGTTTAACTCTGGGCATAAAAAAAAAATCCTCAATAGCCACTATATATACTATAGTGTCAAAAGTATTGGGACACATGCCTTTACACACACATGAACTTTAATGGCATCCCAGTCTTAGTCCGTAGGGTTCAATATTGAGTTGGCCCACCCTTTGCAGCTATAACAGCTTCAACTCTTCTGGGAAGGCCGTCCACAAGGTTTAGGAGTGTCTATGGGAATGTTTGACCATTCTTCCAGAAGCGCATTTGTGAGGTCAGGCACTGACGTTGGACGAGAAGCCCTGGTCTCTGCTCTAATTCACCCTAAAGGTGTTCTTGCGGTCAAGAATCTGTGCAGGCATGTCAAGTTCCTCCACCCCAAACTCGCTCATCTATGTCTTGTTTTGTGCACTGATCAATGCTATGTCATTTACTGGCCCCTTCCTTTTCTAAATGAACACAGTAAATGCACTCACTCAATATGTTCATTCATAGCTGAAGCATAGTAAACTGTGTGGACAGTGCTTCAGTTTGTGAATGAACAGGAAGCAGGTCTACACAGAGCACTTCTCATTCATTCACTGTTAAGCACAGCTAAGGCTGCAATGAAAGGCATGTGCGTTTGAGCTTTGGGGTGCACACCCATAATACGATGGGCTGCCAACACCTATGACTACTGTATAAGCATTTATAAATATACCATTGAAAGAAATTATAAAATGGTGCAAAGGTGGCATTAAAAAGAGGTGGTTAACACAAACCAGCCAGTATGCTTGAAATGTTGGTTACCTCCTCACTTAGTGACCTAGTCATAGGAATGGAACTAGGACATTAAAGTAGAACAATAGGCAAAACTATTTTTCATTTTGGATAGAGTAGGGCAGGGTTATAACCCCTGTAAGCTTTAATTTTTTTGTTATCTGTGTCCCATTGGGGAGATTTCCCTTCACTTTCTGTCCCATAGCCAAAATAGGAAGGAGAGAGAGAGAGAGAGAGAGAGATAGAGAGAGAGAGAACAATCCTTGAAAATTAAGGGGATCCCAAGGCCACCAGAACTAGTAACCCCATCAGTGGAGGCTTGTGCTACAATTTTGAGAAGGGGGTGGCAAACCCCCCCCAGCACCGCCCCCTCCCTACCCATGATCAGTCAATCATCCTGCACTACTTACCCCCATCCAGGTCGCGCTTCAGTGGCTTCCCCACTGCTTCTCCTTCGGTGGCTTTGGTGGCTTCCCCACTGCTTCTCCTCCTCCGCGGCTTGGGCAGCTTCCCCACTGCTTCTCCTCCTTGGTGGTTTGGTAGACTTCCCCACTGCTTCTCCTCCTCAGCGACTTGGGCAGCTTCCCCACTGCTTCTCCTTCGGCGGCTTGGTCGACTTCCCCACTGCTTCTCCTCCTCGGCCACTTGGGCGGCATCCCCACTGCTTTTCCTCCTCAGTGACTTGGGAAGCTTCCCCACTGCTTCTCCTCCTCAGCGACTTGGGCAGCTTCCCCACTGCTTCTCCTCCTCGGCGGCTTGTTAGACTTCCCCACTGCTTCTCCTCCTCGGCGGCTTGTTAGACTTCCCCACTGCTTCTCCTCCTCGGTGGCTTGGGCGGCATCCCCACTGCTTCTCCTGCTCGGCGGCTTGGGCGGCATCCCCACTGCTTCTCCTGCTCGGCGGCTTGGGCGGCATCCCCACTGCTTCTCCTGCTCAGCGGCTTTGGTGGCTTCCCCTCCTCGGCGGCTTTGGTGGCTTCCCCACTGCTTCTCTTACTGGCCAATGTGGTAGTTTCTCCTCCCGGCCAATCAGGACCTACTTCCTGATTGGCCGGGAGGAGAAGCAGGAAGACATTGGCGATTATTCATTTTGCTAATGTCACACAAGTGGGCGGGCTCGGGGGTGCAGTGCTCTACCCCCCCTCCCCCAGCCCACCCATTTTGAAGCCAACTAGAGCTTCCGGCTCTAAACATGTGCTTCTAAAAAAAAAAAAAATGGGGAAAAAAAAAACGTACATATTCGTGCATCCGGTACCCTGCATGGAGATTAGGGGTCAGGTGAATGGAGATTAGGGGGGCGTCACCCTGCCCCATATGATTGGCCACCACTAATCCCCATTGGAAGGTTTCCCCTCTGGGGACAACCCAAAATTTAGAATTTTCTTTTACTTTCACTTTCAATCATAGTTGTGCGCAGCCTATTACATTAGGGTGTGTGTATGTGTGTATATATATATATTTATTATACACACACAAATTAAAATGGGTCAAACAAAGTTGCATCCACCCAGTGAGGTATCCCTTCTCTAGGTCCCCATAGAAACAACAGTAAAGTGGTCATTCCCAAACAGAGTTCTGCCCCGTAAACAGGATCGGACATTGAATGTCTTTGCGACAACAAAATCCATGGGATTTTTTCCGACGGATGTTGGCTCAAACTTGTCTTGCATACACACGGTCACACAAATCTTGACGAAAATTCCGAGCATCAAGAGCGCAGTGACGTACGACGAGCTGAGAAAAATGAAGTTCAATAGCCAGTGCGGCTCTTCTGCTCGATTCCGAGCATGCATAGAACTTTGTGCTTCGGGAATTGTGTAGAACACGATCGGAATTTACGACAAAGGATTTTGTTGTTGGAAAATTTGAGATTCGGATCTCAAATTTTGTGCGTCGGAAGTTCCGATGGAAAATGTCCGATGGAGCCCACACACGGTCAGAATTTCCGACAACAAGCTCCCATCCAACATTTTCCATTGGAAAATCTGACCGCGTGTACGGGGAATTACTATGTACTGTATAGGTAATGAACATTGGGGAGGGGAGGAGTGATCATCTGACCAAAAAGAACCAATGGATTCCATCTTTTCAATGCCACTCCTGGTTGCGGTGGCGTCACCAAATTTTCTGAGTTGAGAGGAGACAGAGAAGGGCAGGCAGAAAAACCATCCAGTGCCCAGGGCAAAGATGGAAAATTGTGCCATGTGCAAGCTTATGAGGAGGAAGGGAAGAGAGAGAGCACAGCCCGCACCTCCTTTCGCTTCTCTCCTTGCTTTTTCCAGTGCTGGGCTGACAGAAGTAGTGCTGCTGCTGTCACTACTCCTGTCAGCCTTTGGTAGAAGGCAGTGGCAGCTGGTGAGCTTTTCTCTTGGGGCCGTGGCAAACAACCAGCACTACCTCCCTCCACCCCCGCAGCGCGGCACTGCACTGATGCACCCCTCTCCCCCGCATCAGGGACGGCCAGGGGGCTCACGGCACTGACAGCTGCTAGCACCCCCCTTCCCCCCGGGAGGTCCGGCACTTACTGGTTCAGTGCAGGCAGCGGTGGTGTGCTCTCCTCTATTCCTCCATGCAGGCAGCAGCGGTATGCTCTCCTCTCCTCCACCTTCATGTAGGCAACAGCAGTGTGCTCTCCTCTCCTCCTACTCCTCCATGCAGGCAGCGGTGGTGTGCTCTCCTCTCCTCCTCCTCCATTCAAGCAGCAGGGGTGTGCTCTCCTCTACTCCTTCATGCAGGCAGCGGTGGTGTGCTCTCCTCCTCCTTCATGCAGGCAGCGGTGGTGTGCTCTCCTCCTCCTTCATGCAGGCAGCGGTGGTGTGCTCTCCTCCTCCTTCATGCAGGCAACAGCTGTGTGCTCTCCTCTCCTCCTCCTCAATGCAGGCAGCGGTGGTGTGCTCTCCTCTCCTCCTCCTCCATGCATGCAGCGGTGGTGTGCTCTCCTCCTCCTTCATGCAGGCAACAGCTGTGTGCTCTCCTCTCCTCCTCCTCAATGCAGGCAGCGGTGGTGTGCTCTCCTCTCCTCCTCCTCCATGCATGCAGCGGTGGTGTGCTCTCCTCTCCTTCATGCAGGCAGCAGTGGTGTGCTCTCCTCTCCTCCTCCTCAATGCAGACAGCAGTGGTGTGCGCCCCTTTCCTCCTCCTTCATGCAGGCGGCGGCTCCGGCTCCAGCATGTCTCCTCTTTCAAAGCGCTAGGCATCCGATAACATCGTCTGGTGCTTTGGCTAATTGGGAAACAGGTCTCACGACCTGCCTGCTGATTGGCAGGGAGGAACTGTAGAATGACCATGGCGAAAATTTATTCGCTGTCGTCACACAACAGGTTGGGATTGGGACGTAGTGCTCTGCTCCCCGAGCCCACCCTATTGTGAAGCCTATTAGAGCCTCTGGCTCCAATCAGGTGCTTCAAAATACACCCAATCCCCACCTATCCCCGCCATAGTAATACATGCGCCTGGCCACTTTTAGGATAGGGAGGGTGGCGGAGGTGATAGCGAGCCACCACAATGCATGAGGTAAAAGGGACTTGCGGCGCCCCCCCCATCCCTACAATACACGCTGCGCCCAGGGAACTTTGTCCCTTCTGCCCACCCCTTGTCCCAGCCCTGGTGACTGATCTTTATTACAGGAAGCTCCAAATCTCACATTGGATTACTGCACAGATCTGGAAATACACCAGTACACACCACGATTGAAGAAGAGTACACTCGATCACTCTCACCTTCTTCAGCATGCATGTAACAAGACTGCTGCTGCCTGTTGTACTTCAGTGACATCCCTGTCTGGTTAATTGTTGGTTACACTAAAGGAACAGCTTGGGAAGTCAGGTAATAATTTCCCTTTAGGTGATACGTCTCCAGCGTTGACAGCTTCCGTTTTGCTGGCAGAAGCCATTGGCTCAGTTGGGACGTTGAGCAGCTGCTGCCACAGTCCTGTCAGTTTATCTGATCCATAATTAAATCTGTATACAATGTATTGTATGCCTGGAGACGCCTGCGGGTGTGAAGAGCTCAGAGCCCCCAGAACTGTACCCTAATGATATGAGCTATTTTCATGTGTGTGAATCCAGGTGTGTTCCAAGGCTATAGAGCAGTGAATGTGACTTTCACCATACATTGAGGGAGCATTCAGGCCATTCTCCCACGATTCTCACGGAGTAACATCATCTTTTACATTATACAAAAAAATTGGGCTGACTTTATTATTTTGTTTTTTTTTAATTTTTTATTATTTAAGTGTTTTTATTTCCAAAAAATTGCATTTTATAATAATAATAATAAAAAAAAAAAAACATATACACATATATATATATATATATATATATATATATATATATATATATATATATATATATATATATATATATATATATATATATATATATATATATATATATATATAGTTTTTTTTTTTTTTATATACTAATAATAATTTATATATATATATATATTCTCTCACAGATATCACAATTTTTTTGTTTAGAATAAAAAGATCATGATTCTCTCACGATGTAAAATCTTTCACATTATAAAAAAAAAAAAAAAAAAAAAAAAATATATATATATATATATACGCTAACTTTACTGTTTTTTTTTTTTTTTTTTTTTAATTAGTTAAAGTCATTTTTCTTAAAAAAATAGCATTTGAAAGACCACTGCGCAAATACAGTGTGACATAAAAAAATATATATATATATTTAGTTTATATATATATATTTATTATATAAATGTTCGGGGGTTATGACTGCCGTATCTAAACAAATGGAATGGAACAAATTAATAATAAATACTAAGAATAAGAATAATAATAATAATACATTTTTTAAATTATTATTATTGTCATTTATTATTATTAGTTACGTTCCATTCGATTAGATGTGGCATTCGTTATTTCAAATATTCCGTAACTTCAGATAAATTTGTATTCATTACGTTCACTAACAGCCAAATTTGAAAGCAAATTCCAATACCTAGAATTGAATAGTTAGTAATATTAAGTTATTATTAGTTAGTTATTATTTCGAATTTATTAATTCGGATATTTCAGAATGAACGAATTTGTCTAAATTTGTTAAAAAAATACTAATCTGGAATGAAACGTATTGCACGTGTCTACGTATTAGTATCTCCTCATCAGTGCCGCCTCATCAATGCAGTCTATCCGTGCCCATCAGTGCCGCCTCATCAACGAAGCCTATCAGTGCCCATCAGTGCCACCTCGTCAACGCGGTCTATCAGTGCCCATCAGTGCCGCCTCATCAATGAAGCCTATCAGTGCCACCTCGTCAACGCGGTCCATCAGTGCCCATCAGTGCCGCCTCATCAACGAAGCATATTAATGCACATCAGTGCCACCTCGTCAACGCGGTCTATCAGTGCCCATCAGTGCCGCCTCATCAACAAAGCCTATCAGTGCCCATCAGTGCCGCCTCATCAACAAAGCCTATCAGTGCCCATCAGTGCTGCCTCATCAATGAAGCCCATCAATGCACTTCAGGGCCACCTCATCAACGCAGCCTATCAATGCAGCCTATCAGTGCTGCCTCATCAATGCAGCCTATCAGTGCACATCAGTGAAGCAGAAAAATTATGTATTTCCAAAAAAATGTAACAGAAACTAAGAAAAACATTTGTTTCCCACAATTTTCAGTCTTTGTTCATTTGTTTAGCAAAAAAAAAAAAAAAAATTAATAATAAAAAAAAAAAAAGTGTTTAAATACCACCAAAAGAAAGCTTGGTGTCAAAAAATGATAAAAATTTTGTAAAAATTGGGTACAGTGCAATTGTCATTCAAAGTGCGACAGAACAGAAAATTAAAAATTGGCCGGGGCAGGAAGGGGGTAAAGGTGCCCGGGATTGAGGCTGTTAAAAAACAAAGAAATCTGTTATAGGGAGGAGGAAGCAGGCGAGAGCAACATTAAGAAAAGGTAAAGGTCCCCTTTAAGTCAGCAAATGATTTCCAAAGTTTTGCCATTAATTGATGGCGAACGCGGTAGAGAGGTCCACCACCCCCCCCCCCCCCCCAGCCTCCAAATCACCGAGAGACCCTTCATGCCGGATGGAAGAACTTTACAAGCGGGTTTTTGTTTGGAGTTTTGGCTTCCTCCTTCCTTCCTCTCCTGAAGATCTTTCTATCCTAATGACCCGGGCCTCCTGCCAGGGCTTGGCGGTAGCGCGCCCGGCGGTATTACGGATTCCACGTCCGTTATCTCTCTGGAAGAGTTTATTTCCAGCAGCTCTGATAACTCCTGAGGAGGCGCTAAGCTGCTTATCAGCGGAGTGCAGGAGGCGGCGGGGATGGGGGGGGGGGGGCGTTGGGCGGGGGAGGGGGGGGTAGAGTTGGGCGGCTGGTCTTTGTAGTGTGCCCAGGGAATGTGCGCGGTCTGGTACCGGCTTCAGATAAGGACCATGTGACTCCCACTCCACAGGAACTGCTGGCAAACACTCACCGCAGGGATGGGCGGCATAGGGTGGGGGAGGGGGGACTACAACTCCCAGCAAGACTTATCAACCTGCTGAGGACTTCACATTATATATACCTGTCTATAACATCGAACTTTACTTCCTCACTATACTTGATACTTAAAGGGGTTGTAAAGGTTTGTTTTTTATTTTCTAAATAGGTTCCTTTAAGCTAGTGCATTGTTGGTTCACTTACCGTTTCCTTTGATTTCCCTTCTTAGCCCTCGTACACACTGTCGGACATTCCGACGGAAAATATCCGATCGGACCGTGTTGTCAGATAATCCGACCGTATGTGGGCTCCATCTGACTGTTTCCGTCGGAATATCCGACCGACAATGTTTTAGAGCTTGGCTATAAAATTTTCCGACAACATGATCCGATCTGACTTTTTCCGATCATGTGTAGAGCATTCCGATCGGACAAAGTGCCACGCATGCTCAGATCAAATTCCTACACCAAAGCTAATGGCTACTAGCCTGAACGTAGTCCCGTCGTAACGAAAAAACTTCATTGCGTTCCGAACTATCGGATTTTCCGACAACTTTGTCTGACTGTGTGTATGCAACACAAGTTTCGGACAAAATCCGTCTGACAAAATCCGTCGGATTTTGTTGTCGGAATGTCTGACCGTGTGTACAAGGGCTAAGTGTTTTTTTTCTTTGTCTGAATTTCTCACTTCCTGTTCCTCCTCAGTAAGCTGACTAAACACCGCTCGGATGATGGTGTGAAGTTTACTGAGGAGAAACAGGAAGTGAGAAACTCAGATAAAGAAAAAAAAAAAACATTTAGAAGGGAAATCAAAGGAAAAGGTAAGTGAACCAACAATGCACTAGCTTAAAGGAACCTATTTAGAAAATAAAAAGCAAACCTTTACAACCCCTTTAAGAGAAAAGTACGGGATTTTTTTTTTTTTTAAATCATACCTACCTAGGTGGAGCAGCATCTGCCTCCGCCGGCTCCAAGGCTGAGAACCGAGCGATCAAACACCACCGATGGCTCAGTTCTCCCTCACTGTCAGTTACTGCTCTCTGCCCCCCCCCCCCCCCCGTGCGCGCAACGTAGGGGGCGGGAGAGGCCGACTCAGGCTCAAAGAAATTCGATTTCTTTTACTTTTTTTTATTGGAAATATTTTTTTTTTAACTTTCTGCTATAAAAACATTTCCAATAAAAAAATTGTAAAAAAAAAAAAAAAAAAAATCTAATTTCTTCATCAATTTAGGCCAATATGTATTCTGCTACATTTTTTATTTTCATTATTTCATTATTTATTTATTTATTTATTTATTTTCATTATTTTTATTTCATTTTGTTAAAAAAAAAATTCCCAATAAGCGTATATTGATTGGTTTGCGCAAAAGTTATAGCGTCTACAAACTATGGGATTTTTTTTTTTCTTTATTTTTATACTAGTAATGGCGGCGATCAGCGACTTATAGCGGGACTGCGATATTGTGGCGGACAAATCGGACACTAACTGACACTTTTTGGGGACCAGTGACTCTAATACAGTGATCGGTGCTTAAAAAAAATATGCACTGTCACTGTACTAATGACACTGGCAGGGAAGGGGGATAACATCACGGGGGCGATCAAAGGGCTAAATGTGTCCCTAGGGGGTGCTCGCTAGCTGTGGGGGGAGCTCCCGCTATGTCCAATCACAGAAGGAGCGGGTTGCCGCCGCCGCACCCCCCCGACCTGGAACTGTCGGATGGCATACAACTTACGTGACCTGGCACAGAGCGGCCGCCTTGCCGCAAGATATGTGCGTGGGCTAGTCGCTAAGCGGTTAAAAATTTTTTTTTTTGATAGTAGAAAAATCAGGAGATATCCATTGTCATTTACCACCAAATGAAAGCACAACTTGTCCTGAAAAAAAAAAAAAAAAAAAAAAAACCCACGCCGTGCGGCGCCCTCTTAGCACAAAGGGAGATGCAGTATGCGTGTATGCCGCCCCTATGGAAAAAATCCGAGCCCAAGCCTAGTACTAAGGATCCAGGACTCCGTTTCGGGGTCACCTGATTGCTGTGATAGCCTCTGATTGGCTGTCACAGTGATCAGTCACTGTGAGCCCCGCCCCCTGGTTTGCTTCTTCTGAATGAAGAGAGAGATACATTGTATTTTATTCATCTTCTTGTGGGAGAGGAAAATGAAAATAAACCAGTGTGTGAAAAAAAAAAAAAGAGTCAAATAAAAACTGAAAAGAAAGAATAAAATATCAATAAAAACAATCAATAAAAAAACAACAAGATCAAGATTGTTTTTTTTTTTTTTAATCAACTTTATTGCTATCGCCAACGATGAACAATATCCCTTGTGATAGCATGGGTCATAACAGGTCCTCTTTATCCCTCATCTGGCCTCCAAAGCTCCTGATCAGACCAAGATCAGTTTAATCCGATGTGTTCACAAGCTGGTGACTGCTTGTTTAGTGCAGGGGGTCTCCAAACTGCGGCCCGGGGGCCAGATGCAGCTCTTTGCTTCCCTTTATCCGGCGCTTGGGGCACTTTTCCTTCTACTGACACAAGACATTATTCCTCCCAGTGACACTAATGATGGGGCACTATTTCTCCCACTGATACCAATGATGGAGCACTATTCCTCAAACTGATGCCAATGATGGGGCGCTATTCCTCCCACTAACACTAATGACGGGGCACTATTTCTTTCGCTGACACCAATGATGGGGCACTATTCCTCAAACTGACGCCAATGATAGGGCACTATTTCTCCCACTGATACCAATGATGGGGCACTACTCCTCCCAGTGACATTAATGATGGGGCACTATTTCTCCCACTGATACCAATGATGGGGCACTATTCCTCAAACTGCCGCCAATGATGGGGCACTATTCCTCCCACTGACACCAATGATGGGGCACTATTCCTCCCACTGACACCAATTATGGGGCACTATTCCTCCCACTGACACCAATGATGGGGCACTATTCCTCCCAGTGACACTAATGGGGCACTATTTCTCCCACTGATACCAATGATGGGAGACTATTCCTCCCACTGACACCAATGATGGGGCACTATTTCTCCCACTGACACCAATGATGAGGCCCTATTCCTCCCAGTGACACTAATGGGGCACTATTTCTCCCACTGATACCAATGATGGGAGACTATTCCTCCCACTGACACCAATGATGGGGCACTATTCCTCCCACTGACACCAATGATGGGGCACTATTTCTCCCACTGACACCAATGATGAGGCACTATTCCTCCCACTGACACCAATGATGGGGCACTATTCCTCCCACTGACACCAATGATGGGGCACTATTCCTCCCACTGACACCAATGATGGGGCACTATTCCTCCCACTGACACCAATGATGGGGCACTATTCCTCCCACTGACACCAATGATGGGGCACTATTCCTCCCACTGACACCAATGATGGGGCACTATTCCTCCCACTGACACCAATGATGGGTCTGTACACCCGCTGTGCCCATTATGAGGGGTTCCCACCATCCCTGTGCTGTGCTGTGCTGACTTACTGGGGTTTTAACTTTTAGGTTCGTTAACTTTTTGTAACAATTACAAATGTTCCTTATGAATTTCGTACAGAATTCGTACGCATAAAAATTCAGATTTCGGATTCGGACTAAACTAATCGCACACGTCTAAGCCGCGCTGCCCCATTGGTTTCAAAGGGCAGGAGCGGTGAAGGCGCAGTGAACACACCGCTCCTTCACCGCTCCAAAGATGCTGCTAGCAGGACTTTTTTTAGCGTCCTACCAGAGCACCGCTCCAGTGTGAGAACCCTCCGGGCTTTCATACTGGAGTGTGAGGAGCGGGGCTTTCGGGGGGCTTTTCAGGTGCTATTTTTAGAGCTGTAGGGCCTGCAAAGCGCCCCAGTGTGAAAGGGGTCTAATGGCATCCCAGTCTTAGTCTGTAGGGTTCAGTAATGTTGTTGGCTCCGCCCTTTGCAGCTATAACAGCTTCAACACTTCTGGGAAGGCCGTCCACAAGGTTTAGGAGGGTGTCTATGGGGATGTTTGACCATTCTTCCAGAAGAGCATTTGTGAGGTCAGGCACTGATGTTGGACAAGAATTCTAATTCATCCCAAAGGTGTTCTATTGGGTTGAGGTCAGGACTCTGTGCAGGCCAGTCAAGTTCCTCCACCCCAAACTCGCTCATCCATGTCTTTATGGACCTTGCTTTGTGCACTGGTCCAAATCATTTGGTGGAGGGGGGGGGGGGGGGGTTATGATGTGGGAATTGTTTTTCAGGGGTTGGGCTTGGCCCCTTAGTTCCAGTGAAGGGAACTGTTAACCACTTCAGCCCCGGAAGAATTTACCCCCTTCCTGACCAGGCCATTTTTTGAGATACGGCACCGCGCCGCTTTAACTGACAATTGCGCGGTCATGCTACGTTGCATCCAAACAAAATTTATGTCCCTTTTTCCCCCACAAATAGAGCTTTATTTTGGTGGTATTTGATTATCTCTGTGGTTTTTATTTTTTGCGCTAAAAAAAAATAAATAAAAAAAATAAAAATAAAATATTTTGTACTTTTTGCTATAATAAATATCTATTTTTTTTTTTAATTAAAAAAAAAGTTTGCCTCAGTTTAGGCCGATACGTATTCTTCTGCATATTTTTGGTATTAAAAAAAAAAAAAAAAAAAAAAAAAAATCGCAATAAGCGTATATTGACTGGTTTGCGCAAAAGTTATAGCGTCTACAAAATAGGGGATAGATTTATAGCATTTTTATAATACATTTTTTTTTATTTTTATTTTTTTTTTACTATTAATGGCAGCAATCTGCGATTTTTTTTTTTTCATGATTGCCACATTATGGAGGACACATCAGACACTTTTGAGACTTTTTTGGGACCATTGTCATTTATACAGCGATCAGAGCTAAAAATAGCCACTGATTGCTGTATAAATGTCATTGGCAGGTAAGGGGGGCGATTAAGGCGTTAACTGTGTTCACTAGGTGTGTTCTAACTGTGGGGGAGGATGTGACCGACTAGGGGAGGAGACTGATCGGTGTTCATACTAAGTAGGAGCACACGTTCTTTCACCTCTCCCCTGACGGAGCCAGGATTTGTGTGTGTACACATACAGATCCCGGTTCTTGCTCTGTCCCGGGCCGATCACGGGTGCCTGGTGGTCATCGTGCCCCCGCCGGGCACGCTCATCGGCTCTGGGAAAATGCTGCGGACGCGTGCGCCCCTGCTAAAGCGTCTTGAAGAGCCGATGTACCGCTATGACGGCTCGCGCAGGGGAGCCTACCTGCCACAGTATAACTACGGCGGCTGGTCCGGAAGTGGTTAAGGCGTCAGCATACCAAGACATTTTGGACAATTTCATGTTCCCAACTTAAGTGGGAACCATTTGGACATGGCCCCCTCCTGTTCCATAAAGACGTGGAACTTTATTATTATTATTATTTATTATTATTAATTCCAAAGCAAGGTCCAAAAAGACACGGATGAGCGAGTTTGGGGTGGAGGAACTTGACTGGTCTGACCTTAACGAAACAGAACACCTTTGGGATGAATTAAAGTGCAGACTGCGAGCCAGGCCTTCTCGTCCAACATCAGTACCTGACCTCACAAATGCGCTTCTGGAAGAATGGTCAAACATTCCCATAGACACACTCCTAAACCTTGTGGCCAAGGCTACAACAATGAAAAGCAGTCAGCTGCTGTCATTCCCATCAGACAGCTGGTACCCCCAAACCAGGGTGGTGGACATAGTAGGTGGGGTAGGCGGGTATTTTTTAGCCCAGCAGGGCTGGCACTGAGATCACCTCCAAACAATAACAAGGGGGCAAGGTGCTTTGGGGGGGGGGGGGAGGGGGGCAGAGCACCCCCCCCCCATGTTGAGGGCATGTGGCTCATCCGTCCCCCTTTCCTGACCTGCTGGGCTGAATGCTTGGGTAAGGGTCTTGTATCAACTTTGCGGTGGACCCCACATCATAAAAAAAAAAAAAAAAAATTATATATATATATATATATATATATATATATATATATATATATATATATATATATATATATATATTAGTGTGGGGTTTCCTCTCAAAATCCATACCAGACCAAAGGGTGTGGTATGGTCTTGGGGGGGACCATGCTGTTTTTTAAGGGGATTTTACATTGCTAATATTGCATACATCTGATCTCAGAGCTCAAGTCGGATCAGTCAAGAGGATGATCCAACTTGGATGCGACTTACATTCGAATCAATGGGCTGAAATTGCACCCAAGTCGCAACCAAAGGAACATTTTTCAAAGTTGGACCAGTTAAGACGGCTCTCATAGAGATCCATTGATTTTGACATGTCTTTCGACTTGTGCTCTCGAAGTCGGAGCGTTATGTCGGACCAGTGAGAACCGGTCCTTACCGATCAGCGAGAAGCTGATTGGTTACCATGCACAACCGCAACCGATTTTCTGCACCAGATTCTGTGTGCTCCAGTTTTAGTAAATTCGCCCCTTTGGTGTCTCCAGAAGGACAGGAAGCCCATAGAAAATCACCATACTGACCAGAAAAACAAAAAAAAACAAAAAAAAAGCGGGGATTTAACCATTGCATCCACTATCCAAAAATAAAAGAAAGAAATAAAATTGAATAAAAAATAAATTAATTAATAAAGAAAGGGAAAAAAAAATCAGCTAAAAAAAAATCAGCTTGGAAAAAAAAAAAATCAGCTAAAAAAATAAATCTGATAAAAAAAACAGATAAAACGTAATATTAAAATTAATATTTTAAATTGTATTACTATAACACAATTTATTACATTTTATTTCTATAACACATTTAAAATGATTACACTTTCCCTCTGGCTGTCCTGTTTTTGATACGACAGGAGCAAAACCCCTCGGCAGACTTAATAGCTACATTCGAGGTGAAAAATGAAACCTTACGCCATTTAAAAAACCGTATTCGAGAATTAGGAAAATTATTTTTCACAAACAAGGGTGATATTTTGCTAAAACCATCTGCCATATGGGAGTTCACGCCGCCTCTCGCTGCCAATCACCCGTCACCCTCAGTACAAGCCAAAGTCGCACATTTCAAGCAGCTATTTTTTCGTGTGTTGGAAAATAACACTCTGTCATATTTTTATTTTTTTTATATTTTTTTGGCATTTTGTGAGGGCAGCACTCTATTCTCTACCTGCCAGCAATTTTATTTTTTTCATACTTTAGAAAGCACATTATTATTGTTTAGATTATTTACAATTTTTTTAATCCATTTTTTTTTTCTTCTTTGCTGCTATTCTTTAGAACCCTGAACTATTTATCATGTAGAAGTTTTGCCTATATTGTATTTCTTAAGCCTCATACACACAATCAGACTTTGTACAAACCTTCCCGTGGATTTTTGTACAAAGGGCGTCGGCCGTGAACTTGTATTGCATACACACGGCAGGACTTTTTCAGCCAACTTTCACCAAATCACGTGTTTTTTCTGCTCTTTACTGCCACCTTTGGTCAACTTCTGTATTGTTGTCTGATCTTTTGCATTGGTTCTGAGCATGCGTGTTTGTACTTTGTACAAAAGTCCGATGGTTTTCTGTACATGCTCAGCCTGTTAAAGTGATTGTAAACCCTTACAAACCACTTTTACTTTGGCCTAGATTAAGGCTTACCCTGTAGGTCCACAGCCACCGCTGTCTAAGGGGCATGCGCCGTAGACAGCGGCGCGCAGGCGCACTGGGTAAGCCGCAGATCGCGGCGATATGCCGCGAGTGTCGGCTCCCCTGTGCCTGCGCGGGAGTGACGTCATCGCGGCTCCGCCGAATGACAGCGGCGGAGCAGCGAGACCCACCAAGAAGATGGACGCTCGGGAACTACAGGGGACAGCGGTGACATCGCTGGCTCCTGTGTCAGGTAAGTGAAACATAATGGACTACTATGCGATGCATAGTAGCCCATTATGCTTTACCTTTGCAGGGAATCAAAGAGGAAGTATACTCATCAGGGTTTACTTCCTCTTTAAT
The DNA here is from genome assembly GCF_037356315.1 of Lithobates pipiens. NCBI lineage: Eukaryota > Metazoa > Chordata > Amphibia > Anura > Ranidae > Lithobates > Lithobates pipiens. The sequence goes on from NW_027507784.1 coordinate 336,715,879, forward strand.
GCTCAGACCATACGCCGCACACTGCATCAAATTGGTCTGTGTGGCTGTCATCCCAGAAGGAAGCCTCTTCTAAAGACGATGCACAAGAAAGACCGCAAACAGTTTGCTGAAGACCAGCAGACTACGGATTTCAGATTTTCATTCTTATTTTCGAATTTACGAATCTTAGAATTTTCTAATTTTCGGGAAAAATTTGTTAATCTGAATATTTTCAAATGAAAGAATTTGTCGAATTTCGCAGAAAAAAAAACGAATGCGGAACCAAACTACTTGCACATGTCTAATGCTCCCCCCTCCTCTCCCCAATCCGACGCTGCCCCCCCCCCATCACTATTACCTGGGAATTACCGGCTGTCAAAATGACAGGCAGGAATTGTTTTGTGTCGTAAGTTACAAGGTACGTATAGGATTGGAAGTATGCCTGCAAAAAAAAAAAACATTTAGGGTATTGTATCTTGTATTGAATGGAAATCAGGAGGGGGAAACCACAACGGGAGACCCAGATCGGTGATATTCCGTGACGTTCCGGTCTACCCGCAGACTTCGGGGGAGCGGAGCAGCGCACGGTGGAGCAGGCGGCAGGACAGGTAAGCGTTCTGTTTCTTCTTTGTGGTTTTCTCTTTAAGAGGTTGGACTATCCTCTCAGCAGAAAGTACGTCGTGTTTTCCCCCCGTCAACCTCTCCGCTGAATCAGCCGTTTACAAACTGCAAAAACGTTTGTCCTGTAGCTCCAGGTGTAAGAAATTAAAACAAAATAAATAATCAGCATTTTCCATCTCCTGTGAGGTTGTGTTGCATTATTTATTCATATCTGTTTATTTATGGCCATCCAGGTACAATGTGTGTTTGTATCGAAAGCCTGAGAGCAAATATGTATGTCATCAACGCCAAGCAGATGTCAATTGAAACGCGTAAAGAGGCCCTGTCACCCAGGCTAGTCATTGCAAAAAACAATCTTCCAGTAGGATTTAGATTTGCATTTAACCACTTCAGCCCCAGAAGGATTTACCCCCCCCCCCACCCCCCTTCATGGCCAGGCCATTTTCTGTTGCGTTGCTTTAATTGACAATTGCGCGGTCGTGCGACGCTGCACCCAAACAAAATTGACGTCCTTTTTTTCACCACAAAATAGAGCTTTCTTTTGGGGGTATCTGCTCACCTCTGCGGGTTTTTATTTTTTTGCGCTATAAAAAGAGCAACAATTTGAAAAAAATAAAAAAAAACACAATATTTTGATTTTTTGCTATAATAAATATCTACATTTTTTTAATAAAAAAAAAAAAAAATATATATATATATATATATATATATATATATGTTTTCCTCAGTTTAGGCCAATATATATTCTTCTACATATTTTTAAAGAAAAAAAATTTTTTTTTTTTTTTTTTACTTTTTGCTATAATAAATATCAAAAAAACAAAACAAATAATAATAAAAAAAAATTCCTTCATCACTTTAGGCCGATATGTATTCTTCTACATATTTTTGGTAAAAGAAAATCGCAATACGTGTCTACAAAATAGCATCAAATAGCAAAATGGGGGATAGATTTATGGCATTTTTATTATAATTTTTTTTTCTTTACTAGTAATGGCAGCGATCTGCGATTTTTAGGGGGGCTGTGACATTGCGGCGGACAGATCGGCCACTTTTGCCACTTTTTTGAGACCATTGACATTTAACAGTGCTAAAAACAGCCACTGATTACTGTATAAAGGGCACTGGCAGGGAAGGGGTTAACACTAAGGGGCGATCAAGGGGTTAAGTGCGTTCCCTAGGGAGGTGTTTCTAACTGTATGAGGGAGGGGACTGACTGGGAGTACAGAGAGATCGCTGTTCCTGATCATTAGGAACAGCCGATCTCTGTCTACTCCCCTGTCAGAACAGGGATCTGCTTTGTTTACATTGACAGATCCCCGTTCTAGCTCTCTGTGGAGCGATCGCGGGTGGCCCGCAGGACATCACGGCCACCGGCCACGCGCATCAGCTGCGGCGATCAACTGCGCTCACATGATCACACCGACCCTCGAGTTCCCGGGATCCACATTCTGCTTCCAAATCACACAATCTTCCCTTCACATCAGGGGCCTAGTGCTGGAGCCAAAGGGTGGTGGCCGGTAGAGCAGATCTGGAGGAGGCAAACATCCCTCGGATTCATACGCCTAATATGAATGAGGCCATAGTCTCTATCCTAGTTCTAAACTGATCACATAACGTACAGATGATAATTTGTATATAATATAATATAATATATTTATAATATTTGTATATGTATAATATATAATAATCCTTTAGCTGACCATTCCGAGGTACAGGGCGCTGTGCAGACAAACAGTATGCCTTTATTAGGTAGTTTGTTCAGCTGTCACACCCCCACCAATCACAGATTGCTTCTGGCACACCCCCTGCCAATCACAGCCCGCTTCTGGCACACACCCCCTCCCAATCACAGCCTGCCTCTGGCACACACCCCCTCCCAATCACAGCCTGCCCCTGGCACACACCCTCTGCCAATCATAGCCTGCATCTGGCACACAACCCCTGCCAATCATAGCCTGTCTGCCACATGCCCCAAGTCAATCACAGCCTGCCTCTTGCACAGCCCCCCTTCAGATTACACCCTGCTTCTGCCACACACCCCCTTCCATTTATGGCCTTTCTCTGGCACACATTCCCAACCAATCACAGCCTTCCTCTGGAACACTCCCCCAACCAATCACAGCCTTCCTCTGGCACAAGCCCCCAACCAACCACAGACTGCCTCTGGCGCACCCCCCCCCCCCCCCACATTCACAATATGCCCCTTGAACGCAGCCTACATCTTCCTTTAAACTGAACAGACTATGGGATACAGGCCCCCTGTCTACCTGCACCGTGCCCTGTTACCCCACCCCCCAAAAAGAGATGTGTGGCCACATAACAAAATGTATTAACCTTGTAAAAAAAAGGTAAGAAAGATCTGAAACTAAGCAAAAGCTTTTGTGGTGCCTGCAGAGGTAGAATTGTATTAGAGAGGGTCTATAACATTGTATGTTCACACAGTCTAGGATTCCACTCCATGTAGCAGGTCTGGGTGACATGTTAAGAGCTGTTGAATTTCCATACAAACGCTTGAATAAAATCTATCCGTGTATGGCCAGCTTCAGACAGTCATTCATTTTTTTGCAAATTAGAAAAGATGTTTTTTCTCTACAACACCAAAAGTTATTCTGAAGTTTCAATATTGTGCGGGAAGTTTTTCTTGTATCCGCCGTCTCGATTCTGGAGCAGATGGCGTTGGTGGGTGTCGTATTTTTGTAATAAATGTTCTAAATATTGACTCGGTGTTCTCGTGTCGTTGCAGCTGTGGAACATTCCAGCGGTGGAAAAGATGTGGCAGTGATCGCAAGTAAGTCTGTCCTGATGTAACACGGAACGCAGAACCACGTGTCAGGAAACTCCAAAACTCAAACATTTATCTCACATCAAATATTAATCTGCAGGAAGGTTCAACGCACACCGAGGCTGATAGGAGAAATGTCCGATTCCAGATCTGTAATATGTACTAAATGTCGATCCGTCAATTGAAACCCCCACCCACTACCCCCCCCCGTTCGGTCCGTCCATCAGTCAGTCAAACCCTCCACCCCGTCGCTCGTCCATCCACCACCAGCCCCGCATTTACCGTCTCCTCCTCAGCGGACTCCCCCTGCGTCTTCTCCTAGGCGGACTCTCCCTTAGTCTTCTCGGCAGACTCTCCCTGCATCTCCTCCTCCTCGGCGGCTTCCTCCTGCATCTCCTCCTCCTCGGCAGCTTCCTTCTGCATCTCCTCCTCCTCGACGGCTTCCTCCTGCATCTCCTCCTCGACGGCTTCCTCCTGCATCTCCTCCTCCTCGACTGCTTCCTCCTGCATCTCCTCCTCCTCGACTGCTTCCTCCTGCATCTCCTCCTCCTCGACTGCTTCCTCCTGCATCTCCTCCTCCTCGACTGCTTCCTCCTGCATCTCCTCCTCCTCGACGGCTTCCTCCTGCATCTCCTCCTCCTCGACGGCTTCCTCCTGCATCTCCTCCTCCTCGACGGCTTCCTCCTGCATCTCCTCCTCGGCGGCTTCCCCCCCTGCATCTCCTCCTCCTTGGCGGCTTCCCCCCTGCATTTCCTCCTCCTCGGCGGCTTCCTCCTGCATCTCCTCCTCCTTGGTGGCTTCCTCCTGCATCTCCTCCTCCTTGGCGGCTTCCTCCTGCATCTCCTCCTCCTCGGCGGCTTCCTCCTGCATCTCCTCCTCCTCGGCGGCTTCCTCCTGCATCTCCTCCTCCTCGACGGCTTCCTCCTGCATCTCCTCCTCCTCGATGGCTTCCTCCTGCATCTCCTCCTCCTCCGCGGCTTCCCCCTTCATCTCCTCCTCCTCCGCGGCTTCCCCCTGCATCTCCTCCTCCTCCGCGGCTTCCCCCTGCATCTCCTCCTCCTCTGCGGCTTCCTCCTGCATCTCCTCCTCGGTGGCTTCCCCCTTCATCTCCTCCTCCTTGGTGGCTTCCCCCTGCGCCTCTTCCTCCTCCGGGATTTCCCCCTGCATCTCCTCCTCCTCCATGTCGTCCCCCGTGTCTCCTCCTTCTCGGTGGCTTCCCCCTGCACCTCCTCCTCTGGGGCTTCTTCCTGCATCTCCTCCTCCTCAGCATCTTCTTCCTGTGTCTCCTCCTCCTCGGCGGCTTCCCCCTCCGTCTCCTCCTCGGCAGCTTCCTTCTGCATCTCCTCCTCCTCGACGGCTTCCTCCTGCATCTCCTCCTCCTCGACGGCTTCCTCCTGCATCTCCTCCTCCTCGACGGCTTCCTCCTGCATCTCCTCCTCCTCGACGGCTTCCTCCTGCATCTCCTCCTCCTCGACGGCTTCCTCCTGCATCTCCTCCTCCTCAACGGCTTCCTCCTGCATCTCCTCCTCCTCGACGGCTTCCTCCCCTGCATCTCCTCCTCCTTGGCGGCTTCCCCCCCTGCATTTCCTCCTCCTCGGCGGCTTCCTCCTGCATCTCCTCCTCCTTGGTGGCTTCCTCCTGCATCTTCTCCTCCTTGGCGGCTTCCTCCTGCATCTCCTCCTCCTTGGCGGCTTCCTCCTGCATCTCCTCCTCCTTGGCAGCTTCCTCCTGCATTTCCTCCTCCTTGGCGGCTTCCTCCTGCATCTCCTCCTCCTTGGCGGCTTCCCCCTGCATCTCCTCCTCCTCCGCGGCTTCCTCCTGCATCTCCTCCTCCTCTGCGGCTTCCTCCTGCATCTCCTCCTCGGTGGCTTCCCCCTTCATATCCTCCTCCTTGGTGGCTTTCCCCTGCGCCTCTTCCTCCTCCGGGATTTCCCCCTGCATCTCCTCCTCCTCCACGTCGTCCCCCGTGTCTCCTCCTCGGTGGCTTCCCCCTGCACCTCCTCCTCTGGGGCTTCTTCCTGCATCTCCTCCTCCTCAGCATCTTCTTCCTGTGTCTCCTCCTCCTCGGCGGCTTCCCCCTCCGTCTCCTCCTCCTCCTTGGCGACTTCCCCCTCTGTCTCCTCATCGAGGGCTTAGCCCTGCTTCTCTTCCTCCTCAGCCTCTTCCCCCTGCACCTCCTCCTCCTCGGCGTCTTCCCCCTGTGCCTCCTCCTCCTCGGTGGCTTCCCTCCAGCATCTCCTCCTGGGTGGCCAATAGGATCGCTTCTCCTTTCGACCAATCGGGTCTTAAAACTGCTTCCTCATTGGCTGGGAGGAGACTCAGTAAGACAATAGCAAATATTAATTTGGTATTGTCACATAACTGGGTGGGCTCAGGGCGCAGTGCTGTGCGCCTTGAGCCCACCCTTTTTTAAACCAATTAGAGCCTCGGACTCTAATCATGTGCTTAAAAAAAGAAAAAAACCCCATTGGAATCCATGTGTCCGGCGCCCTGCATGTATATTAGTGGCTGAGCGCATGGACAAGGGGGGTGGTGCCCCTGCGCCCCTAATGGAGCGGCCGCCACTGTGTATGGCATTAGAAAACACACATGTGCAACGCAAGACAGGGTGAATGCAAGCACATGGAAAACATGGACATGGGACTTAAAGCGCACTAATTAAAACGCATATTGCATTTTTGGTGTTTTTTTTCCAGTCATTGCTATTGACTATAATGTAACTATGTTTTTATTACAACACACACAAGATGCAGCAAGCAGAATAAAAAAAAATGCAATGCAGGAATAAGCCAAGGGCTAACCACTTCAAACCTAGGCTAACCACTTCAGCTCCAGAAGGTTTACCCCCCTTCATGACCAGGCCATTTTTTGCAATGCAGCACTGCATTATTTTAACCGATTATTGTGCGGTCGTGCGACATTGTACCCAAATACAATTCATGTGCTTTTTTCCCCACAAATAGAGCTTTCTTTTGGTGGTATTTGATCACCTCTGCTGTTCTTATTTTCTGCGCTATAAACAAAAAAAGGCAATATTTTTTTTTCTTTCTTCTATAAAACATATCCAATAAAAATGTAAAACATTGCATTTCTTCATCAATTTAGGCCAATATGTATTCTGCTACATATTTTTGGTAAAAAAAAAAATCCCAATAAGTGTATATTGATTCATTTGCGCAAAAGTTATCAGGTCTACAAACTGGGATTTTTTTTTTTATTACTAGTAATGGCGGTGATCAGTGACTTATAGCGGAACTGCGATATTGCGGCAGACAAATCAAACACCTAACTGACACTTTTGGGGACCAGTGACACTAATACAGTGATTGGTGCTAAAAAAAATATGCACTGTCACTGTACTAATGACACTGCCAGGGAAGGGATCATCGGGGCAATCAAAGGGTTAAAGGTGTTCCTAGGGAGTGCTTGCTAACTGTGTGAGGGAGGGGCTTGTACTGTGGGAAGGCAGAGATCAGTGTTCCTGCTTAGCAGAAACACAGGATCACAGCCTTCCCTTCTCACAGATGGCCGTTCTGCCTGTGTCCTGAATGGTCATCAGGTCCCGGGGGACATTGCGTCTGCTGAACCCGCCGATTGGCTCCTGCTGTGTCCAATCACAGCGAGAGCGGGTCGCCGACAGCATGCTTGCGCACTGCAGCAGCCCTGGAAGAGCAGAATCACGTAAGTGATTCTGTCCAGAGCGGCCGCCCTGCCGCAATAAATATACGTGGTGTGTGGTCAGCATCTGGTTAAGACCAAACCTTGGCCATTCAGGCATTTAAAAGAATGCCCAAATTTTGCTCATTCGTCCTCCCTGTTTGCACTGTCAACGGTTGCTCTAATTCATCCCAAAGGTGTTCTATCGGGGTAAGGTCAGGACACTGTGTAGGCCAGTCAAGTTTCTCCACCCCAAACTCGCTCATCCATGTATTTATGGACCTTGCTTTGTACACTGGTGCGCAGTCATGTTGGAAGCAGGAAGGGGCCGTCCCCAAACTGTTCCCAGAAAGTTTAGAGCATGAAATTGTCCAAAATGTCTTGGTACGCTAATGCCTTAGTAGTTCTCTTCACTGGGACTAAGGGGCCAAACCCAACCCCTGAAGAACAACCCCCCACCACCATAATCCCCCCTCCATCAAATGATTTGCACCAGTGCACAAAGCAAGGTCCATAAAGACATGGATGAGCCAGTTTGGGGTGGAGGAACTTGACTGGCCTGCACAGAGTCTTGACCTCAACCCGACACAACACCTTTGGGATCAAGTAGAGTGGAGAGTGCGAGCCAGGCCTTCTTGTCCAACATCAGTGCCTGACCTCACAAATGTGCTTCTGGAAGAATGGTCAAACATTCCCATAGACACATCTCCTAAACCTTGTGGCCATGGCTACAACAATGAAGAGCAGTTAGCTGCGGTCATTCCCATCAGAGTTGAAGCTGTTATAGCTGCAAAGGGTCGGCCAACTCAATATTGAACCCTAGAGACAGGCAAACGCCCCAATACTTTTGGTAATATAGTGTATGTATTTATCTGTGTATATATGTATATATATATATATATATATATATATATATATATATATATATATATACACACATATACATATACACACACACATATACACATATACATACACATACACATACACACACAGTACCTTATGCCTGGAGTTTATCTTTCAACCTTATCCATTTACATCTCTTCTCAGGTGTGGTCACCCTTGTGATCATGGTCCTCGTGGTCCTCGTCGTTGTGGTGCTCCGGTACACATGCAGACACAAGGGGACGTATTTCACCAATGAGGCCAAAGGCACAGAATTTGCAGAGAATGCCGACGCCGCCCTGAAAAACGACCCGTCGCTGCAGGAGTCCATAGACGAGTCAAAGAAAGAATATTTTATCTGAGAGGATGGAGAATCATCTCTCCAGCCCCATCACCGTCCTCACCGTGTTTACATTGGGGAACACTACCGCGTTTTACGGCAGAGGAACTCCATCAAAGTCCCGCTTCTCAGAGCGGGGCCCATTGTGTCTCAGGGGATCACCACTAACATGCTTTATGTTCTAGTTTACATGTTACTCCAGAACAGGGAGGTTCCACCAATATCACCATGTTCTAGGACAATCAACATTCTTCTTGACAAATTCTGGGATGATTCGCTTAGGGCGACTTATTAGAAGTGAAGAACTGGAATGGAGAAGTCCCCAAATGTCTGCAACATTATAGAACAAGGCCAGTTGAATGTAACTAACTACTACTAGATATACCATGACCTGGAGATAGATAGATTATATATATATATATATATATGTCTTCAAATCGTTTCTGAACTTTTATAAATATATAACTTAGGTAAAAAAAAAGTGCAGAAACGTTTTGAGCAACCCTCATATATATATCGACATATATTCTTAATATGATACAAGATATCCATCTTCAAAGCTGTTGAATACTTCTGATGTTAATGCCGCGTACACACGACCGGACTTTGACGGACTAGGTCCCACGGATTTTCGGCGGAGTTCCGACGGAGTTTCCAAAGGAACGGACTTGGCCACACACAATCACACCAAAGTCCGACGGATTCGAACGAGAGGACGTACGCCCGGACTAGAATAAAGAAGTTCATAGCCAGTAGCCAATAGCTGCCCTAGCGTCGGTTTTTGTCCGTCGGATTAGCACACACACGAACGGATTTCTCAAGCCGGCGGAGTTCCGGTGGGAAAATTTTAAATATGTTCTATTTCTAAAGTCCGCTGGATTTTTGGCAAGCAAAGGTCCGACGGAGCCCACACACGATCGAATTGTCCGATAGACTCGTTCCTTCGGACATTTGCTGTCAAAAAGTCCGGTTGTGTGTATGCGGCATAAGGTGCTTGGATAGAAGAGGCTTAGCTCACACTAGTGTGACTCTAAAGTCATTTGATTTCCAGTGCGACTTTCATGCAACTCATTACACTCTATGGCGGGGGGGGGGGGTCGCCAAACTTTCTAAACAAGGGGCCAGTTTACTGTCCTTCAGACTTTAGGGGGGGGGGGGGGGGGTTGGACTGTGGCCAATGCGAGTAGAAATTGTACTGGCATCAGTGGGATTAAACAATGCATCTTTGGCATTAGGAGGAGGAATAGGGCCCCATTTGTTGGTGTCAGCGGGGCCGGTGATACCACTAGGCAAACTAGGTCCTGACTCCCCAATTAATGGAAGCAAGCAAACATTCTTGATGGGCGCTGGTAGGCTCCATTTGATGGGCGCTGGTGAGGCTGCGTTGATGGGCGCTGGTGAGGCTCCATTTGATGGGCGCTGGTGAGGCTCCATTTGATGGGCGCTGGTGAGGCTCCATTTGATGGGCGCTGGTGAGGCTCCATTTGATGGGCGCTGGTGAGGCTCCATTTGATGGGCATGTCATTAAAAAGGTGGGGTATACATGGACAGGTCAAAGGGGGTGGAGTCAGGGGAGGAGCCAAGGGGGCGGCAAAATTAGGTTTCGCCTAGGGTGTCAAAAATCCTAGCACCAGCCCTGGGTTTCAGTGGAAGGAATAGTGCCCCATCTTTGATGTCAATGGGAGGAATAGTGCCCCGTCATTGGTGTCAGTGGTTGGAATAGTGCCCCATTTGTTGGTGTCAGTGGGAGGATTAGTGCCCCATCGTTGGTGTCAGTGAGAGGAATAGTACCCCATTTGTTGGTCTCAATGGGAGGAATAGTGCCCCATCTTTGATGTTAATGGGAGGAATAGTGCCCCATCGTTGGTGTCAGTGGGAGGATTAGTGCCCTATTTGTTGGTGTCAGTGGGAGGATTAGTGCCCCATCATTGGTGTCAGTGGTTGGAATAATGCCCCATTTGTTGGTGTCAGTGGGAGGAATAGTGCCCCATCGTTGGTGTCAGTGAGAGGAATAGTGCCCCATCCTTGATGTCAATGGGAGGAATAGTGCCTCATTAATGGTATCAGTGGGAGGAATAGTGCCCCATCGTTGGTGTCAGTGGTTGGAATAGTGCCCCATTTGTTGGTGTCAGTGGGAGGAATAGTGCCCCATCGTTGGTGTCAGTGAGAGGAATAGTGCGCCATTATTAATGCCAATGGGAGGAATAGTGCGCCATCATTGGTGTCTGTGGGAGGAATAATGTATTGCACCAATAGCAGGAAAAATGCCTCAAAAGCCAGAGAAAAGCAGGCAAAGGGCCGCAGCTTTGAGATCACTGCTCTGTGGCACTCAAGTCGCAGCAAAGTAGTGCAGGAACTTTTTTTTCAGAAAGCTGCACCTTTCGCATTGATTAGAACTGGTGCCATTGGCTGCATTCACACTAGTGTGACTTGTCATGCAGTTTTGGACACATAAAGTCGTATGGGAAGTCACAGCCCATTGATTTTATTGGCACCTGTTCCAATCTACATGACTTTGAAAAGTTTTCCTACCCTGCTTTGATGCAACTTCTTGTGACTTGAGGCTCTGTGCGACTCGTCATGTGACTTTGGAAACATTAAGTTACATGATAAGTTGCAGCCAGTTGATTTCAGTGGGACCCCTTCCAATCTATGTGACTTCAAGTTACAGTGGCCTAACAGAGTGCTATCTTTTTTTGGAAGCAGCAGTCTGTCTGTAGAGGTCCAACACACCCCATGAAGAGTTAGAGCTAGAGCTGTCCAATCAGCAATCTCTCTCTATGCCAAAGCTGCTGTGATCCAAATGAAACTGTGCTGCTCTAAGCTGAGACAGAGACCTCCCCGCCGGTTGTAGTGAAGGGAGCTGGTGTCAGTGCACCATTCAGAGCTTTAAGAGCATTATCTAAGAGAAGAACGGGCGCCGCTCACCAACCCAGGGCATTATTATGAAGATGAATGTGGCCTCAGCCGGCGTTGCTCCAGCCACGTCTCTCTGACAGGTTTCGCCCTGCTCACCGGGGCTTGGTCACAGAGGCCCAGTTAGTGGGACGAAACATGTCAGGGGGATGTGGCTGGAGCGGGGCGAAACATGTCAGGGGGATGTGGCTGGAGCGGGGCGAAACATGTCAGGGCGATGTGGCTGGAGCGGGGCGAAACATGTCAGGGCGATGTGGCTGGAGCGGGGCGAAACATGTCAGGGCGATGTGGCTGGAGCGGGGCGAAACATGTCAGGGCGATGTGGCTGGAGCGGGGCGAAACATGTCAGGGCGATGTGGCTGGAGCGGGGCGAAACATGTCAGGGCGATGTGGCTGGAGCGGGGCGAAACATGTCAGGGCGATGTGGCTGGAGCGGGGCGAAACATGTCAGGGCGATGTGGCTGGAGCGGGGCGAAACATGTCAGGGCGATGTGGCTGGAGCGGGGCGAAACATGCCAGGGGGATGTGGCTGGAGCGGGGCGAAACATGCCAGGGGGATGTGGCTGGAGCGGGGCGAAACATGTCAGGGGGATGTTTCTGGAGCAGGGCGAAACATGTCAGGGGGATGTGGCTGGAGCGGGGCGAAACATGTCAGGGGGATGTGGCTGGAGCGGGGCGAAACATGTCAGGGCGATGTGGCTGGAGCGGGGCGAAACATGTCAGGGCGATGTGGCTGGAGCGGGGCGAAACATGTCAGGGCGATGTGGCTGGAGCGGGGCGAAACATGTCAGGGTGATGTGGCTGGAGCGGGCGAAACATGTCAGGGGGATGTGGCTGGAGCGGGGCGAAACATGTCAGGGGGGTGTGGCTGGAGCGGGGCGAAACATGTCAGGGGGATGTTTCTGGAGCGGGGCGAAACATGTCAGGGGGATGTGGCTGGAGCGGGGCGAAACATGTCAGGGGGATGTGACTGGAGCGGGGCGAAACATGTCAGGGGGATGTGGCTGGAGCGGGGCGAAACATGTCAGGGGGATGTGACTGGAGCGGGGCGAAACATGTCAGGGGGATGTGGCTGGAGCGGGGCGAAACATGTCAGGGGGATGTGGCTGGAGCGGGGCGAAACATGTCAGGGGGATGTGACTGGAGCGGGGCGAAACATGTCAGGGGGATGTGGCTGGAGCGGGGCGAAACATATCAGGGGGATGTGGCTGGAGCGGGGCGAAACATGTCAGGGTGATGTGGCTGGAGCGGGGCGAAACATGTCAGGGTGATGTGGCTGGAGCGGGGCGAAACATGTCAGGGTGATGTGGCTGGAGCGGGGCGAAACATGTCAGGGTGATGTGGCTGGAGCGGGGCGAAACATGGTCAGGGGGATGTGGCTGGAGCGGGGCGAAACATGGTCAGGGGGATGTGGCTGGAGCGGGGCGAAACATGGTCAGGGTGATGTGGCTGGAGCGGGGCGAAACATGTCAGGGGGATGTGGCTGGAGCGGGACGAAACATGTCAGGGGGATGTGGCTGGAGCGACACTCCTGGCGTCATAAACCTCTTAAAGGGCTGGAAGACGCAGTCATGAAGTTGTTACCCCCTTAATGCCTAGGCCATTTTAACTGACAATTGCACGGTCATGCGATGCTGTACCCAAACAATTTTTTTCCCCACAAATTGAGCTTTCTTTTGATGGTATTTGATCACCTCTTCGGTCTTTATTTTTTGTGCTATAACCAAAAAAAAAAAAAAATAATTATATATATATATAAATAAATAAAATATATTTTATTTTATTTTTATTTTTTTTTACTTTCTGCTATAATACACATGCAAAAAATATATTTATAGAAAAACTAATTTATTCTTCAGTTTAGGCCAATATATATTCTTCTACATATTTTTGATAAAAATTATACTGGCAGGGAAGGGGTTAGTGCTAGAGGCGATCAAAGGGTTATCTGTGTTCTCTCAGTGTGTTCTAGCTGTGTGGGGGATGGGCTAACTGGGACAACACAGAGATCGTTTTTCCGTGTCACTAGGAACAGCAGATCTCAGTGTTTTTCCCTGTCAGAACGGGGATCCGCCTTGTTTACATAGTTCTGCCTCTCTGTACCATGATCGTGGATGGCCAGCGGATATCGAGTCAGCTTGCCCGTGCGCACGCTTCTGCGGCACGCAGTGGGCACCTCCAGCGCACGCCGACAGTATTTATCGCATGAAACGATATATGGGTACATCATTTGACGCAACAGAGCCATCCTGCTGCAGCATATGTGCGGTGGGCGGTCTTTAAGAGGTTAACTATAATACAATATATCCAAAATGGGGCACACGGATCAACAGGGAAAAACTGGAGGTAGAAGGAACAGCCAGGAGGGAGGCTAGAACTGAAAGTAGGAGCAGGAACAAGGCAGCAGGGCACAGGATATAGGTACAAAACAAGAGCGGGATCTGGCTGGAATCAGGCTCAGGCTATAGCATCAAGAATAATCTAGGTAGAAGACAAAAAGAGAGGGTAATAGTAGAGGAGGGGCTAAACACCTTTCTAGCAGCCAGCATCAGGTGAAGACTGATTACTGCGATCTGCTGGGAGACACCTGCTGGTGGACACCGGAGCTACAATCTTCTGCTTTGGGGAACCACAGTGCTACCAGAAGGGGATACAGATCCTGATAATGTGACTCACTGCTCTCCTCCCATGTGTCAGAGAAGGTGCTTGCTGATTGGCTGCTGAGACACTTAGCACTGTGACATGGGGATGGGGATAGAGAGAAATTATGATGAGGGGTTTACACAAAGCTCCCTCTCTTTGCCTCCCAGCATTTGACCAGGGTAGCAGGGGACAAATGGAAGGGGAGTACGGTATGTGCAGCTGGAGATGGTGCCATCATATAAACGAACCCTAAAGTGTCATACACACGATCGGCCTTTGTACAAACTTTCCCGTGGCTTTTTGTACAAAGGGCGTCGGCCGTGAACTTGTATTGCATACACCCGGCAGGACTTTTTCAGCCAACTTTCACCATAAGTGGGCCTTCAGGTCCATACGCACGATCTGACTTTTTGACAACAAACATGCAAATTAGCTGTTTTAAGGCAACATCCGACCGTGTGTACGCTCCATCGGACAAACTTTTTCGGTTTTCATCGGACTTTTGTTGGCTGTGCAAACGGACAAACTTTCCGGCAACAAAAGTCCGATGGAGTAAAGTCCGATCGTGTGTACAGAAAACCAACGGACTTTCATACAAAGTACAAACACGCATGCTCAGAACCAATGAAAAAGATCAGACAACAATACAGAAGAAGTTGACCACAGGGTGGCGATAAAGAGCAGAAAAAACCACATGATTTGGTGAAAGTTGGCTGAAAAAGTCCTGCCTACTGGCCATCTACTAGTATTGTGTATCCCTTGGGGACACTGGCCTTCAGTTTTCTCCCTCATTGGCTCCTGCTAGGGATGACTGGAGTGATTCAAAGTGTAAGCTCACCTTTTCACAAAAAAATGAAAAAGGCAAATTAACACCCTACACCAGGGGTCTCCAACTGGTGGCCCTCCAGCTGTTGTGAAACTACAAGTCCCATGAGGCATTGCAAGGCTGACAGTTACAAGCATGACACCCACAGGCAGAGCCATGGTGGGACCTGTAGTTTCGCAACAACTGGAGGGCCACCAATATGAATCCCCTGCCCTACACCCTAACCCTTGTTGATTGGCTCTTTGTATTCATTATTTTTATTTTATTATAATATATATATATATATATATATATATATATATATATATATATATATATATATATATATATATATTTTTTTTTTTTATTTTTTTTTTTTTTTTAATTGATCCTTATTTGTGTGTTGTCACTTTAAAGTGTTTTTTTTTTTTGTTCTCATCTGTAAAAATAAATAAATAAAATAAAACAAAAATGATAAAATAATGAGATTAATGGCTAAAAGAAAAGTTTCAGGATAATTTAACCACTTGAGCTCCGGAAGATTTACCAACTTCATGCCCAGGCCATTTTTTGCATTATTGCACAGATTTTTTTTTCCTGCAAGCAGAGCTTTTTTTTGGGTGGTATTTGATCACCTCTGCGGTTTTTATTTTTCGCACTATAAACAAATAAAAAAAACAAAAAACAACAATTTAAAAAATATATAAATATATATATATATATATATATATATATATATATATATATATATATATATATATATATATTTT
Source organism: Lithobates pipiens (assembly GCF_037356315.1). Lineage (NCBI taxonomy): Eukaryota > Metazoa > Chordata > Amphibia > Anura > Ranidae > Lithobates > Lithobates pipiens. The sequence continues at coordinate 336,731,280 of NW_027507784.1, forward strand.
TTTTTTACTTTCTGCTATAAAACATATCCAATAAAAGAATGTAAAAAAAAAAAAAAAAAAAAAAAAAAAAAAAATCGAATTTCTTCAATAATTTAGGCCAAAATATATTCTGCTACATATTTTTGGTAAAAAAAAAAATCCCAATAAGCGTATATTGATTGGTTTGCACAGTTAGAAGTTATAGTTATAGTACAAACTATGGGATATATTTTTAAAAAATTCTATTTTTTGCATTTTTTTTTTCGTATTAATAATAGTGGCGATCAGCGATTTATAGCGGGACTGCGATATTGCAGCGGGCAAAATCGGACACCAAGTGACACTTTTTGGGGACCAGTGACACTGAATATGCCCTGTACACACGGTCGGACATTCCGACGACAAAATCCCTCTGATTTCCCCCCCCCCCCCCCCGACGGATTTTTGGCCCAAACTTGTCTTGCGTACACACGGTCGCACAAAGTTGTCGGAAAATCCGATCGTTCAGAACGCGGTGACGCAGAACACGTACGACGGGACTATAAACGGACCAGTAGCCAATAGCTTTCGTCTCGTAATTTATTCTGAGCGTGCGTGGCGCTTTGTCCGTCGGAATTGTCTACGCACGATCGGAATTGAAACGATCGGATTTTGTTGTCGGAAAATTTTAGATCCGGCTCTCAAACTTTGTGTGTCGGAAATTCCGACGGAAAAAGTCAGACGGAGCCCACACACGCGATCGGATTTTCTGACAACACGTTCCGATCGCACATTTTCCATTGGAGAGTCCGACCGTGTGTACAGGGCAATACAGTGATTGGTGCTAAAAAAAAAAAAAAATGCACTGTCACTGTACTAATGACACTGCCAAGGAAGGGGCTAAAATCGGGGGTGATCGAAAGGTTAAATGTGTTCCTAGGGAGTGCTTTCTAACTGTGTGGGGGAGGTGCTTGTACTGTGGGAAGACAGAACCGTTTTCCTGCTTAGCAGAACACAAGATCACAGCCTTCCTTTGTCACAGAACGCCGATCTGCCTTGTTTACATGGGCAGATTGCCGTTCTGCTTGTGTCTCAAACATGGGTGGACTTACCATCGGGCTTGACTGGGCTCAAGCCCATGGGCCCCGCCCAATAGGCTCAGCTCCGCTCACAGTCACGCCCAGTCCCGCCCTATGATGGACATAACACAGGGACTGGGCGTGACTGCGAGAGGACCCGAGAGCCGTTGAGATACACAGGACTCTGTATCTCGGCGGCGCCATTTTTAAACTTCAAGACTGCAATGACAAGGCTGCAAATGACACTGGACAAGGCTGCAGATGGATGGACAAGGCTGCAGATGGATGGACAAGGCTGCAGATGGATGGACAAGGCTGCAGATGGACACTGATAAGGCTGCATTGATGGGCATTTAAATGTAAGTTTTTTCCTTAAACTTCCTTCCTAAAAGTTTTTATCCTTACAATTAACTCCTAAACTTGGGGTGCGTGTTATACGCCGATAAATACAGTAATGTATAGAAGGTAGGGCCCGAAAGGGACTCAAGTCCAGGGGCCCCGACCACCCCAAGTCCTGCCCTGGTCTCGAACGATCGGCGGGTCCCGATGGGCATCACATCTGCCAGAGCCTGCTGATTGGCTCCCGCTGTGTCCAGATACAGCGGAAGAGGGGCTCAAGACCCAGAAGCGAGGAATCACGTACAGGTACGCGATTCTGCCCAGAGCAGCCGCCCTGCCGCAGTAAAGCATCTGGTTGAAGGAGCTTTTGTGATCCACTGAAGCCATTTAAAAAGATTATTGCACCGCTAAAAGCTACAAATAAGTAAGTTGAAGGGGATTTACCTTCACAGCATAAAATGTAATTTGATAACATCTGCACTGTAATAACAAAAAAAAAAAAAACAATAGTTATATCTGACAATCCAATATAAGATTACTTGAAAAAGCTCCTTTCATGCGGGCCGTCGCTTTCCTCAACCTTCCTGGATTCCCAGCATACTTTGCAACTTCTCCTTTATTTCTAAGGACTACATATCCCATGGTACCTTGCTGCCTTGCCATCAGAATCTCCTGTACTGACTCCACCTCCTGAAACTCCTCCTCAGGGGCAGACTGACAACTCATGGGGCCCCCGAGCAATAGGAGAAGACTATGGGGCCCCTGGGCAATAGGAGATTGTGGGGCCCTGGGCAATAGATTATGGCCACACAGTACACACACACACACACACACACACACACACAATATAGACACACCGTATACACACACAGAATACACATGCACACACTGAAAAGGTACTGGAGAGGTGGGGCAGCTATAATCTTGGGAATTTGTTTAAAAAACAGATTTTTACATACTGTCCCTGGTTTTATTGAGGCTGGCAACCCTGATGGGGCCTCTTGGTGGCATGGGGCCCTCGGGCAGTGCCCGAGTGCCCGAATGGTCAGTCCGCCCCTGCTCCTCCTCTCAGCACTTCTGTAGGTCAGAAGGCGGCCTCATTGCCGACTTTCATTCAATGAATGGATTGCTTCTTTCTTCTTGGGAACCCTTATCACGGTCGCTGCTACTCACTTGTTTGCAAAAAGGTTTCCGGGGCTCACCCAGATGTGAAACAACCTCACAGGATACAAGTGAAGAGTCTTTGCAGACTTAACCGAATTGCATGTTTGTTTCAGAGACACTAGATAGGGTAACTAGGATGCCAATGGCAAATCAAGTCATCGGTGGCGGCTCTCCTATTCCTGATGTAGCACCCTCCCAGATCGGTTGTGTGACAGTGGGGTCACTTTGGACACAGGGTGAATAAAAGAAACCCCCGATATGGTCTGTGATAGCCATATTCAAGGCTGTATAATACATTGTATACTGTATGTGGGGGTTAAGTGTCATTGTTGTGAGGAATTAAGTTGTTTTGCATTTCTATTGTTCATTTAAGTCTATCCTTGTGTGAAGTGTAAAGTGCCAGACAGACTGGCTGCCAACCCTTTGTGAAAAGATGTGTATTGGGTGGGATCGTTTGAAGCCTAGCAGACGTCTTGGGATGTGTGGGTGGAGCTGGGCTCTTGTTCATGTTAAAGCATGTGCCTGGAATTGTGTATAAAAATACAATGTTGGTTTTTAATAAAAGTCATTCCTACTACAGCAGAGACAGAGTGCGTCTCGTCTTTTTGCCAGAGGGATCGGCTCCTATAGGAAAGGGTCGTTTAACTGTGGATATTGGTACCGATTGGATGTGTGTCTCGGAGAGGGAACATCGCAAACGGCGTTAACCCCCTTTATATTAGGGGAGCCGTTACAGGTTGCTAGGTAAATTAGGAAAAATTTCGTTTTGTGGCCCTCCTGTAAGCAGAAGAGCAGCTTGCGATTACTTTAGGCTGCTCTGGGCTCTGCAGGCTGCAAGCTTGATTGCTTCCTCCTGCCTTCTAGAGTAGGGATGAGCTCGGTGTTTGACTTGAACATCAGCCGTTCGTCTGTTCGGCGAATTCAGAACTTTAACTTTGTGGACCGTTTGCACCAAATTTGTGTGGCACGAACGGTCCACAATGCATTACGCCATCGCAGTGCATTGCTGGCTCATGATTGGCCAAGCATGCACTGTGACCCCGCATGCTTGGCCAATCACAGCACCGGCAGCGAGGAGAGCCATAATTGGCCACAGGCAGGATGCCTGTGGCCAATTATAGCTCAGGGGGTTTAGTACACGCCCCACACTATACAAGGCTGCCAGTGCGGCGGAATTGTGTAGTGTGTTCCGGCATGCAGGGAAAGAGCAAGATAGGCAGGGACAGTGTGTTCTTTTCTCAGGCATCTGCAGGAGTTAAAGTGGGCGTTTTGTGCCTCCAGCACAGTATATACCTGTATCTACCCTTTTTTGCTGGTGTTCTCCAATACAGGCATCTGCAGGAGTTAAAGTGGGTGTTGTGTGCCTCCAGCGCAGTATACACCTGAAGATACCCCTTATTGCTGGTGTTGTCTGTTGCATATCTTGCATATTAGCCTTTAAAATTAGCACTTTTGATTTCGAACATTCGAGTCCCATAGACTTTAAATAGGGTTCTAAAGTTCGTATGAATTTTTGGTCCGTTCGAAGGTTCTGGTGCAAAGCGTACCAGGGAGGGGGGTGGGGGGGGGGTGGTGTTCGGCTCATCCCTATTCTAGAGAGTTCCAGAATGTAGTGGGTGGGAGAGTCAAACGAGACGCCTGGACATTTATGCAGCTACAGCCAATCCCCTGGGGGAGGTGGGGGTGCCCAGATGGTGGCTGGGGAAGTGTATAAATAGTTTGGAGCCCGGGAGGGCAGAGTTCTTCCCCAGGAGGGGCAGTTCGCAGACAGAAGAGCTACTGCACTTCCTGGCAGTCCAGCAGAAGATTTGAATTCTCATCCGTAAGAATGGAACGGATATATCTGTCTTCCAAAATTTGCATTTAGATCGAAAAGATTTGAAAATAATGCGGATATGAAACAAATTGAAATATATGAAACAAATTCCAAAAATGAATCATTGTGACCAAACGAAAGATTTGAACTTAACGGACAAATCTGAAAACCAAAACAAAGCAAATTTTTCCATCCAGAACATCTCTATACATCAATATGAAGCTTCACCGCCACGTCCCCCAAGAGATTCAGAAGTGAGATTCCCCCCCATTGACCTCCTGGCTTTGCCTGCGGCCCGTTCCCACCACGGAGTCTCCGTCCTCAAGCTGCGGACTGCAGAAGTCCGGCCTCCAATGAGTGTGGTGAGTGGATGGAGCTCAGAAAATGTTTCAGGTCACCAACATCTCCTGAAACCGAAACAATATTCGTTTTAGCTGGAAAACCTCTTTAGTGTTAAATGTTGGAATGACCATCACAGTCCATGGAAGCCGATTGTGTCCTCGAGTTCTTCGCTAGAAGAGTTGAGCCATGGCCGCCCGGCTCCATTAATGGTGGAATTGTAAGCCGGCTGTTAACGTTTATAACCTTAAATCAATGTTTGCTGTGCTGGAAAAGGTCAGGCAGCTTAACAGGCCAGATGATATCACAATTCAGACTTTTATAGGTCTGCGATAATGAGCCGAGCTTAACCATTTCATCGAGTTTTTAGAGGAGGAATATTTCCGTCTTATTGTAGCAATGAGAATGATTGCAGCCAATCCCCCGGAGTACCGAGCTGTAGATAAATGGCGAAGTATATTCAGAATAAGTGGTTTATGTGCCATGGAAAATGCTGAGATCAGAGGATGGCGGAGAGAAGAGACTCCACTTATAATGGTGGGAAATGAGTACAAAACTTGGAAATGTTTAATAACCAGAGGAATCATTATTGTAGTCACCTCCAGCAATCCAAGAAGATCCGTCTTCCTTCCCTTCCTTCTTTACTTATCTCCTGACACTTGTCTTCCTTTCCTTTTTCCTTCCTTTTCTCTCCTCTCCTTACCTTTCCTTTACACTTTTATTTTTCATTTCCTTTCCTTTCTCCTGTTCTCTTTCATTTCCTTTTCTCTTCTCTCCTTTTCCTAATTACTTTTATTTCTCTTCTTTTTTCCCTGTCCTTCTCTTTCCTTCCGTTTTAATCTCCTTTCCTCCATTTCCCCCCACTCCTTCCTCTCCTGCTCCCCTTTCCTTTTCTTTTTCCAATCCCCCCTCCTCTCCTCTCCTTACCCTCCCCCCTCAATTCCTCTCTCCTATCCTTTACTCTCATCTGCTTTACTCTCCTCTCCTTTTCATTTACTTTTCTCTCCTCTCTTGTCACCTCTTCTCCTCTCCTTTCCCTTTAGTGCCCTCTCATTTCCATTTCCTTTACTTCTATCTACTTTACTCTTCTCGCCTTTTCATTTACATTTCACTCCTCTATCCCCTCTTGTCATCTCTTCTCCCCTTTACTGCCCTCTCTTTTCCTTTTTCTTTACTCCCATATCATTTACTCTTCTCTCCTTTTCCTCTCCTCTATTCTCCTTTTCCCCTCCTTTCCCTTCCTCTCATTTTCTTTTAATTTTCTCTTTTTCCTTTACTCTTCTGTCCCTTTTATCTCCTCTCCTCTTCCTTTACTCTCCTCATCTGTTCTCCTTCCCTTTTCTTTCTCTTATCTCTCTTTACCTCTCCTCTACTTTTCCTTTTTCCTCGCCTTACCCACCCTCTCTTTTCCCCTGCTCTTTCCTCTCTTGTTCCCCTTCCTTGTCTCCATTTCCCTTTCTTTCCCCTCTCCTTTCTTTTTCCTTTAATCTCTTCTCATCTTCTCTTCCTCTTCCTTTACTCTCCTCACCCTTTTCCTTTACTCTCCTCACCCTTTTCCTTTACTCTCCTCACCCTTTTCCTTTACTCTCCTCACCCTTTTCCTTTACTCTCCTCTCCCTTTTCCTTTACTCTCCTCTCCCTTTTCCTTTACTCTCCTCTCCTTTACTTTTCGCTCCTTTTCTTTTCGCTCCTTTTCTTTTGCACTCCTCTCATTTCCCTCTTCTCTTTTCTCCTCTCCTCTTCTCCTTTCCCTTCTCCTCTCTTCTCCTCTCCTTTCCTCCCCTCCCCTCCCCTTTACTCTACATTCCCTTTACTCATCTCTCCTCTCCTTTTCCCTTTTGCTCACCTTCCCCTTACCCACCTTCTCTTTTCCCCTGCTCTTTCCTCTCTTGTTCCTCTACCTTGACTCCATCTATCTTTCTCCTCTCCTTTTCCTTTACTCTCCCATCCTCTCCTTTCCCTTTACTCTCCTCTCATCTCATCTCCTCTTCCGCTTCTTTTCCTTTACTCTCATCTCCCTTTACTTTGCTCTCCTCTCCTTTCCTTTCTTTTACTCTTCTCTTTTTTCTCTCCTATTCCCCCTGCCCTTCTCCTCTTCTCCTCTCCTTTCCTCCCCTCCCCTCTTCTTTTCCTCTACTCTGCATCTCCTTTACTCATCTCTCCTCTCCTTTATTTTACTCTCCTTTCCTTTTACTCTTCTCTTTTCTCCTTTCCTCTTCTCCCTGCCCTTCTCCTCTCTTTTTCCTGGAACTCGGTGGAAAGACGTAGAGGTGTCGGCAAACACCCCTCCCCCACCCAGTCATTAGAGGCTCTGAAAACAATCACCCTTTAGAGGGTGGAGGATCTTACCAGCACGACAGTCGTCTCCGGGTGAGATTGTGCCAGTCATGTACAACCTGGTACCCATCATAGCCATGTGCCACCACCCCGGGGGAGGGGCAAAGATAACGACCATCACAGGATCCACTTTTATAACGTTTTTATTTTTCATATTTCTCCTGCAGAAATGATGGCAATTAATGTCATTAATCTTCTCAAACCCAATATACACTATATTTCCAAAAGTATTGGGACACCTGCCTTTACACGCACATGAACTTTAATGGCCCCCCCCAGTCTTAGTTCCGTAGGGTTCAATATTGAGTTGGCTCCGCCCTTTGCAGCTATAACAGCTTCACCTCTTCTGGGAAGGCCGTCCACAAGGTTTAGGAGATGTGTCTATGGGAATGTTTGACCATTCTTCCGGAAGAGCATTTGTGAGGTCAGGCACTGATGTTGGATGAGAAGGCCTGGCCCGTAGTCTCTACTCTAATTCATCCCAAAGGTTTTCTATCAGGTTGAGGTCAGGACTCTGTGCAGGCCAGTCAAGTTCCCCCAGCCCAAACTCACTCATCCGTGTCTTTATGGACCTTGCTTTGTGCACTGGTCCAAATCATTTGGTGGAGGGGGGGATTATGGTGTGGGGTTGTTTTTCAGGGGTTGGGCTTGGCCCCTTAGTTCCAAGGAACAGTAAAGGGATGTCAGCATACCAAGACATTTTGGACAATTTCACGCTTTGTGGGAACAGTTTGGGGATGGTCCCTTCCTGTTCCGGATTGTCCCTGGCTCTCTCCTTTCATTGGATTTCAGTGCTTTCTTATTATTTATTATTATTATGGAGGCTCAGCATCACATGTGGGCAGGTGGGCGTTACCAAGAGCAGCCTGCATGTGGATATCGTCTCTCTAGGAGCGCTAGGAGCACCCACTTCTCCAGGATGACACCCACCCAACAAGGCATTTTGAGATTTGTATAACTCCTCCCAAGAGCCACTGCTTGCCCCAGGGCTCTATAGAGAGTACAGGGGCTGGGGGCTGTGATGGGTTCAGGAAGCCACGTACAGACCCCTGCCAGACCCTCACGCCAGCCATGATCCGCCTCATTGTTGTGCACAGCCTATTGCATTAGGGGTGCGCACCTCAGAGCTAAACACACATGTGTGTATATCAGCAGAGCAGGGGACGGTGTCAGTAGAGCAGAGATTGATGTTAGTAGGGCAGTTTTTGGTGTCAGTAGGGCAGAGGACTGTGTCAGTAGGGCAGAGGACGGTGTCAGTTGGGCAGTAGACGGTGTCAGTTGGGCAGTAGACGGTGTCAGTTGGGCAGTAGACGGTGTCAGTTGGGCAGTAGACGGTGTCAGTTGGGCAGTAGACGGTGTCAGTTGGGCAGTAGACGGTGTCAGTTGGGCAGTAGACGGTGTCAGTTGGGCAGTAGACGGTGTCAGTTGGGCAGTAGACGGTGTCAGTAGGGCAGTAGACGGTGTCAGTAGGGCAGTGGACGGTGTCAGTAGAGCAGTGGATTGGTGTCAGTAGAGCAGTGGACGGTGTCAGTAGGGCAGTGGATGGTGTCAGTAGGGCAGTGGATGGTGTCAGTAGGGCAAAGATCGGTGTCAGTAGGGCAGAGGACGATGTCAGTAGGGCAGAGATTGGTGTCAGTTGGGCAGTGGACGGTGTCATTCGTTTTTTTTATTTTTATAATTTTTTAAAAATATTTTTTACAATTTTGTTTAGGAGCCCCATTGTGGCGCTTTGGTGAAATATTGAGGGTCTAAAGAGACCCCCGAGGTCTCACTTGAGACAGAGAATAGGACTGAGGACAGAGCTTTCCCAGTCCCTTTCTCTGCAGCCTCAGCTGCACTGGACAGTGAAGGAATGAGAATTTCATTCCCCTGGGGCCGGTAGATTAAATATTTAATCCTGAAACAACCCCTGCAGCAGCCGGGGGGAGAGGAGGGGAAGCTGGTAGCACTGCAGGGAGAAGACAGGGGGGAAGCCAAGAAGCAGGGGGAATTGGTATCGCACAGGGTGATTAGGATGTGCCCAGGCACACCTGGCACACCCTGTGTGCACACCTATGATCTGCCCGCATTGCATAGAGAAGCATAGAGACCTAGTGATGATGCCACTGGGGTCTAATAGAACATATGTAATGAAAACTGCAAAATGTCAGGGCAGGTAAAATATAAGCAGATGAAACTTCAATGCAGGCAGGAAGGATGCTGCATAGCGTATCCAGTGTGCGCTCTTTCCATTCTGCACTTACAAACTCTCCATTTCATCCATTATATGCAAAGTTCATATATCATCGCACTTCTAGGTTAGTCCGGCTCCGCGGCACAGCCGGCTCGGCAATCCATTCATCACCGGTAAGCAGCCTCAGTCCAGCTCAGCAGCAATTGTTCAGTACGAACGTCTCCTAAATTTAAATAATGGCAACAAGGCGGATGGAAGCTCCGGCAAATTATGACTCCGGTCTGCCGGCTCTCACACTTCTTCCCCTGGAAGGACCCGGCAGAGTGTGATAGAGAAAATCATTTAAATATTACGGGCTATTATCTCCTATAAAGCATATGTAAACCACATAAATACCGGGCCGTGATAACATATTTCAGGAGACTAACCCCATTCTGTCTTATGTAAGAAATGCCTCGGGGAGGCAGATTTACTGCTTCACTAATAAAGCTTTTACACAAAGAAAGTTACAATTCCAGTATATTTAACCCGTTCAGGTCTCGCACCTTTACACCCCAACCCATTAAGCCAAAGCAATTTTAACATTTCTGCTATGGGCCTGTTTATTTGCCAGTGACTTTTCTTCTGTTTCAAATGCCTTTTTTCACATTTACATTCAGTACCTCCTTAGACCCAGTCTGTCTGGACATTATGATCTGCAACCACAGACAGTGTAAGGACCTGGCTCACCTGCTGGTGGCACTGTGCTTCCCAGAGCGGAAGGTTGGAGTCCCAGCGTCCACCAGCAGGTGTCTCCCATTGCATTGCATTGATGCTGGCTGCGTGGAGGGTATTTAGTCCCTCCCCCCTCTACTATTTCCCAATGCTTCAGTGTTTTGCCCTGCTTGCTGTTGATCTTGAGCCTGATTCCATCCCGAGTCTGTTCTTGCCTTGTATATAGAAAAATTGGTTGAAGATCAATGCTCACTATTAGTTACCACAACAATGGGTGTTCAATATACCCGTGTGGTGTCCCAAAATCTGCCTTGTACCATGGGTATCCAAACTTTAACAAAGGGGCATGTTAAAAACTATCTTTTAGATTTTTTTTTTTTAGGGGGGGCAGACTGTGGGCATTGGGAGTAGAAAAGACCCCGATGTCAGCGGAAAAAAAAAAAAAAATACCCCATCTTTGGCGTCAGTGTGAGGAATTGTGCGCCATCATTGGTGTCATTGGGTTGAATTCTGTCCCATTGGGTCATTGGGCTCCATTGTTGATGCCATTGGGAAAAATGCCCCATCCAGTGGCCTCCCCCCTTAATACATGCATCCGACCCCATAATCTACATGCAGGGCGCCAGACACATGGATTCCAATGGGGTTTTTTGTTTAGAAACTAAGTGATTGGAGCAAGAGCACTGCGCCCCGAAGCCCACCCAGTTGTTTTGATTGTTTACCGCCCCCCTCCCAAAGAAAATATGCCACAAGCCGCCACTGGCCCCATTGGGCCTCATTGTTGGTGTCATTGGGAGAAAATGTGCCCCGTCATTGGTGAAAAAATAAACATTTTTTTCTGTTTGTAGTGTGAACTAACTTTCAAAAAACATGAACTATTTTAATCCTTATGCTGATAGCATTAGTAAATAAATAGGAAAGTAAATTATTTGTAAAATTTTTTCAAGTTCCTTCCTGGTTTCTTGCTAATGAGAACCTCCAGGGCCAGAGATAGTTGACATCCTTCAGTATATAGTGGGTTGTGAGGCATAGTGGGTGCAAGGCGATTAAAGTCATTTAATGCAAAAGATTTTATTTCTCTTAACAAATTTTTGAGGGAAAGGGGGTTAGGGCCAGGACACCCTTAGGGAGTTGCAAGTTCAATTGGCAGTTTCCGAGACTTCAATAAGAGGACAGCCATGCAGGGAAAGGCATCCAGCAAGACGGCACATCTGCAGGAATGCTGTCTCCTATGGCAACAGTCTTTAACAGTTCCTAACTCAAAGCTTAACATCTCCTTCACTACCACTACAATCACTTCTTGTAGTTCTTCGGCCCACTGAGCTCCCAGTCTCTCACTAGACCCGCTGACTCACTGCCACTGAATCTCTTGAGCTCCTCCAATGTTCACGGTAGTATCTTCCTCAAGCTTCAACCCCACCTCTCTGCTGGGTCCCTAGCTCGGCACTCGAGACACTTCTCAAGCTTCACCCCACTAGCCTGCTCGGTCCCTGGCTTGGCACACAAGGGTGCTCTGCAAGTGTCACCTCCACTGGTTGGGTCCCTGGCTTGATACCCACTGAAGTTTCCAGATTCTTCACCATCCCCGGTTAGTGAGAATGCTGCTCTGTTACTTGCTTCAGTTACTCACAGTGGTCCCTGGTAATAAGGTGGTTGGCCCCTTAGTGGCGACAGCTTCCCCTCTACCTCTGACCATGACAGGTTCTCTGACCGTCAAAACCGTCATTTTTTGGTTGGACTGCAAGCCGCAATCCCAACCCTGTGCTGCTCTCTTGCTTCTGAATAGGCCCTCAGACAGCCTAGCAGCCAGATGTGCCCGGGATAGGCCCAATCTCTGGCCTAGCAGCATGGCAATACAACACATGTCCACCCAGACAGCCGTCCAGGTGGCACAGAACCCTGCCCATTGGCTGAGACATCCCACATACCCATAACCTGACCTTGTGTTGTCCTTCTCATATCTAGTAGGACCAATACCTGGCCACCTAGAAGAGAAAAATTGCAGCAAGGCCAAACTTAGGGAAAAAAAAAAAATCAATAGATCGGGAGGGGAGTTTGCTTTGAATATTAAAAGTGAATGTCCAGAAACAATCTGAGGTCAGGGCAGGCAGCAAGTACAGTATTATCCAGAAACAATGTGAGGTCAGAGAAGGCAGCAAGCACAGTATTATCCAGAAACTATAAGGTCAGGGCAAGCACAATATTACCCAGAAACAATATGAAGTTAGGGCAGGAAGCAAGCACAGTATTATCCAGAAACAATATGAGGTCAGAGCAGGCAGCAAGCACAGTATTATCTGGAAACAATATGAGATCAGGGCAGGCAGCAAGCACAGTATTATCCGGAAACAATATGAGGTCAGGGCAGGCAGAAAGCACAGTATTATCCATAAACAATATGAGGTCAGGGCAGGCAGAAAGCACAGTATTATCCATAAACAATATGAGGTCAGGGCAGGCAGAAAGCACAGTATTATCCATAAACAATATGAGGTCAGGGCAGGCAGAAAGCATATTATTATTCAGAAAGAATATCAGGTCAGGGCAGTTGGCAAGCAAAGTATTACCCAGAAAGAATATGAGGTCAGGGCAGGCAACAAGCACAGTATTACCCAGAAACAATATGAAGTTAGGGAAGGCAGCAAGCACAGTATTATCCATAAACAATATGAGGTCAGGGCAGGCAGAAAGCATATTATGCAGAAACAATATGAGGTCAGGGCAGGCAGCAAGCACAGTATTATCCGGAAACAATATGAGGTCAGGGCAGAGGGCAGGCAGCAAGCACAGTATTATCCATAAACAATATGAGGTCAGGGCAGGCAGAAAGCATATTATGCAGAAATATGAGGTCAGGGCAGTTGGCAAGCACAGTATTATCCAGAAAGAATATGAGGTCAGGGCAAGAAGCAGGCATAGCATTACTCTAGAAACTATAGCAGTAAGTACAGCTGATGGCTAGCGAAAGCGGAAGGGGGTGTGGTCTTCATTGACAGGCAATGGACATGCAGACAGGGCTGTTAGCAGCTGAGCAGAGGGTATCTGATTAGACACGCTCACTCTTCTAACATATACTGTAAATGTTTGAGGTGGCAGCCATGTTTTCTTATATCATAAGCATGGTCAACTTCCTGTCTCTCAGTCATTTTTGGAAGGACTTCAAATGGAACGTTTGCTCCCTCTAGTGGCTAACCTACAAATATCCATATTTAATTCCACAACAAAAAATATGGAAGTGTGTAAACTGCGAAAATGACATCAAAGCCCATTATATAATAACAATAATTATGATTAAAGTAATAGTGAAGAACTGTTGAATACAAAGACATTTTAAGGTATTTGTGGAAAGCTGTTTTTTTGTGGAGTCAGATATACAGCGAAGGATTCCGGCAGGTAATTGTCAATCTTTTTATGAGTAATGCAGCGAGGGCTGACAGGCAGTTGCAGCTAATTAAGCCGGTAGTTCAGGGTGATGATCCTCCGCTCTGGTCACTTCCAGACAGCGTTAGCAAAAGTGAATACATTTCTGACAAATGGCTTTATTAAATATACATGCAGGACGGGGGAGGGGGTCCCCCTGCAATGCTCTTATCCAGCCTTTTATAGTTCTCCGAGTGTCAAATTCACATCATTAGCGAGGATAACTGCCCGAATGCATGTCGTCCGTCACAGGCGGATCGCTTCAATTAGAGGCCTCGGGTGACTCAACTTTGCAACTTATTAGACCTCGTGATATGGACCTGAATTATGCAAAAGGAAATGAGCCCGACGGGGGGAAGGGGGGGGGGGGGGAGGCTTTACCCAAATTGTAGGCTGCACCGTTGTGTGGCACAAGCATGGCAAGTCTGTTTGCTTCTGAATAGAGAATAGTCTACTCTGAGCCCCATCCGTCAGTCTGACTATATGCATGGCTCCCAACTGTCCCCGATTTGGAGTGACTGTGCCTCATTCAGAAGAAGGTCCCTCTGTCCCTCATTTTGGTCTGATCAATATAGTTGTATATAAAATGCACTATTTATCTATCAAAAAGTGTTTCCCAGTGCTAAACCTTCCATTCAATTTCTAAGCCAGTAGGGCAGTGGATGGGGTTGGTAGAGCGGAGGACAGTGTGTGAGTAGAGCAATGGATGGTGTCACATAGTTAGTAAGGTTGAATAAAGACACCAGTCCATCCAGTTCAACCTGAGTGAGTGTCTACAAGTCCCTATCCCTGTACATTGCACACTCCAAGGTCCCCATTCTTATACTAGGGGCAAATTTTTGGACAGAAGCCAATTAACCTACCTGCATGTCTTTGGAGTGTGGGACACACAGGCACAGGGAGAACATGCAAACTCCAGGCAGGCAGAGTTGTGGTTGGGATTCGAACCAGCGACTCTTTTTACTGCTAGGTGAGAGTGCTAACCACTACACCACTGTGCCATGTCAGTAGAGCAGTGGACGGTCTCAGTAGGGCAGTGGACGGTCTCAGTAGGGCAGTGGACGGTCTCAGTAGGGCAGTGGACGGTCTCAGTAGGGCAGTGGACGGTCTCAGTGGAGCAGTGGACGGTGTCAGTGGAGCAGTGGACGGTGTCAGTGGAGCAGTGGACGGTGTCAGTGGAGCAGTGGACGGTGTCAGTGGAGCAGTGGACGGTGTCAGTAGGGCAGTGGACGGTGTCAGTAGGGCAGTGGACGGTGTCAGTAGGGCAGTGGACGGTGTCAGTAGGGCAGTGGACGGTGTCAGTAGGGCAGTGGACGGTGTCAGTAGAGGACGGTGTCAGTAGAGGACGGTGTCAGTAGAGCAGTGGACGGTGTCAGTAGAGGACGGTGTCAGTAGAGGACGGTGTCAGTAGAGGACGGTGTCAGTAGAGCAGTGGACGGTGTCAGTAGAGGACGGTGTCAGTGGAGCAGTGGACGGTGTCAGTGGAGCAGTGGACGGTGTCAGTGGAGCAGTGGACGGTGTCAGTGGAGCAGTGGACGGTGTCAGTGGAGCAGTGGACGGTGTCAGTGGAGCAGTGGACGGTGTCAGTAGGGCAGGGAACAGTGTAAGTATTATTTTTTTAACCACTTGCCGCCCGCCCTATTACAAATAGACGGCGGCAAAGTGGTTTTGTAATCCTAACCGGACGTCATATGACGTGATCAGGATTATAAGCAGCTGCGCGCCCCCGGGGGCGCGCATCGCGGCGATCGTTGTTAAGGGGTGTCAGTCTGACACCCGGCAACTACGATCTCGGTAAAGAGTCTCCGACGGAGACTCTTTACCACGTGATCAGCCATGTCCAATCACGGCTGATCACAGTGTAAATAGGAAGAGCTGGTGATCGGCTTTTCCTCACTCGCGTCTGTCAGACGCGAGTAGAGGAGAGCCGATCAGCTGCTCCTCTGACAGGGGGGGTCTGTGCTGATCGATTATCAGCACAGCCCCCCCGAGGATGCCCACACTGGACCACCAGGGATGCCACCAGACCACCAGGGATGCCCAGCAGAGGTAATCCTCCAGGGATGCCAGTCAGGCACAATGGATGCCAATCAGTGCCCATAATGGATGGCAATCAGTGCCCACAATGGGCATCACTGATTGGCATGCATTATTGTTTGGCACTGATTGGCATCCATTAGTACAGTATAACACCTGTGTTGCTAATGAGTGCCCACCTGTGTTGCTAATGAGTGCCCACCTGTGCCGCTAATGAGTGCCCACCTGTGCCGCTAATGAGTGCCCACCTGTGCCATCTGTGCCGCCCATCCATGCCAATCCGTGCCAGCTATCAGTGCCAATTTGTGCCACCTATCAGTGTCCATCCGTGTCGCCTATCAGTGTCGCCTATCAGTGCCCATCAATGCCACCTCATCAGTGCCACTTCATTGGTGCCCATCAGTGCCGCCTTATCAGTGCCCATCAGTGTAGCCCCATCAGTGCCCATCCGTGAAGGAGAAAACATACTTATTTACAAAGTTTTGAAACTGAAACAAAAAAAAAAAACATTTTTTTTTTCAAAATTTTCGGTATTTTTTTTATTTGTAGCACAAAAAATAAAAACCGCAGAGGTGATCAAATACCACCAAAAGAAAGCTCTATTTGTGGGAAAAACATGATAAAAATTTCATTTGGGTACAGTGTAGCATGACCGCGCAATTGTCATTCAAAGTGCGACAGCGCTGAAAGCTCAAAATTGGTCTGGGCAGGAAGGTGTTTAAGTGCCCTGTATTGAAGTGGTTAATTATTATTATTAATAATTTTTTTTACAATTCTATTTTTCTTGTATTATTTTTTACAGTTATTTTTTTATTATTTTGTTGGGGGGCTTTGGTGATATATCAGAGGTCCCAATACATGTATATAGATTGGTTTGTGCAAAAGTTTGCCCTGATTGGGCAAAGCTTAGCCCAATCAGGACTTAGAATGCACTGTGCAGCACGCAGTGCATTGGGGGGGGGGGGCTCTCGGCGAGCGAAAATATTGCAGAGTGACCTGCAAATTCAGGTGTTCGGATCGAACTTATTCTGGGTCCAAACTGCTCGCCCAACACTACTGTTTATGCTCCTTTTTATTTAGATTAACTGGCCCTTTAACCACTTGCGGACCGCCGGCAGAATGGCACGGCTGGGCAAAGTAACGTACCCGTAGGTTACTTTGAATTTCCCGCCATGCACACGAGCTGCAAGCTCTTTGAACGTGCCCGCGGGACCCACGGACTCGATGTCCGCGGGGATACCCGCGATCGTGTCACGGAGCTGAAGAACGGGGAGATGCCGATGTAAACAGCATCTCCCCCATTCTGCCTAGTGACAGGACACTGATCGTCTGCTCCCTCTCATCGGGAGCGGTGATCAGTCTCACGTTACACACAGCCCATCCCCCAGACAGTTAGAAACACTCCCCAGGACACACTTAACCCCTCCCCTGCCCCCTAGTGGTAAACCCCTTCACTGCCAGTGACATTTTTACAGTAATCAATGCACTTTTATAGCACTGATCGCTGTATTAATGACAATGGTCCCAAAAATGTGTCCAAATTTTCCAATGTGTCCGCCATAATGTCGCAGTCAAGATAAAAAAATAAAAATAAAATCACTGATCGCCACCATTACTAGTTTAAAAAAAAATATTAATAAAAATGCCATAAATCTATCCCATAGTTTGTAGACGCTATAATGTTTGTGTAAGCCAATCAATAATTGCTTATTGCGATTTTTTTTTTAACCAAAAATATGTAGAATAATACGTATCAGCCTAAACTGAGGGAAAAAAAATAAAATAAATGTTTATATATATATATAAATAAGAGAGAGAGACAGAGACACAGAGAGACAGAGAGACAGAGAGACAGAGAGACAGAGATCTATCTCTCTCTCTTATTACAGAAAAAAAACAAAATGTTTTTTTCAAAATTGTCGCTCTTTTTTTTTTTTTTTTTTTTTTTTTTGTTTATAGCGCAAAAAATAAAAAATGGCAGAGGTGATCAAATACCGCCAAAAGAAAGCTCTATTTGTGGGGGGGGAAAAAAAACGGACATAGAATTTTGTTTGGGTACAGCGTCGCACGACCGCGCAATTGTCAGTTAAAGCGACACAGTGCCGAATTGCAAAATGTGCTCCGGTCAGGAAGGGGGGGGGGGGGGGGGTAAATCCTTCCGGGGCTGAAGTGGTTAAATATAATCCATGGGGAGCTCTTTGTCTCGCACTTATCGTTTTCTCTCTGTCTTTGCCGCATTGTCTGGTTGTTTGGAGCGTGTCGCCGCGTACGGCTCTTATCTGGCACACGGCAAAGTGTCTCCGGAATGAGCTTTTCCCAATGTCGCCCGGTACGCCAAGTCTGCATATCTGGCTGTTTAAATGCAAAAGCGTCTTCCTCTCCGGAGATAACTTCCAATCCCGACTGCCGCAAACTCTCCCCAACTTGTCTGCAGCCACTTATCACGCTCAGCAAATAAAATCATCCGCGGTGTCAGCCGGATGGGAACCTGAGAATGATCTGAAGTGCCGAGCCAAACATCTGGAGTCTCCCCCCCACCCCCCACCCCCTTCAATCACCATTCATACATAGGGGAATTAACACTTTCACTGCTGGGGCCGTTTTTGCATTTTTCTTTTGCATGCTGATTTAAACACTTATTTTGGGCCTGAAGATCAGTTATATTTGTGCAGGCCAATCAAGTTGAATGATGTGCAAAAATGTCCCTGTTTAATATTGTAATTGTCAAACACGATTTAGGCCTTCTCCTCCAACATCAGTGCCTGACCTCACAAATGCGCTTCTGGAAGAATGGTCAAACATTCCCCATAGACACACTCCTGAACCTTGTGGACGGCCTTCCCAGAAGAGTTAAAGCTGTTATAGCTGCAAAGGGCGGGCCAACTCAATATTGAACCCTACGGACTATGACTGAGGATGCCATTAAAGTTCATGTGCGTGTAAAGGCAGGTGTCCTAATACTTTTGGTAATATTGTGTATATTGGAGAAAATACAGTGATTTTCATATAGTTACTGTCAGGTCACCTTGAGACGAGGTGACAGATGCACACCGTAGGGATCAGGAGTGCACCACAAGGTTGTGGACCCTACGACTGACTGCTGCAGACGGGGGGATAGATCCCACTGGGGTTAGCGCATAAGATTCCCTGGGGCGCGGGGTCTAAGAGCCAGCAGGTGTTCACCAGCACCTCTAGTGGTGAGGATGGACTTGGCTGCAACTGGCTCCAGGTCGTGACCCCCAGCTCACACCCACAGTAGGCAACAGGAGGATAGGGATAGTGAGGGACAAAGCCAAGGTCGGGGCCACAAGCAGACAGGAATAGTCAGGGACACGCCAAAAGGTCAGGATCACAGGCAAACAGGGATAGTCAAGGACACGCCAAAGTCGGTAACGGAACAAGAGAAGAGCACACGGCAGGAACAGGAAGCTAAACACACAAAGGAATACACAATGGTTGATCAGCAGGGTTGGCCTGCAGTGCACAGGTTAATATAGAGCTCCCTGATAGGAGCTAGGGTGGAGCCATGCCAGAGGATGGATTACAAAAGCAGTCAGGTGAGGGTCGGCTGGTCTCTAGAGATGAACACATGGAAACGGGTAAGCAGACAAACTATTGCATAACCATGACAGTTACATTGGAGACACAGGTGAGCTGGGGAGAGGGGCATAGGAGCTGGGGATGGGAGCACTGGAGGCAGAGGTATGCTTGGGTGGGGGGGGGGATGGGGGCACATTGGTGATAGATATGTGGTGGGGGAGAAGAATTGGAGACAGAGGTGTGCCGGGGGGGGGGGGGGGGAGGCAGTGATGTGAGAGAAAGGGGTTGTAGCCTGGGAAAGGAGTTAATTTGTAGACAAAGGGCATTTTTTCGATTGGGCATGCTAGGCAGTTGCCCAGAGGCTCCACTTGCCTAGAGGTCCCCACCCAGGGCCGATCCTCAGCGCTGCAATCTGCTTTAGGAGACTTGAAGTTTTGACTGATTGCACTGGTTGCTCACTTGCTAGAATCGCCGGCCGCCCGGCGTCTAGCTAGCAATCAGTAACATCAGTCCGAGGCTGCGGCCGCCCCAGCATTCATAGTGGCCGCGGCTAGTGAACAAGCTTCGCCCACCTCTGCCATTTTCTTCAGACAGCGTGGCTCAGAGGGAGCGGAGCAGACTCAGCCAAGCGAAACTTTCAGTTTCTGAAGACCTCAAGTAAGTCTAATTGTCTAAGTCAGACTTGAGTAAGTTCAAGAGAAGTTGTGCCCATTAAAAGCAGCCACTGTGCCCACTGCCCATCAAAGCTGCCACCACTGTGCCCATCAAACATCCACTGTGCCCATCAAAAGCTGCCACTGTGCCCATCAAACGCAGCCACTGTGCCCATCAAACGCAGCCACTGTGCCCATCAAACGCAGCCACTGTGCCCTTATGGATAATTTTCATTTTTATTCTTGTGCGTGATTGTGTAGACAGGGCCCCAGTGCACTGTATTGCCCGGGGGCCTATAATGCTCTTAAGTTGGCCCTGGGAGGCATTGGAGATAGAGGTGCCCTGAGGGGCATTGGAGGAAGAGGAGTGCTGGGGGATACAGAAGTCTAGAGGGGGGGGGGCATGATGGGCAGAGATAGTGTGGGGGGGGGGGGGGGAGGACAGAGGTGTGCTGGAGGGGCACTGGAGGCATCCTGGGAGGGGGGGGGGTCAGTGAACGGGGGAAGTCTGATTATCTTCACACTAATCAGGAGGCAGAGGGGTGCACATTGGAGGCAGAGGTGTGCTGGGGGTGCATTAGTAGCAGAGTAGTGCTGGGGGGGTACAGAGTTCTGGTGGGGGGGGGGGGCGCATCTGTGATTTCGGGAGACTCTGAGGCTATTAACCCCCACAGCAGAAGTTTAGAGACTAGAAAAAGATAGGGCATCCCTGGTTCCTCCAGGATCCAGCTGAAAAAAACGTTTTTTTTTATTATTATTTTTAATTTTTAATTTTAAAGCTAAATTTCAGCTTTTTTATTTTTTTGTAATTTAATTTAATTTTTTTTTAGATATTTTTATTATTCTTATGTAGCACTTACCCCCGAAAGAGCTGCTGGTTTTGTTGGGCTTACCATTACCTTCTTGACCTCGTCTCCGTCTAGGGGTTTCCCAAGGTAGACGGCCCAAAGAAATGCAGAAACTGACACTGGATCTTCTTTTGGGTTATTTATTTAGAATGGGGATATGCAATTAGCGGACCTCCAGCTGTTGCAGAACTACAAGTCCCATGAGGCATAGCAAGACTCTGACAGCCACAAGCATGACACCCAGAGGCAGAGGCGTGATGGGACTTGTAGTTTTGCAACTGCTGGAGGTCCGCAAATTGCATATCACTGATTTAGAAGATCAAACAAACAGTCTCTTAATGGAGGGTAGAGGGTTAGGTGAAGGTTCAGGTACTTTTGGAACTGCAAAAATAGAAAGTCTCTTACAGAAGAAATCCAGAGATTAACCGTTTCACAGCTGGATTCTCACAACCTCTGGATAGACCTCCTCTCACTAGGCCTAGCAGCCGGTAGGGTGTTGGGTAAAGCGAAGACTTGAATATGAACTACTTGAGCGTAACCGAGGGTCATGGACAAATTTAAAGAACTATCATGCGGTACCAGTATCTCTCAGCCGGTCCGGCGATACCGTAAGATTGTAAGTCCATGAAGTGTCCTTCAACAGCCTTCAGGCTCCTTCAGAGAAACCAGCCTTGTGCACGGCCTCCTCCTCAAGAGTCCTCCTCTGGATTCTTCTCCAGTTGCTGGGCCTCTCCTTAGTTGAGACGGCACCGGACCCCCTTTGAATCCTCCGGCCTCGACATCCATTCAGGCTAGGGTTGCCACCTTTTCTTCAAACCCGAACACTTTTGTGGTGCACAGCAATTTTTTGTATAAACTATACATATATTTTGCTACTAAATAACATTTCTAATCATATGAAGTTAATAATAAGAGTCCCCCTTTACATCAGAGTCCACAGAGTTCCCCTTTTACATCTGAACTCGCAGAGTTGCTTTTCACTGTAAGGGGGGACTCTGCAGACTCTGATGTAAGGGAGACCTCTGGGGTCTCTAACATAAGGGATGCACTGGGAACCCTGATTTAAGGGGGAACACTGAGAACTCTGATGTACGAAGAGGACTCTAATGTAAGGGGAAACACTACGGCCGCTGGTGTAAAGGGGAACTCTGATGTAAGGGTGCTCTGAGAACCCTAATTTGCCTTAGTGTACTTACTCAAAGGCAAGAGAGAGAAGGGGGGAGACTTCAGTCACAGACAGGGATGGATGGATGGATAGATGGATGGTGAGCCCACTCACCCCTTAGCAGTCAGCACCAGATGGATCTGAGGCTGCTGGACTTCAAATTTCTGGCTCCCACTTTCCTTTTCTGAGGCACAGCGCCGGGGATTGGAGTGTGGGCAGACACAGAGGGGTAGGAGGTTAAGCCCTCTCTCCTCTCCCATCTGTATGTGTTTGGGGGGGGGTGGGGTGGTTTGTTAGTGCTGGCTTTAGGGGCTGTGAAAGAGTGTAACAGACACTCTCAGCTGAGACAACCACTGCCAGCAATTCTGATGAAAAGCCATAGTCCAGTCTAAATAATGTGTCCGGGTTTCAGACAGTCTGAAACCTGGACACATGAACCCAAACCCGAACTGTCCAGGTGAATCCTGGACAGATGGCAACCCTAATTCAGGCCTGTCCCTGCAGTTACTTCGCCTCGGGCTCTCCCAGCCCCGAGACTTGGAATTGCATGGATCCGCACCCCAGGCCAGGGAGGGCCATGGGGGCTGGTCAGGAGGACCAGGACCAAACAGACAGAAAAATATCTTCTGGACCGGAAACCTCGAAAGCACGTGATCTCAGTACCTTAAATACCACCTCCCAGGAATGCACAGCAAGAGAACACTCCCACTGGGCTGAGTCCGAGAAAACGTGGCACTTAATACACCCAACTAGACTGCGTTCTAACCACTTACCGGCGGTGACAGCGACACCTGAGGTTAAAGGAGAACTCAGTGCAATCCAGCCAGACTGGTACTGAAAACCATAATTAGCAAAAATTAGCCCTAAAACCCAACTGTGGTTTCAGGAATATTAATTTTCAAAAACATATAGCGCATACTCGTCAGACCGGTGTTGTGCCATATAGTGTCCGGCCATCATATAGCGTCCGCCCGTACTGCGCATGTGCAGTACGGAGCAGACGAAGCTTCGGAAAATCTCCGAAGTTGAACACGCCTGCGCCGTGAGTGGAGGTGGGAGCCCACCATCCAAGCGGACATAGGGTTGTGAATATTAGAGGGCCCCTCACGGGTGAGCTTCGCTCGCCACGCTTCGGCTTGGCCTCACTGCGCTCGGCTCTTTTTTATTCCTACTCTATGTCCACTTGGATGCTGGGGGATAGAACCTGGACTCACGGCGCAGACGCCATTCATCCTCGGCAATTTCGGAATCTGTGTTGCTGGGTACTGCGCATGCACAGTACACAGCGGACACTATCCGATGGAGGACGTTATTTACAAGACAGCGGCGCTACACTTACTACATTAGAATTTGTACTACATTATTATTTTACTACATTACCACTATTATTATTAATGTGTATTATATTATTTTTTATTTATTATTTTATATCATTATTTTTTTACTACATTATTATTATTATTATTATTACAGCTTTAACAATATGCCTGTGTTAGAACCACGCCCATTTTAATGAAAGAAAAAATGTCCCTGGAATTTTTGAATAAATGTTGCAACTACGCATCTAATTAGTTCCTTAGCATTACACCCCCCCCCCCCCCCCCCCGTGTTCACAAGTCTCCCCGCAGATTCTTCCATTGTGGATTATACTCCATTTAAACACCCATTCACACATAGCTGTCCATATTATATAAACAAGGAACTGTTACTTCTCATGGTGCACAGAGCCGAG
This sequence comes from Lithobates pipiens, assembly GCF_037356315.1. Lineage (NCBI taxonomy): Eukaryota > Metazoa > Chordata > Amphibia > Anura > Ranidae > Lithobates > Lithobates pipiens. The sequence goes on from NW_027507784.1 coordinate 336,754,594, forward strand.
GGTCTCGCTTCACACGCTTCGCACTTCACCTAATTATTTCTCATGTACATTACAGCTTTGCGGCATTGCGGTAAACAATTCGGTGAACCCGGGATGCTCGTTGCTAGATAATAAGACAATTAGAGCCTACAGGAAATAGTGAGATCATTCAAAAGGAATCCTCAATCTACATACATGGAGCTAAATAACGAATGAGCATACCCAAAACATACACTATATTTACCAAAAGTATTGGGACACCTGCCTTTACACGCACATGAACTTTAATGGCATCCCCAGTCTTAGTCCGTAGGGTTCAATATTGAGTTGGCTCCGCCCTTTTCAGCTATAACAGCTTCAACTCTTCTTGAAAGGCCATCCACAAGGTTTAGGAGATGTGTCTATGGGAATGTTTGACCATTCTTCCAGAAGCGCATTTGTGGGGTCAGGCACTGGTGTTGGAAGAGAAGGCCTGGCTCAGTCTCCGCTCTAATTCACCCCAAAGGTGTTCTGTCGGGTTGAGGTCGGGACTCTGTGCAGGCCACGGGGAGGTGCAGGAGTCAAGTCCCTCCACCCCAATCTCGCTCATCCATGTCTTTATGGACCTGGATTTGTGCACATTCCATGTCTTTATGGACCTGGATTTGTGCACATGGACATGGATGAGAGAGTTTGGGGTCGAGGAACTTGATTGGCCTGCACAGAGTTCTGACCTCAACCCAAGTTGAAGCTGTTCTAGCTGCAAAAGGGTGGGCCAACTCAATATTGAACCCTACAGACTAAGACTGGGATGTTATTAAAGTTTGCGTGCGTTTAAAAGCAGGTGTCCCAATACTTTTGGTAATATAGTGTATCACATAAGAGCACTATACATCTGGCAATAGACAATGTCCAGGAATATTACAATAAACACATTGGTAGCACCCTCATAGCTAGGCTGTAGTCACAGAAGAAGTAAGTGTTTAGCATAGTCTGTTCAGGGTTTCTTAGGCTGGGAGTTTGATTACTTACCCCTGCCTCTAGAACAGTGGTCTCCAAACTGTGGCCCTTTGCTTGCCTTAATCCGGCCCTTGGGGCACTATTCCTATAACCGACAGCAATGATAGGGTGCCATTCCTCCAACCAACACCATCAAAGGGGCACTATTCCTCCCATTGACATCAATGATGGGGCACTATTCCTCCCATTGACATCAATGATGGGGCACTATTCCTCCCATTGACACCCTTGATGGGGCACCATTTGTCCCACCGGTACCAATGATGAGGTACTATTCCTCCCACTGACGTCATTAATAGGGCACTCTTAGTCCCACTGACACCATTGATGGGGGCACTCTTCCTGCCACTGACACCATTGATGGGGCACTATTCCTCCCACTAACAACATTGATGGGGCACCATTCTTCCCACTGATAACACTAATAGGTGGTGGGGATGATGGAGCCAGATGAAGAACCCAGTTGACAGAGAGCTTCCCCTTACATTGGTGGTCAGTGGGGAGAATGACCCTTACAATGATGGTCAGGGAGAAGAATGCTCCGCACATTGGTGGTCAGGGAGAAGAATGCTCCTCACATTGGTGGTCAGGGAGAAGAATGCTCCTCACATTGGTGGTCAGGGAGAAGAATGCTCCTCACATTGGTGGTCAGGGAGAAGAATGCTCCTCACATTGGTGGTCAGGGAGAAGAATGCTCCTCACATTGGTGGTCAGGGAGAAGAATGCTCCTCACATTGGTGGTCAGGGAGAAGAATGCTCCTCACATTGGTGGTCAGGGAGAAGAATGTCCCTTACATTGGTGATCAGTGGGAAGAATGCTCCTCACATTGGTGATCAGTGAGAAGAATGTTCCTTACATTGGTGATCAGTGAGAAGAATGTCCCTTACATTGGTGATCAGTGAGAAGAATGTTCCTTACATTGGTGATCAGTGGGAAGAATGTTCCTTACATTGGTGATCAGTGGGAAGAATGTCCCTTACATTGGTGATCAGTGAGAAGAATGTTCCTTACATTGGTGATCAGTGAGAAGAATGTTCCTTACATTGGTGATCAGTGAGAAGAATGTTCCTTACATTGGTGATCAGTGAGAAGAATGCTCCTCACATTGGTGGTCAGGGAGAAGAATGTTCCTTACATTGGTGATCAGTGAGAAGAATGCTCCTCACATTGGTGGTCAGGGAGAAGAATGCTACTTTCATTGGTGGTCACTGGAAAGATTGCCCCCTTACAACGATGGTCACAATGCCACCCTTATAGACAGCTAAAAATATCATTAGTGTCAAGCTGCTTGGTCTGCCCATGGAACTATGCCGGCATCATCAGATGAGAGGTCAATCAATCATAGCTCAAGGAATGGAAAGGAAACTCTGGAGGAACCCCAAGGTTCCACGGAACCTTGACTTGCTTCTAAAAGGTTTCCCAGTTAATCTGGAGTCAATGGGCCCTTACATTGATGGTCAGTAGGACTGATGGAGCTAAAAAAAAAGATAACTGCTTTTATGGCTTGCCAAGGGTTGATGGTCCTTGAACTATGAGGGCACCATCAAATGATAGGTCACCAAGCAACAGCTCAAGCAACCCCTAGCAAACTCTGGAGGAACCCAAGGCTTCCACAGAACCCTGGTTGCGAATGGTTGCACTAACCATTCCGGGGATTCCATGGAGGAACAGTTTGCTTTCTACACATCCTTACCCCTATAAATAGATAAATCTTCATCAGACTGTTATATACTGTCAAGCAATCGCGTCGCAATATTGTTCTTGGAACGCCAAAAACAGACGACACAAAACCAGCTGGACAAACATCTGCTCATTTCACGATGCAAGGATGAGAAATTCATATCTTTGTTTTCCTGGAACAACATCTGGGATCATCGTTCCCTGACTGTATCCAATGCTAAGCAGATAATCCCCATGGTTCAGGTGCGGATTCTCCGTGCAAAACACCCTCTATTGATACATGGCCTTCTGTAGGGGGGGAACGCATGCGCTTCACCCAGGAGCCGCTACCCGCTCTCTGTACAGGACTTTCTCTATCATCACACCCAACCTCTTCATTTCCTCATCTTCGGAGAATTATCTATTAGGTACGAAGATGATCATTTCTCAAAACTTGCTAAGAGCATTAGCAATACTCAACGCATCATTGTGTACAGAACCAAAAGAAGCCAAGTCTGATGCTGAGGGCACTTTCCTAATTCCACTGACACCAACGATGGGGCACTATTCCTCCCACTGACACCAATGATGGGGCACTATTCCTCCCACTGACACCAATGACGGGGCACTATTCCTCCCACTGATACCAATGACAGGGCACTATTCCTCCCACTGATACCAATGATGGGGCACTATTCCTCCAACTGATACCAATGACGGGGCACTATTCCTCCCACTGATACCAATGACGGGGCACTATTCCTCCCACTGATACCAATGACGGGGCACTATTCCTCCCACTGATACCAATGACGGGGCACTATTCCTCCCACTGATACCAATGACGGGGCACTATTCCTCCCACTGATACCAATGACGGGGCACTATTCCTCCCACTGATACCAATGACGGGGCACTATTCCTCCCACTGATACCAATGACGGGGCACTATTCCTCCCACTGATACCAATGACGGGGCACTATTCCTTCACTGATACCAATGACGGGGCACTATTCCTTCACTGATACCAATGATGGGGCACTATTCCTCCCACTAATACCAATGATGGGGCACTTTCCTAAGCCCACTGACACCAATGATGGGGCACTTTCCTAAGCCCACTGGCACCAATGATGGGGCACTTTCCTAAGCCCACTGGCACCAATGATGGGGCACTTTCCTAAGCCCACTGGCACCAATGATGGGGCACTTTCCTAAGCCCACTGACACCAATGATGGGGCACTTTCCTAAGCCCACTGACACCAATGATGGGGCACTTTCCTAAGCCCACTGACACCAATGATGGGGAACTTTCCTAAGCCCACTGACACCAATGATGGGGCACTATTCCTCCCAATGACACCAACAATGGGGCACTATTCCTCCCACTGACATCAATGATGGGGCACTATTGATCTTTATTAAAAAAGAATCAAGCGACCGATTTTATACAAAAGTAAAAAAACAAAACCATAGTATAAAAAACTTCAACAGAAAACAAAGGAATACACATCAACGTTCAGAATATATACAATATATACATAGTCCATTAGAAAAACATGTTTAGAAAACTATTTACATAAAGCAGCAGAGAGGGCCTAAGGGCAGGTTCACACTGCGGGCGAGGCGACACGACTCGCCTCGCCGCAATCTGACAAGTCGCCCCCGTTCTGTACAATGGAACCGTTCTGAGAGGAGCGACTCGAGTCGCTCCGACTCAGAAAAAAGGTTCCTGTACTACTTCTGGGCGACCTCGGGGCGACTTGCATTGACTTCTATACAGAAGTCATCTGCAAGTTGCCGCTGAGGTCGCGGCGAGGCAAGTCGGTGTCGCCTCGCATCGCCTGCAGTGTGAACCGGCCCTAAGAGGCACAACCCATCACCTATGTACGCAGCCATTTATCAAAAATGAATGATAAATGATAAAATCTCGGGTGATAAGAGACAGACAGCCACACCCGGGAAAGAGACTCCTGGCAGTCAGGGAGGCCTGAAACCCCTCCACACCTTCAACCAAGCCCCCTGACTCCGCTTGTCTCTCTCAAGCCCCCGAATCTTCTCCACCTCATACAGAATGTCATACACCACCACCTCAACAGGAAGGATTTTATGCCGAATGCTGACCTGACACCGTGCGTTCCAGGTGAAATAACGGACTACTAGGCTAACTAGAAAAAGTGTATCCAAACAAAAAACCTCCCCAGTATTGAATGCTCCGTACCCCCACTCAGCATAACCCAGCCTGGAGAGGAAAGGGACACCGAGGGCCCGCCCCACCTGTTTGTACACCTCTATGATAAAGGGGCAATGAAGCAGAAAATGGTCCCTAGTCTCCTCCTCACATGCACACTCCTCCCGAGGACAGCTACGATCCACCCCACTGCGGAATTTCAAATTGCCCCGAACATAGAGCCTCCCATGGAAGCACAACCAGGCCAGATCCCTAAATTTAGGGGGTACTCTGTCCAAATTAATCAATCTTAACCCCACCCTCAAAACTGGGCCTGGGCAATCCCTTAAGGCCAGTGGGTCATGAAAGACTTCGCTCAAGACTCGACTCATGAGGACTTTCCTCGGAACCGATCTGAGATCTTCAGCCGACAATCGCCACTGCCGCAGTAACTTCAGGCAAGGAGCAACATAGGCTGGTAGCTGACCACGATGACCCCTGAGATTCTTCACTTCTCACTTCTTCTTACCTTCTTCCCAAAGTCATAGAAAAGGCCTAAACCAAGATCTAAATATGCCTACCCATCCAGGAGGTTCCATTGCAAGCATATTACCAATGTTAAATTTGAGAAATAGCAGTGAAAAGAAAAGAACTGGGTTGACCATACCTAAGCCACCCTCCCTCCTGGATAGATAGGTGACATTCCTCTTGATGGGGTTCAGTCTGTTCCCCCACAGCATCTGGAAGAACACACTACTGACCCTAGCATAGAGAGACACTGGCAAGATGCAGACAAAGCTGACGTACAAGAAGATCGGAATCAGGTAAGTCTTAATCAGATCAACCCTTTCCCTCAGAGATAACTTCCATCTCTTCCAGCTGACCACCTTAGTATTGGCAATTTCCAGTCTGCCTTCCCAGTTTTTGAGGCCATAATCGCCGGGTCCAAATTCAATGCCTAGAATCTTAATTCTTTCCTGGGGCACTGGAAAGGTGTCCGGGAGATCAAACCCCTCACCTTCCTTTCCCATCCAAAAAAACTTCACTCTTTTCCTGATTGATCTTGGAGCCTGATGCTTCAGAATACCGTGATGTCAGAGAGACCACCTCCTCTGCTTCATCTGCCCCAGTGACAATCACCGACACATCGTCCGCATAGGCAACAACCCTCAAAGGTGGCTCACCCGGGAGCCCCACTGGCACCCCACACAACATGCCGCTCTCTAGCCTCCTGATGAAGGGGTCAATTGCAAACACAGAGCAGGGGACTCAGAGGACAACCCTGGCGCACACCGGCGCCAACCTCAAAGGACTGCCCAACCCAACCATTAATAAGAGGAAAGCTTTCTGTCCCTTTATACAAGACTTTTAACCAATCAACAAAACCACCCGGCAGACTACTAAGGAGCAACCACAGGTACTCATGGTTAACACGATCAAAAGCCTTTGCCTGATCCAATGTCAGCAAATACTTTCCCCAGCCTGCAGCCCTGCACCACTCCAAGGCCTCCCGGACAGCTAAAACCACTGTGAAGGTGCTTCTACCCTGGACCAAACAGTGCTGATGGCGAGAAAGCAAAGACTCTGCTACTGACGATAGGTGCCAGAAAAGAATCTTTGCCAGTATCTTTCTATCGACATTAAGAAGGCTGATGGGGTGCCAATTCTCAATCATCGAAGGATCTTTACCCTTTGAAAGAAGTATCACAGCCGAGTGCCTCATGGAAGGGGAAAGCACCCCCTCAGCAGGGCAACTGTTTAAAACCTCTACCAAATGTGGGGCCAGAATAGACTTAAAGGCCTTGTAAAACTCAGCCGTCAAGCCATTCGGTCCAAGTGACTTTTTGATGGCAAGCTGATGAATTGCCCTTATCACCTCTTCAACTGTGATCTCCTCTGTCAAATTCATCAATGGAGCATCTCCACCATTTAGACCTGGAGTAGAGTCCAAAAAGCTGTCCATCTTGTCACGGTCAAGCTCTTTCCTCCCAAGAAGGTGAGGATAAAAGGACCTCACGACCTCCAGGATCCCTGACCTGGACTTTGTCAAGGAACCTGTACTGTCCTTAAGGCCAACAACCATTTTAACAGCTACACCTTGTTTGCAGTTCTGGTAAGGGTCAGGCGAGTGGTACTTCCCATAGTCCCTCTCTAGAACCAAAGAGGCATGCCGGTCATATTGACACTTCCTGAGAAGGAGTTTCACTTCGGAGATTGCCCCAGGATCTCCTCCTCTCGAGACAAGAATATCCAGCTTCCTCCGTAAACGTCGGTAGGTCCTGTATTTATTAAACTGCATTCTATTGGCTAGGCCCCTGAAGAATCCAGCGATCCTCTTTTTGGTCAGCTCCCACCACTCAGCCTTGCTGCTACAAAAGTCCAGGATGGTCATCTGAGCCTGAAAGAATTCCTCAAAGGATTGTCTAACATGTTCTTTCTTGAGAAGAGTCAAATTCAATCTCCAGATGCCCTTGCCCCTCTGAGGGGCGTCTGAAGCATTCAGGACCACAGATAGCATACAGTGATCAGAGAACTCTACTGCCTGCACCACTGGGGGTGAGAAAGCAGAGGTCTCCTTCAAAAAAAACCTATCTATCCTACTCTGACTACTACCTCGATGAAAGGTGAACCCGGTGTCATCCAGAAGGTGCTTAATGTGCACATCCACAAGACCAGCATCCCTAACCATACTATTTAAAAAAACGCTATTATATCCCAGCCTGTCCTTGAAGTCCTTCCTGTCCTTGGGCCTAGTTACTGTATTAAAGTCACCTCCAAAGACCACTTGCCGGGATGTAAAAATAAATGGCTTGATCCTTGTAAAAAGGCATTTCCTGTCCCACTTTGTGTGCGGCCCATAAACATTAATTAGGCGCAGGTCCTGCCCCCCCACAAGGACGTCTAAGACCATACATCTCCCAATCTCCACCTCAATAACCCGCCGGACATTTACCATAACGGTTTTAAACAACACCGCTACACACCGCCGTAAGGCTCGGCCGCAAGAGACCAGTAAGATGGACCATACCTCCACTCTCTCTTGGCCATATGAATATCTACCAAGGAGGTGAGCCTAGTCTCTTGCAAAAATAAAATTTCAGCGTCCAATTGGCTGAACAAAAAGAAGGCCATGGAACGAGCTCTTACTGACTTAATGCTGGCGACATTTATTGTCACCACTTTTAACGGAGGGGAAACTGCCATTTGGGTTATTGGGTGGATTGCTTCTTAGCGCCCCTCTTCTGCTCATCACCAGAAGCCTCTCTCTTTCTTGAGGCCGCCTCCAACTCCATTTCAGAATCCGAACTTCGCTCAGAAGAAGCTCCAGATGAAGAAACATACCATTCAGAGGACCTATGACAGTTGGAGACAGGCACTGGAGCCCGTTCCGTCCTCACCACCTGCTTCCGCTTCCCAACCTTCCTTCTCTCCTCCAGGTACTGCAGGTCAGCTTCAGAGGTGCCATCATCTCTTGTTGTTTTCTTTGGAGTCTTCACGGAAGACTCCTTTACAGAGGAAGAAGCGACCTTTTTAGTACCTGCTACCACTCCTGGTGGGGGGGGGGTGTTCTCTTTGAGACGGACTTAGAGGTGGGGGGGGGGGGGTAACTGACCCGGGGGGCACAGACTTGGAAGGTTCTGACACAAGAGGAGAGCATACAGTAGGCTGGGGGGACACAGAGACACATACAGAAGGAATACTTACAGACACAGGAGGGGTGGCCACAGGAACTGGAGAGGGATCCTGAGCAGGACCAGGGGAGTCCGTCACCGCAGAGGAGAATGGTACACCAGGGGCCTCACCCTCCATCCCGTCCAGTCCAGACAAGTCATCCATTACCTCCTTCTCCATATTGTGCCAGGCTTCAGGACATTTGCTGTAGGGATGGCCAAAGCGCAGGCACAGGTTGCACCTGATCATATCGGTGCAGTCCTTGGCCATGTGACCCTGACGCCGACACACTTAACATATCAAGGCTGAACAGGTGGAGCTCAAATGCCCCTTTTCTCCACAGCGGTGACACAGCTTTGGCTGACCAGGGTAGAAAATAGTCATCCTATCCCTCCCTATAAAAGCTGAGGAGGGCAGGTGACGGACAACATTCCCATCCCTGGCCAACCTGACTGTTACTGACCAACCCCCAGTCCAGATGTTATGCTTATCAAGGATTTTGCTGGGCTTAATCAAAACTTCCCCATAGTTCCGCAACCAAACCTCTAAATCCCGAGCGGGGACGCTCTCATTGGTCAGAATGATGGTGATTTTTTTAACTGTTGACCTCTGAGATATTGCAACTGGGGCCAGACCTTCCCATTCAGGTCTTGACCTGCACCGAGCCTCATATCGCTCCCAGAACAGGTCGAGACCCTCTGGCCTGGTGAAGCTAACTGTATAATCCCTCGTCCCAGACACATGTATAAAGACATACAGATCATTTGCCCCAAAACCCATTTCTAAAATCAGATCCACCACCGCACGCCGCGCTGAAGGGACTGCACCACCTTCCCATTTCAGAATCACAACATTACGTCTGGGACCCCCAGCAGAAGCCAGAGACCCAAGACCAGATCCTGGGGTGCCCAAAGTGGTAGCCTGTAGGGGAAAAGCCCGCTTGGGAGTGGAGCTACCAGGAGCTGAGCGTACCACCTGAGCAAATGTAGGTTTATCAGGGCCAAGGCTCCACACTGAAGTCACATTAGTCTGTACATTATTAGCATTATCAACTGTCTGAACTGGATTAGCAGAATCCACAGCCGGACGATTGTCCATCACACTGGTGCTGGGGTGATTGTTATCAGTCACAGAAATGTTCCCATCAGGAATGGTCACAGTTACTGCTGCAGTACCAGCTGTCACCTGATGCTGCGCTGTAGAGTCCTCAGCAGCAGTGGGGCAAACAGATTCGGACTCCGCTAAAGAGAGGTTAATTGGCTCTGCTGACACCTGTAGTTCATCCACAGAAATTACACTTTTTAAAAGTAAGTCTTGCTGCATTTCAACATCAACAGGCACAACATGGCTGCACACAGCATTAGCAGCCTGATTGTCATTAGGTACACCGTCAACATCAGTAAAAGGCACAAAAACATTCTTATCCACAACATGGAACGTGGCAGGCTTGACCTTATCAGGAACATCATCTGTAATGTCTTCCTCATTAAATACCAACCGATCCCCCCGCATAGGAGACTCCATTACCTGGATGGCCTTCAGCATGCCTCCCGAGTCCTGGGAAGGCATGGGGCTGCTTACCTCTCCCTGGGGGGACGGAATTGGGGGTCTCCTCCTCCACCTTCGTCATCCTTCCAAACCTCCTGTCATTCCCAAACTTTTCCTTGAAGGGCCCATCTCTGCCTTCCATCATGGCCACAATGGTCTCCTGGTGGTCCACATGGACTTTGGCCAATTGGATCTCCGGAATCCATGGATCCTCGCTTCTGGCTGTGTAAGCCCTCGCGCTGCCTTCTCAGGCGCTTCAGCTCCGCACGCAGCTTGTAAAGCTTATCCCTCTCCCCATTCAGGACCTTTATCCCGGCCACCACTCGCTCCCGAATGGCTTGCGAGCCTTCGTCCTCACCAGGGGCAGAGAGATCCGCTTGTATACAGGAAGGCATGTCACCCGACGGCCCAGGGGATGGCTGAGAACCTCCAGCAGGAGAGGCCCTGCTGGCCTCCATGGCTTCCCCAGAAAGGGGCCAGGAGAGCTGGGAGAGATTTCACCACCACTCCCCTCTCACACCGATCAGCTGGAGGAGCTCCAGAGACACCTTCCTCCTGACACACCTGTGCTCAATGATGGGTGGGGCACTATTCATTCCACTGACACCCAGGGCTGGTGCAAGGATTTTTGACACCCTAGGCGAGACACAATTTTGTCACCTCCCCTCTTGGCTCCTGCCCTGACTCCACCCCCTTTGCCCTGCCCATGTATACCCTGCCTTTTTAATGACACACCCATCAAATGCAGCCTCACTAGTGCCCATCAAATGGGGCACTATTCATCCCACTGACACCAATGACAGGGCACTATTCCTCCCACTGATACCAATGATGGGGCACTATTCCTCCCACTGACACAAACGATGGGGCACTATTCCTTCCACTGACACCTATGATGGCAGTGGGCAGATGGCGAGCGGGTGGGGGGCACACTGGCAGCATTTAATGGACATACTGGCAGCATTTGGTGGGCACCCTGGCAGCATTTTGATGGGCACACTCGCAAAATATGATGGGCAGTTGGGCACACTGGCAGCGTTTGATGGGCACACTGGCAGCATTTGATGGGCACAGTGACAGCGTTTGGCACAGTAGCTGCGTTTGATGGCACAGTGGCTGCATTTGATGGCACAATGGCTGCATTTGATGGGCACAGTGACAGAGTTTGGCACAGTAGCTGCGTTTGATGGCACAGAGGCTACATTTGATGGGCACAGCAGCTGCGTTTGATGGCACAGTGGCTGCATTTGATGGCACAGTGGCAGCGTTTGATGGCACAGGAGCTGCATTTGATGGGCACAGCAGCTGCGTTTGATGGCACAGTGGCTGCGTTTGATGGCACAGTGGCTGCTATTGATGGGCACAGTGGCTGCATTTGATGGCACAGTGGCTGCATTTGATGGGCACAGTGGCTGCATTTGATGGCACAGTGGCTGCATTTGATGGGCACAGTGGCAGCGTTTGATGGCACAGTGTCTGCGTTTGATGGGCATAGTGACAGTGTTTGATGGCACAGTGGCTGCATTTGATGGTCACAGTGGCTGGTTTGATGGCACAGTGGCTGCGTTTGATGTCACAGTGGCTGCGTTTGATGGCACAGTGGCTGCGTTTGATGGGCATAGTGACAGTGTTTGATGGCACAGTGGCTGCATTTGATGGTCACAGTGGCTGGTTTGATGGCACAGTGGCTGCGTTTGATGTCACAGTGGCTGGTTTGATGGCACAGTGGCTGCGTTTGATGTCACAGTGGCTGCGTTTGATGGCACAGTGGCTGCGTTTGATGGGCACAGTGGCAGCGTTTGATAGCACAGTGGCTGTGTTTGATGGCACAGTGGCAGTGTTTGATGGGCACAGTGGCAGCGTTTGATGGCACAGTGGCTGCATTTGATGGGCACAGTGGCTGCGTTTGATGGCACAGTGGCTGCTATTGATGGGCACAGTGGCTGCATTTGATGGCACAGTGGCTGCATTTGATGGGCACAGTGGCTGCATTTGATGGCACAGTGGCTGCATTTGATGGGCACAGTGGCAGCGTTTGATAGCACAGTGTCTGCGTTTGATAGGCACAGTGGCTGCATTTGATGGAACAGTGGCTGCATTTGATCGGCACAGTGGCTGCATTTGATGGCACAGTGGCTGCATTTGATGGGCATAGTGGCAGTGTTTGATGGCATAGTGGCTGCATTTGATGGTCACAGTGGCTGGTTTGATGTCACAGTGGCTGCGTTTGATGGGCACAGTGGCTGCGTTTGATGGGCACAGTGGCAGCATTTGATGGCACAGTGGCTGAATTTGATGGACTCAGTAGCAGCATTTGATGGCACAGTGGCTGTGTTTGATGGCACAGTGGCAGTGTTTGATGGGCACAGTGGCAGCGTTTGATGGCGCAGTGTCTGCATTTGATGGGCACAGTGTCTGCATTTGATGGGCACAGTAGCTGTATTTGATGGGTACAGTAGCTGTGTTTGATGGGCACAGTGGCTGCGTTTGATGGGCACAGTGGCAGCGTTTGATGGCACAGTGGCGTTTGATGGGCACAGTGGCAGCGTTTGATGGCACAGTGGCTGCATTTGATGGGCACAGTGGCTGCATTTGATGGGCACAGTGGCAGCGTTTGATGGCACAGTGCATGCATTTGATGGGCACAGTGGCAGCGTTTGATGGCACAGTGGCTGCCTTTGATGGCACAGTGGCTGCGTTTGATGGCACAGTTGCAGCGTTCAATGGCACAGTAGCTGCGCTTGACGCAACAGTGGCAGCGTTCGAAGGCACAGTGGCTGCCTTTGATGGCACAGTGGCTGCGTTTGATGGCACAGTTGCTGCGTTTGATGGCACAGTGGCTGCGTTTGATGGCACAGTGGCAGCGTTTGATGGCACAGTGGCAGCGTTTGATGGCACAGTTGCTGCGTTTGATGGCACAGTTGCTGCGTTTGATGGCACAGTTGCTGCGTTTGATGGCACAGTGGCAGCGTTTGATGGCACAGTTGCTGCGTTTGATGGCACAGTTGCTGCGTTTGATGGCACAGTTGCTGCGTTTGATGGCACAGTTGCTGCGTTTGATGGCACAGTTGCTGCGTTTGATGGCACAGTGGCAGCGTTTGATGGCACAGTTGCTGCGTTTGATGGCACAGTTGCTGCGTTTTATGGCACAGTTGCTGCGTTTGATGGCACAGTGGCAGCGTTTGATGGCACAGTTGCAGCGTTCGATGGCACAGTAGCTGCGTTTGATGGCACAGTGGCTGTGTTTGATGGCACAGTGGCTGCCTTTGATGGCACAGCGCCTGTGTTTGATGGCACAGTGGCTGCGTTTGATGGCACAGTTGCTGCGTTTGATGGCACAGTGGCTGCGTTTGATGGCACAGTGGGTGCGTTTGATGGCACAGTGGGTGCGTTTGATGGCACAGTGGCTGCGTTCGATGGGCACAGTACCTGCGTTTGATGGGTTTTTTTTTTCAAAAATATTTTCAGTTTGTTTGCGCCCCCCCCCAAATAATTTTTTGAGCACCAGCCGCCACTGCCCATTAGACCGGGGGTACATAGGAGAACTTCAAAGACTGCCCAGAAAATGAACTGAAAAGTGGGATCATCTATAAAAGTCGGGTGCAGGAGCACATCCACCCCTCCCCCTCCCCTTCTCTTTCAGCTTTACAGAAGTGTTTCGTGGCCGGTAAGGACGCGGATTTGTAAATGACGTCCGCCGAGGATTGATTACACCCGTCCTCCTCCTTTAATGAAAATGAAGGATGCGAGAACCGGCCTCTTTATAATTACAAAGTCAACTCAACTGAAAATAACTAAAAGTGTCCCGAATCCCCCTCGGAGAATTCACTTCGCCCCCTCCCCCCCCCCCCTCGCAAGGTCAGCGCCACGCCGCCGCCGATGGAACCCGGAGACGCCGACTAATTGTGATGTCAAGATTCCAATTCAAGAAGCGAAAATAAAATATTAACCTTTGTTCTCCGGTGAAAGGCAAAAGACGGAAAACCCAGGTGGGCATGAAATTGTGTGATTAACCCCCCGACCGAGGCCGGCGCCGCCCAAATGTCAGCCGGTAACCCTTCAATGTCCGGACCAATGGGGGTCAAGGAACGCTCCGCCGTTCCGACACATCGCTACCCAGACTTCTATGAACGATCGTTCATCCGAGAATCGTTCATCCGAGGATCGTTCATCCGAGAATCATTCATCCGAGGATCGTTCATCCGAGAATCGTTCATCCGAGAATCGTTCACCCGAGAATCGTTCATCCAAGAATCGTTCATCCAAGGATCGTTCATCCGAGAATCGTTCATCCGAGAATGGTTCACCCGAGAATTGTTCATCCGAGAATCATTCACCCGAGGACACTGATTAAGGGATTTAGGCGAATGGTTCATCTGAGGGTCGTTCATCTGAGAATCGTTCATCCGAGAATTGTTCATCTGAGAATCGTTCATCCGAGGATCGTCATCCGAGAATCGTTCATCCGAGAATCGTTCCCCCGAGAATCGTTCATCTCAGAATGGTTCATCCGAGGATCCTTTATCCGAGAATGGTTCATCCGAGGATCGTTCATCCGAGAATGGTTCATCCGAGAATGGTTCATCCGAGAATGGTTCATCTGAGAATCGTTCACCCGAGAATTGTTCATCTAAGAATGGTTCATCCGAGGATCGTTCATCTGAGAATCATTCATCCGACAATAGTTCATCTGAGGATCGTCATCCGAGAATCGTTCACCCGAGAATTGTTCATCCAAGAATCGTTCATCCGAGGATCCTTTATCCGAGAATCGTTCATCCGAGGATCCTTTATCCGAGAATGGTTCATCCGAGGATCGTTCATCCAAGAATGGTTCATCCGAGAATGGTTCATCTGAGGATTGTTCATCTGAGAATGGTTCATCCGAGGATCGTTCATCTGAGAATCATTCATCCGACAATGGTTCATCTGAGGATCGTCATCCGAGAATCGTTCACCCGAGAATTGTTCATCCAAGAATCGTTCATCCGAGGATCCTTTATCCGAGAATCGTTCATCCGAGGATCCTTTATCCGAGAATGGTTCATCCGAGGATCGTTCATCCAAGAATGGTTCATCCGAGAATGGTTCATCCGACAATGGTTCATCTGAGGATCGTCATCCGAGAATCGTTCACTCGAGAATGGTTCATCCGAGGATCGTTCATCCGAGAATGGTTCATCCGAGAATGGTTCATCCGAGAATGGTTCATCTGAGGATCGTTCATCTGAGAATTGTTCATCCGAGAATCGTTCATCTGAGGATGGTTCATCCGAGAATCGTTCATCTGAGGATGGTTCATCCGAGAATCGTTCATCCGAGGATCGTTCATCCAAGGATGGTTCATCCGAGGATCGTTCATCAGGGAATCGTTCATCAGAGAATGGTTCATCCGAGAATCGTTCATCCGAGAATTGTTCATCCGAGAATCGTTCATCCGAGGATTGTTCATCCGAGAATCGTTCATCCGAGAATCGTTCACCAGAGGATCGTTCATCTGAGGATCGTTCATCCGAGAATCGTTCATCCGAGGATTGTTCATCCGAGAATCGTTCATCCGAGAAGGTTCATCCGAGGATTGTTCATCCGAGAATCGTTCACCAGAGGATCGTTCATCTGAGGATCGTTCATCTGAGAATCGTTCATCCGAGGACACTGATTATTTCCTTTATTCTTACTCAAGAAGCAAAATTTAATTATATTTCTTTTCTTCCTTCCTTTTCATCACAGTATATATATATATATATATATATATATGCCGGACACTTTATTAGGTACACCTGTTCAATTGCTTGGTAACACAAATTGCTAATCAGCCAATCATATGGCAGCAGCTCAATGCATTTAGGCATCTAGATGTGGTGAAGACGACTTGCTGAAGTTCAAACCGAGCATCAGAATGGGGAAGAAAGGGGATTTTGACGATTTTGAACGTGGCGTGGATGTTGGTGCCGGACGGGCCGGTCTGAGAATTTCTGGGATTTTCACACACAACCATCTCTCGGGGTTTAAAGAGAATGGTGGGAAAAAGAGAAAATGTGAGCGGCAGCTGTGATGAGGAAAATGCTTTGTTGGTGTCAGAGGTCCGAGGAGTCAACAGTATCTCAAATAACCTCTCGTTACACCCAAGGTGTGCAGAACACCATCTGGGAACGTACAACATATCCAACCTTGAAGCAGATGGGCTACAGAAGCAGAAGACAACACCGGGGGGGCCACTCCTGTCAGATAAGAACAGGAAACTGAAGCTACAATTCCCACAGATCACCAACACTGGATGATAGAAGACTGGAAATACATTGCCTGGAGTGAGGAGTCTGGATTTCAGCTGCGACATTCAGTATGGCTATAATTGTTCTCTTCTCTTTCTTCTGCTCTCTTCTCTTCTATTTTCTCTTCTCCTCTCCACTCCTCTCTTCAGTTCTCTCTTCTCGTTCTGTTCTCTTCTGTTTTCTCTTCTCCTCTCCTCTCTTCCCTTCTCTTCTCTATTCTCTCTTCTCCTCTCCTATTATCCTCTCTTCTCTTCTCTTATCTTCTCCTCTCCTATTCTCCTCTGTTATCTTCTCCTCTCTTCTCATTCTCTCTTCTCCTCTCCTCTCTTCTCTTCTTGTTCTCTCTTCTCCTCTCCTATTCTCCTCTCTTCTCTTCTTGTTCTCTCTTCTCTTCAGTTCTCTCTTCTCGTTCTGTTCTCTTCTGTTTTCTCTTCTCCTCTCTTCTTTCCTCTCTTCCATTCTCTTGTCTATTCTCTCTTCTCCTCTCCTATTATCCTCTCTTCTCTTATCTTCTCCTCTCCTATTCTCCTCTCTTATCTTCTCCTCTCTTCTCATTCTCTCTTCTCCTCTCCTCTCTTCTCTTCTTGTTCTCTCTTCTCCTCTCCTATTCTCCTCTCTTCTCTTCTTGTTCTCTCTTCTCTTTTGTTTTCTCTTCTCTTTTCTTCTCTCTTCAGTCCTGTCTTATATTCTTGTTCTCTCTTCTCTTCTCTTCTCTTCTCTTCTCTTCTCTTCTCTTCTCTTCTCTTCTCTTCTCTTCTCTTCTCTTCTCTTCTCTTCTCTGGAACGTGGTCAAAAACTCACCAGAGTTCATCGGAAACGCACCGCTCTCCAGTGCAGTGAAAAAAACCCATCTGGAAAGAATCCAGAAATCCATCAAAAATGCACCAAAACACATAAAAAAACACGCTAATAATGTGCATACAGGAATGATCCGGAATGGATCCGGAGTGCTTAGGATAAAAAAAACCTGAATACAAGTCCTCCCCTCCCCCCTCCCCCCCCATACCTACCTGAGCCTGATCTCCACCCAGCACTGCGCCCCCGAGAGGGGCTCCCTCTATTTACACTGGACGAGGAGACAGCAATGGGAGCCACTGAGGCCCCCTGCTGGCAATCACAGGCAGTGAGCGGCGGGTGGGGCCAAGCTGAACTGTGCGTGTCTATGGACACACCCAGTATGGCTCAGGATTGAGCCACTCATCGGGGGGGGGGGGGGGGAGCCAGAAGCTCTGGTGGGGGACCCGAGAAGGGGAGGGTCTGGGGAACCCACATCCAATTCACAATATTGGGAACGTCTAATCTTTATATATTTTGTTTCTTTCCTTCCCCAAACCCCCCGTCCCAGCTCAAATCCACTCCCTTCCCAACTCCCCTCCCAACTCAAATCCTCTCCCTCCCCAAATCCCCCCTCCCAGCTCAAATCCTCTCCCTCCCCAAATCTCCCCTCCCAACTCAAATCCTCTGCCTCCCCAAATCCACTCCCTTCCCAACTCCCCCCAACTCAAATCCACTCCCTTCCCATATCCCCCCTCTCAACTCAAATCAGAAATCCAATGAATGAAAAAGACAGGCCAGGCAGGGGCGGGACAAGGTCACCTAGAGCCCAGGGTGAACGTGCCAAACTGCGCCCTCCCCAAGATCTATGAACATTATGTGTCAGCATGCTTACCCCCTAAGTATAAATGTCCCCTCTTTCCAGGACGAATTGGCCCACCTGCTTAAATCTCCCCTCCCAGCACAAAAATGTGCCCCCATACCCCCTCCCAGCTCAGATTTTCTCTCTTAAAATTCCCCTCCCCCCAAAAAATCCCTTCTCCTAGCACAATTCCTCTACCTCTGAAATTTCCCCTCCAAGTACACATCTTCTCCTCCTACTCCAAATCCCCATCCTAGCACAAATCCCCTACATTTGCCCTCCCAGCACAAATCCCCCCCCCCATTTCCCCTCCTAGTACAAATCCCCCCCCCCCACATTTCCCCTCCTAGCAAACCCCCCCATTTCCCCTCCTGGCACAAATCATCCCCCCACATTTCCCCTCCTAGCACAAATACACCCTTATCCCTACTAGCACAAATGACCACCCCCCCAAAAAAAAAAAAAAAACAATTACCCCTCCTAGCACCAATCTACTCTACCATATCACCTCTTCTAGCACAAACACCTCAAATTCCCTCTCCTAGCACAAATCCTCTTCCCCTGTCCCCCTCCCAACACAAATCATCCCCCAATCCCCTTTTCCCCCTTCCCAGGAAATTAAGCTCGGTCTGACTTGTTGCAGCTTTCTAATGCACACTGTGTGCGCTGGCCCCGCCCACCAGCCACGATCCGCCTACATTGCATAGAGAAGCGCAGAGACCCGGTGATGACATCTTTGGGTCTAAAATATGATAATGTAATGAATACGGAATACGGAAAGGTTTTATGCAAAAGTGCGATCTGCACGTTGATGTTGGGGTGGGGGGAGGGGGGGGGGTAGACAAGGCAAAAAATATAAGCAATTATTTTTACATAAAGACAAAAATATAAGCCAAATAAACTTTAGCGTTAACCCCTTATGTGCTGTCTGGTGTGGTTGGTAGTGTGAAGTAGTTGGCGGGGATTATGCAACGACGGAGGATCGATGGCATTTTCCATCGATCACCGATCGTCATTCGTTTTTCCATCGATCACCGATCATCATTTGCTCTTCCATCGATCACCGATCGTAATTCGTTGCTGCCTAGACTGGATTTTCCCAATCGCTTTGCTGCCATCTAGTGAAGGAATCCGGCATTGTGTGTTCTTCCAGATGTGAGCGATGTGTTATCTGGAGGACGAACGTCAGAATCCTCTCCACAGGACTCTGATGACATCTCCGGCTATTACCTGTAACACCAGGCAGGTCTGAGCCGAGTCTCCGCAGCTCGCCGGACGCCTTTCATCTACTCTATAATCCAATAATATCATTCCGGATAATTCCGGTGACTTCTGACGTCCAGCAAAAGCAAAATTAATTGAATTGGGAGGGGGGGGGGGAGTGGAGGAGGGGGGCAATGAATTTAATGAACTAAAACTAAATTAAATCAGTCCATGACCTGGCGGTACCACCCCGAAAAAAAAAAAAAAAAAAAAGTTTTATAGCTAAAACTCCAAAACCTTTTATCTAAATCTATTTCTTAATAATTACAAATGATATAAATCTACATTTACTTCCACCCTAGACCGGAACATCGCTCCAGTCCTCCTAGATCATAGAGGTAAGTACAGATGACCTGGTCCTCCTAGATCATAGAGGTAAGTACAGATGACCCGGACCCCCTAGATCATAGAGCTGAGTACAGATGACCAGGTCCCCCTAGATCATAGAGCTGAGTACAGATGACCCAGTCCTCCTAGATCATAGAGGTGAGTACAAATGACCCAGTCCTCCTAGATCATAGAGGTGAGTACAAATGACCCGGTCCTCCTAGGTCATAGAGGTGAGTACAGATGAGCCGGTCCTCCTATATCATAGAGGTGAGTACAGATGACCCAGTCCTCCTAGATCATAGAGGGGAGTACAGATGACCCGGTCCTCCTAGATCATAGAGGTGAGTACAGATGACCTGGTCCTCCTAGATCATAGAGGTGAGTACAGATGACCCGATCCTCCTAGATCATAGAGGTGAGTATAGAGGACCCGGTCCTCCTAGATCATAGAGGTGAGTATAGAGGACCCGGTCCTCCTAGATCATAGAGGGGAGTACAGATGACCCGGTCCTCCTAGATCATAGAGGGGAGTACAGATGACCCGGTCCTCCTAGATCACAGAGGTGAGTACAGATGACCCAGACCTCCTAGATCATAGAGGTGAGTATAGATGACCCAGTCCTCCTAGATTATAGAGGTGAGTACAGATGACCCGGTCCTCCTAGATCATAGAGGGGAGTACAGATGACCCGGTCCTCCTAGATCATAGAGGGGAGTACAGATGACCCGGTCCGCCTAGATCATAGAGGTGAGTACAGATGACCCGGTCCTCCTAGACCACAGAGGTGAGTACAGATGACCCAGACCTCCTAGATCATAGAGGTGAGTATAGATGACCCAGTCCTCCTAGATTATAGAGGTGAGTACAGATGACCCAGTCCTCCTAGATCATAGAGGTGAGCACAGATGACCCGGTCCTTCTAGATCATAGAGGGGAGCACAGATGACCCGGTCCTCCTAGATCACAGAGGTGAGTACAGATGACCCGGACCTCCTAGATCATAGAGGTGAGTATAGATGACCCGGTCCTCCTAAATCATAGAGGTGAGTATAGATGACCCGGTCCTCCTAGATCATAGAGGGGAGTACAGATGACCCAGACCTCCTAGATCATAGAGTTGAGTATAGATGACCCGGTCCTCCTAAATCATAGAGGTGAGTATAGATGACCCGGTCCTCCTAGATCATAGAGGTGAGTACAGATGACCCGGTCCTCCTAGATCATAGAGGTGAGTACAGATGACCCGGTCCTCCTAGATCATAGAGGTGAGTACAGATGACCCGGTCTCGCCTCCCTTCTGTTTCCAGCCACACGGACCGCCGGGACGTTTCCTGGGCTTGCCGGTAGACATGTGCAGAATAAAAAAAATGTGTACATTTTCGTTTCGATTCGTTATTCACATAAATTCGTTTAGTTAAATCCATTTAATTCATTTTCGGAATTCATTCGGTTTATTCCTATTCGAAACGATTCAAATTCAAATTTAGATCGATTTGAAAAGTTTTTTTCGAATTTGAATAGTTTTCGAATCCGAACAGTTTTTTGAATTCCAATCGTTTTTCAGTTTCCAAAGAGAATAAAATAGAATAGAAAATTAAGGAGTAGAATAGAAAGTAATATAATAAATAGAAAAGAAAATAACAGAAAGTAAAAGAATATAATATAATAGAGTAAAACAGAATGCAATAGGATATAAAATAAAAGAGCAGAATAGAAGTAAAAATAAAAAAAGAATAGAATTAAATAGAACGATTATAACCATCTTCTGAAATTTGAATAGAATTGAAAAGAATAGAATTAAAAAAACAATAGAATAGAAATAATATATCCATTTTCCAAAATAGAATCAATACAAATTTGAATAGAATGGAATAGAGTAGAATAGTAAATAACACAATAGTATATAAAAAAACAAAAACTGTGGAATAGAATGAATATAACCATCTTCCTATTATTATAATCAATTTTTTTTCTATTCTATTATAGTCTATTCTATTATTATTTTTTTCTATTCTATTCTTTTCTATTCTATTATTTTCTTATGTATTCAAATTTATTCTATTTGAAATTCGAATTTCAGAAGAGGGTTATATTCTTTCTATGCTATTCTATTCTATGTGTTTCTATTATATTCTAGTCTATTCTGTTCTTTTATTTTCTATTCTGTCTTGTTCTGTTTTACTATATTATATTCTATTCTTTTATTTTCTGTTATATTCTTTTCTATTCTATTTATTTTCTATTCTATTCCTTTATTTTCTATGCTATTATATTCTCTTTGGAAATTGGAAAACTATTTGAATTAGAAAACGTTTCAAATTTGAAAATTTTTCGAATTCTATAGCTAATCAAATTCGAAAAAACAATTTGAATTAAAAAACGGTATCAGAGTAAATAGCTATTCAAATTCAACTTTCGTCCGAGCCAGAGAAACAAAGGTGAGCAGCTAAATGCAAACCAGCAGCTAATCAGCCACTGGGATCATTTTTTATCAGAAATCGAATCATCGGCGGAACAAAAATGAATAAACAGCTGCAGCCATAACCCCGGTAAACCACTTCCAACCCGCAACACATAGAGTTTGTATGCATTGTGGTCTTGAAGTGGATATGATTTTTTGGATTTCAGGAGTAGGGATGAGCCGAACACCCCCCTGTTCGGTTCGCACCAGAACCTGCGAACAGACCTAAACTTCCTGTGAACTTTAGAACCCTATTAAAGTCTATGGAACATTCACAGTCTAAAGTGCTCATTTTAAAGGATAATATGCAGGTTACTGTCCTAAAAAGTGTTTGGGGACCCGGGTCCTGCCCCAGGGGACATGGATCAATGCAAAAAAAAGTTTTAAAAACGGCCGTTTTTTCAGGAGCAGTGATTTTAATAATGATTAAAGTGAAACAATAAAAGTGTAATATTCCTTTAAATTTCGTAGCTGGGGGGTGTCTATAGTATGCCTGTGAAGGGGCGCATGTTTCTGGTGCTTAGAACTGTCCCTGCACAAAGTGTCATTTGTGCAGGAAAAAAGTCTTTTAAAATCACTTGCGGCTAAATTGTCGGCTCCCCGTAATACAGAGAACATTCAATGAGTGTTCTCTGTATTAGCCGACAATTCATTCATTCATTGATAAAAAAAAAAAAAAAAAAGCGTGGGGGTTCCCCCTAAATTCAATTACCAGGCCCTTCAGGTCTGACATGGATATTAAGGGGAACCCCGTGTCAAATAAAAAAAAAAATTGACGTGGGGTCCCCCTAAATATCCATAACCAGACCCTTCAGGTCTGATATGGATATTAAGGGGAACCCCGCATCAAATTTAAAAAAAATTGACGTGGGGGTCCCCCTAAAAATCCATATCAGACCCTTTATCCGAGCACGCAACCTGGCAGGCCGGAGGAAAAGAGGGGGGGACGAGAGAGCGCCCCCCCCCCTCCTGAACCGTACCAGGCCACATGCCCTCAACATTGGGAGGATGCTTTGGGGGTCTGTGACCCCTCAAAGCACCTTGTCCCCATGTTGATGAGGACAAGGGCCTCATCCTCACAACCCTGGCCGTTGGTTGTGAGGGTCTGCGGGCGGGGGGGCTTATCAGAATCTGGAAGCCCCCTTTAACAAGGGGACCCCCAGATCCCGCCCCCCCCGTTTGAAATGGTAAGGGGGTACAAAAGTACCCCTACCATTTCACAAAGAAAGTGTAAAAATGGTTAAATAAGACAAACACACTTTTGAAAAATTCCTTTATTAAAAATAAAAAAAATAAAAAAAAGATTACAGCGGTGCTAATCCACTCTTGCTATCCAGCGACGGGTCTCCGGGGTCCAGCGATGGATGATCATATCCAGTGACGGGGGATCTCTCAGTCCAGCGCTGTCCATACATCCTTCTTCTGTCTCCACTGCGGAGACTGCGGAGATCCCAGCGCTGACGTTTCTTATATTAGGAGGGCGGGGCCACCCGTCACCTGACCCCGCCCCTCTGACGCTGGAGAGGGAAGCCAGGGGTTCCCCAGTGACGTGTGGGTGACCCCGCCCCCTCTGATGTAACGCAGGTTTCCGTTACATCAGAGGGGGCGGGGTCACCCACACGTCACTAGGGAACCCCTGGCTTCCCTCTCCAGCGTCAGAGGGGCGGGGTCAGGTGACGGGTGGCCCCGCCCTCCTAATATAAGAAAGGTCAGCGCTGGGATCTCCGCAGTGGAGACAGAAGAAGGATGTATGGACAGCGCTGGACTGAGAGATCCCCCGTCGCTGGATATGATCATCCATCGCTGGACCCCGGAGACCCGTCGCTGGATAGCAAGAGTGGATTAGCACCGCTGGAATCTTTTTTTTATTTTTAATAAAGGAATTTTTCAAAAGTGTGTTTGTCTTATTTAACCATTTTGACACTTTCTTTGTGAAATGGTAGGGGTACTTTTGTACCCCCTTACCATTTCAAACAGGGGGGGGCCGGGATCTGGGGGTCCCCTTGTTAAAGGGGGCTTCCAGATTCTGATAAGGCCCCCGCCCGCAGACCCTCACAACCAACGGCCAGGGTTGTGAGGATGAGGCCCTTGTCCTCATCAACATGGGGACAAGGTGCTTTGAGGGGTCACAGACCCCCAAAGCATCCTCCCAATGTTGAGGGTATGTGGCCTGGTATGGTTCAGGAGGGAGGGGGGACCGCTCTCTCGTCCCCCCCTCTTTTCCTGCGGCCTGCCAGGTTGCGTGCTTGGATAAAGGGTCTGATATGGATTTTTAGGGGGACCCCCACGTCAATTTTTTTTAATTTGATGCGGGGTTTCCCTTAATATCCATATCAGACCTGAAGGGTCTGGTTATGGATATTTAGGGGGACCCCCATGTCAATTTTTTTTTTTTAATTTGACACGGGGTTCCCCTTAATATCCATGTCAGAACTGAAGGGCCTGGTAATTGAATTTAGGGGAACCCCCACGCTTTTTTTTTTTTTTTTTTTTTTTTATCAATGAATGATTGAATTGTCGGCTAATACAGAGAACACTCATTGAGTGTTCTCTGTATTACGGGGACCCGACAATTTAGCCGCAAGTGATTTTAAAAGACTTTTTTTCCTGCACAAATGACACTTTGTGCAGGGACAGTTCTAAGCACGGGAAACATGCGCCCCTTCACAGGCATACTATAGATACCCCCCAGCTACGAAATTTAAAGGAATATTACTTTTAGGGCCGGTTCACACTGCGGGCGATGCGAGGCGACACCGACTTGCCTCGCCGCGACCTGCCGCGACCTCAGCGGCGACTTGCAAATGACTTCTGTATAGAAGTCAATGCAAGTCGCCCCGAGGTCGCCCAAAAGTAGTACAGGAACCTTTTTTCTGAGTCGGAGCGACTCGAGTCGCTCCTCTCAGAATGGTTCCATTGTACAGAACGGGGGCGACTTGTCAGATCGAGGCGAGGCAAGTCGTGTCGCCTCGCATCGCCCGCAGTGTGAACCGGCCCTTATTGTTTCACTTTAATCATTATTAAAATCACTGCTCCTGAAAAAACTGCAGTTTTTGAAACTTTTTTTTGCATTGATCCATGTCCCCTGGGGCAGGACCCGGGTCCCCAAACACTTTTTAGGATAGTAACCTGCAAATTACCCTTTAAAATGAGCACTTTAGATTTCTCCCATAGACTTGTATAGGGTGTTCCGGCTTTTCGAATTTGCTGCGAACACCCCAAATTGTTCACTGTTCGCTGAACAGGCGAACAGGCAATGTTCGAGTAGAACATGAGTTCGACTCGAACTCGAAGCTCATCCCTATTCAGGAGGTAAGGTGAGGTTTTAGGAATGTTGTTTCGCTATGGCCATTTGTATAGGGATTTTATTGCAATAATATAGAGTTAGGTTTAGGAACAGCATATGTTTACAGAGGCCCTTCCCCCGCCATTGATATGTAAATAACTGAGACAGGAAGTTGGTGTGTGCAGGAAATGGGTGGGAGGGGCTTGCGGAGCATTGGAAAGAAACATGTGTTTGGACAACAGAGATGTGTTTGGAAGGACAAAGAGGAAGTCATGGCTGCCGGAAGCTGGATAACTTTGGAGACACTTTTGTGAGTTGGACTCTGAGCAAGGAACTATGAAGGACATCTTGACTCCTAAGTTGAGTAACTGTTTAGTTTACTTAATGTGTACATACTGACAGACTTTACATGCTTATATTTGTAGGCATATTTTGTAAGCTATAAGTTGTGTTGTATTGTGCATCCTACAGTTTGTACGTGCAGATTTTTCCCCATTTAGTAAAGCATTGATACACTTCAGAAGTCTAAGCTTCCTTGGTTTTACCGCAAGAAATTAATAGAAATGGAAAGCATTACAAATGTGCGAAACATCATAACAAAGGTGGAGATTCGGCTGTTTACTGAGCTGGAATAACACTGGCCATCGAGTCCCCTGAACTGAGAAGCGAAGCAGGTGTCACGTTTACGGCGTTCCGGCTGGAAATGTGATTTCGTCGCTCCATTCCGGGCCGGTCTGAGGACTGATCCTGGAGAAGCCAGCTGTGAAAAGGTGAGCTGGGGAGCCTGAATCAGAGCTTCTCATATCTAGAACTACTGTGTGTAAATTCCATATGACCGCAGAGACGGCCCAGTGAGAGCGAGTAATGTGCGGCGCTCGGCAAGACATGAGATGCATTGTGGCAGACGCGATAAAGATATACAGCGCTGGGAGTTGTGGGAAGATTCTACGCTGCTCTCCGGAAAACAGGAAACTCCATCGGATAAACGGACAGATTCCAATTCCCCATCACACATCAATGGTGCTCTCCAACAAGTACAATATGTAGATGTAGCACTGACCCCCGAAGGAGCGGCTGATTTAATTGGGCTTACCGTTACCTTCTTGACCTCGTGTGTGTCCAGGGGTTTCCCGAGGTAGATGGCACAAGAACTGCAGAGACTGACACCAGATCCACTTAAGGAATTTTTATTTGGAAAAAAGGGTAAACGAACACAGTCACTCAAATTAGGGTTAGAGGGTTTAGGTAGGAAACTCCAGGTACTCTTAGTACTAAGTCAAATAGGAAAAGTCTCTCACACTAAGAAATCTAGAGAATAGCCATTCACAGCTGGATCCTCACCCTTATTGGATAGACCTTCTCTCACCAGGCCTAGTAGCCAACAATGTGTCTAAATCAAGAACAGTCTCTGCCACAGACTTGTTGTAGAACACTTGAATAGAACTGAAAGATGTAGACAACTCAGAGAATCCTCGTATGGCACCAGTATCTTGCAGCCGGTCCGGCGATACCACACGAGCCCAGATTCACTTGGGGTCTTTCAACTTAGCCTCCAGGCTCCCTCTGAGAAGCCAACCTTTGCGTGGCCTTCTCCCAAAGAGTCCTCCCCTGGATGCTTCCACAGTTGCTGGGCCTCTCCACAAACCGAGACGGCACCGGACCACCTTTGAATCCTTCTTTCAGTATCTTTTCCCCGGGCCAGCCAGCCCCGAGACTTGGAGTTGGGTGGATCCGCACCCCAGGCCATGAGAGCTCTGGGGGCTGGTCAGGAGGACCAGCACCAAACAGCCTGAAAGCACTTCTTAAACCGGAACCCCCGAAGCATGTGACGTCAGCACCTTATGTACCCTCTCCCAGAATGCACAGCAAGAGTGACACTCCCACTGGGCTGGTTCAGAGAGAGAATAAACTCTTAATGCACCCAACTAGATTGTGTTCGTAACCCTGCCAGAGATGACAGCGCCACCTATGGTCAGACAGAAGACCATGCATTCCAGCCAGACTGGTACTGAGGTCAAAATTTAGAGTAATTAAACCCAAAACCAAACTGCGGTTCCAGGAAAAGTTAAAGATATAGAATAGGACCATGGAGGGGTAGTGCTGCCAACCTGCCCAATGATTTTGTTTCTAGAGACTGAAGTATTGGTGGAGCTCTGGATACTAGTCTAGAGGATGACTTATGCTAAACATTCTAAATGAATCCACTACTATACACATCGTTGTTCTATCAAACATTTTCGAAAAAAGGGATTCTTGGTTCTTATATATTACAATAGAAGTTCAAGTCAGCTGCGTCAATGTGATCCCTCTCTGGCCAACTTCATCTATGTCATCCCTCTCTGGCCAACTTCATCTATGTGATCCCTCTCTGGCCAACTTCATCTATGTCATCCCTCTCTGGCCAATTTCATTTATGTGATCCTTCTCTGGCCAACTTCATATGTCATCCCTCACTGGCCAACTTCTTCCATGTGATTCCTCTCTGGCCAACTTCACCTATGTGATCCTTCTCTGGCCAACTTCATCTATGTCATCCCTCACTGGCCCACTTCTTTTATGTAATCCCTCTCTGGCCAACATCATCTATGTCATCCCTCTCTGGCCAACTTCATATGTCATCCCTCTCTGGCCAACTATATCTATGTCATCCCTCACTGGCCAACTTCTTCCATGTGATTCCTCTCTGGCCAACTTCACCTATGTGATCCTTCTCTGGCCAACTTCATCTATGTCATCCATCACTGGCCCACTTCTTTTATGTAATCCCTCTCTGGCCAACATCATCTATGTCATCCCTCTCTGGCCAACTTCATATGTCATCCCTCTCTGGCCAACTATATCTATGTCATCCCTCACTGGCCAACTTCTTCCATGTGATCCTTCTCTGGCCAACTTCACCTATGTGATCCTTCTCTGGCCAACTTCATCTATGTGATCCTTCTCTGGCCAACTTCATCTATGTCATCCCTCTCTGGCCAACTTCATCTATGTCATCCCTCTCTGGCCAACTTCACCTATGTGATCCTTCTCTGGCCAACTTCACCTATGTGATCCTTCTCTGGCCAACTTCACCTATGTGATCCTTCTCTGGCCAACTTCATCTATGTCATCCCTCACTGGCCAACTTCATCTATGTGATCCTTCTCTGGCCAACTTCATCTATGTCATCCCTCTCTGGCCAACTTCATCTATGTCATCCCTCTCTGGCCAACTTCATCTATGTCATCCCTCACTGGCCAACTTCATCTATGTCATCCCTCTCTGGCCAACTTCATCTATGTCATCCCTCTCTGGCCAACTTCATCTATGTCATCCCTCTCTGGCCAACTTCATCTATGTCATCCCTCTCTGGCCAACTTTATCTATGTCATCCCTCTCTGGCCAACTTTATCTATGTCATCCCTCTCTGGCCAACTTCATCTATGTCATCCCTCTCTGGCCAACTTCATCTATGTCATACCTCTCTGGCCAACTTTATCTATGTCATCCCTCTCTGGCCAACTTTATCTATGTCATCTCTCTCTGGCCAACTTCATCTATGCGATCCCCTGTACAAAAAACGGGCAAAGACATACCCCCTTAAATGTGCAACAATAAAAACAAATTAATAAACAAATAAACCATGATAAGCAAGTCCACACCACATAAGTGCTCTGCATACCTATTCCAGTCCCCAGGTGCTCCAAAAGAAAGAACTTGTGCGTATATCACTCCACCAAACACCGCACTCAGCAGACCATATTGACCCCTTGCAAAGTACAAGCAAGTCAAAAGAGCACTTTTATGGACTGGGTGATCCCCAAGGCTTGGTTTAGACCGGGCACAGAAGATGTTATGAGCACCACCAAGCTTGATCTTCCATCAAATTAGAAGTAGGCTAGTATCTCTTTAAATTGTTGGACCACCAGGCATATGAAGCAAGATCATCAAAAAAGTGACAAGAAGAAGCCTCTCGTAGTGTATAAATACTTTATTAAACCCCCACGCCTTTAAAAACTCAAACCAGGAACTGCCACTGTGCCCTCCTTTGTGCATTCCAAGAAAGCAGAAGTAACGTAACCGGAAGTCCTATCCTATGCGTTTCGTCATAAGTGTGCAATGTCTTCAGGACCACATATGTTGTGTGAACTTACTTATTATGTTTTATTTGTTTATTATTATTTTTTGCACATTTAAGGGGGTATAAGTTTTTGTCCTTCGTTTCTACAGGGGTATAGTCTTTGGATATCAAAAAAAAATAATAATAACATAGCGGCTGTTAGTTATAAGAAAGGATCTTTGATTCTAACCAAAAAGGCTTGTTTAAAATCTATTCTTGTTCCCAGGTGCACCCCACAAGCATGAGCACAGCTCCAAAATGTACTCTTTCCAACTTTTCAAGGGACCCCCCACCCCTGTTGCATAACTTACAACAGGGGGAGCACCATACCACAAAATGCCCCTCCCCCGCCCTCGGTTTATTTTACAGACCCCCTAAACACCACCTAATCTGCCAAGCTTAGAGGGTTGCAGGTATTTAGGGCTCAGGGTGGGTGTCACCACTGTTAGAATGATCAGTAGGAGTTCACAGAACAGGTAGGAGGCGGGGCAGTGACACAGAGGCTGCAGAATTGCTGTGTAGCTTCAGCATATAGCATATCGGAGGGTTTGGGGGGGGGGGGGGGGTCACTTTTCAGAGTGTTTATCATATGAAAAAGACTTTCTGTTTCCAGGCAACTTACTTCATCTGAAATTCCGACTCATTTCTTATGTTTTCCTAATTTTATTTGGAAAGCCATTTCTGTTTTATTTTGTACTTTATATCCTTCATTAAAATAAATGACCCGGATCATCCCAGAATACAACAAATGGCTTTCCGATGCAAATAATAAATCTACAAATCAGGAGTCGGGAGAAATCAGTTCTTTGCCGTCTTCTGTTCTTTCTATAAGATAATAATCAAAAAAAAAAAATGTAAGCCAACATTTTACTCATTTATTACTTAGTAAATTTAATTTATTACTCCATTTATTATGTATTACTTATTATTTTAATACTTATTTTTTCTATTATCATGATTATATTACTTATAACTGATTATTAATATTATTATTTATTGTATTACTTTTTTATTTATTAATTATGACTTATTATTGCATTACTTATTTTTATGATTTATTATCATCATTTTTATATTACTTATAATTATAATTATTATTATATATATTATTGCTTATTATTTATTACTCCATTTTAGACATGCACGCAGACATTTACTGCAGAAAAATGTGTTCGTATTTCTTTTCATTTGTTTTTGTTTTTTCGTTTTTTGGGTAATTCTTTATGATCGCAATTCGTTAATTCGTAAAAAAATTTGAAAATTTGAAAATAAGAAAGAAAATCTGAAAATTTGAAAGAATAACTAACTAACTACAGGATGCCTGTGGCCAATCATAGCTCAGGCTGTGTAGTACACGCCCCACACTATATAAGGCCGCCAGCGCGGCGGCCTTGTGTAGTGTGTTGGCGTCTGAAGCAGTTAGTGGGTGTTCTGTGTACCTATAACACAGTATACACCGATCGTTATTGGCTGATTTTCGATCTTGCTCTTCTGTAGTGGTTGTTGTCTGCATGCCCTGACCGCAGTATACACCGCTATATTCACCTCACCTATATAGCTAGTGATCTATCTTTTATAATAGAGCTTGCAGTCAGTAGTGTTAGGAGCTTGTGCGTGCTGTCTGCGTGCTCTGTACCCAGTACACACCGCTATATCCACCTACATAGCTCTTCTCTATTTGAGCCATCTGCCATCTGCAGAAGTTATTGGAAGTTGTGTGTGCCTCCAGCACAGCACAGCACAGTATACATCTGTATATACCCCTTTATCCCTGGTGTTCTATAATAAAGGCATCTGCAGGAGTTAGTGGGTGTTTTGTGCCTCCAGCACAATATACACCTGTATCTACCCTTTATTGCTGTTCTCTAATAGAGCCATCTGCAGGGCTTAGTGGGTGTTGTGTGACTCCATTACAGTATACCACTTTATCTCTGGTGTTCTATAATAAAGGCATCTGCAGGAGTTAGTGGGTGTTGTGTGCCTCCAGCACAATATACACTACCCAACTGCTGTTTTACCCAACTCCCTTCAGGCCATTACCATGTCTGGAAGGCCAGCAAGGAGAGGCAGACAGGCGCGAGCCGATAAAAGAGGACAAGCAGGCTCTGTGTCTAGAGACAACAGTGCTGGTCGTGGACGCGGTGCATTGTCATCAGCACGTGGCCATGGGACACGCTTGTCCTTCTTTTCGGCAGCTGGACATGTTGAACCGCAACATGCCAATGACTTGGTAGAGTGGATGACCAAGCCCTCTTCATCCTCCTCATCCTCTCTCACCCAGTCTCAGGGTACTAGCAAAGCATCCGCATCGTCTTCCCTCGTCTCAATGTCATCATCAGTGACTCCTTCCCTAGACCCACCACGTCCTCCTGAGGAGTCTCCTGAACTCTTTGAGCACAGTGTTGGGTACATGCTCCAGGAGGATGCCCAGTGTTTTGTAGGCTCTGATGATGACACTCAGCTAGAGGAAGGCAGTAGCGTGAATGCAGAGAGAGGGGATGCTCAAGAAGGACAGCAATCTGGCAGTCATGTTCCACAAGCTGCAGCATACTGCCAGGTTTGCTACAGCGATGAAGAGGGAGGGGATGATGAGGGCACTGACTCCACGTGGGTGCCTGGTAGGAGGAGGAGGAGGCACATATCCAACGAGGCAGGATGCCCCCCGGGTGCCAGCTTAGGAGCAGCACACCGACTGAATCACACCGCAGAGCTCCGCCTGTGCAGGGCGCTTCCTCTGCGCGCTATTCTAAAAGTTCTTTGGTGTGGGCCTTTTTTGAGACGAGTGCATCAGATCGCACCGCTGCTATTTGCAACATATGTCTCAAGCGTATCTCGCGTGGCCAAAACATCAGCCTCTTGGGCACCACATGCTTGACCAGACATATGTTGACCTGCCATGCAGCTCGTTGGCAAGCGTACCTCAAAGACCCACACCAAAGAACAAAGCGGACCTCTCCTTGCTCCTCATCAGCTGGCATCTCCAACCCCACTAGACCTTCAGTCCTCTCTGAAACCTGCTCTGAGAGGAATGAAGGTGTAGAATTAGGTGTGTCACAGCCAAGTGCTTCCGGGAACTCTGCTAGCGGTACACCCATGTCCGATTATAGCAGGCAAATTTCCCTGCCCCAGCTGCTGGACCGGCGAAAGAAGTTCACTCCCACCCATCCACATGCCCAGCGGTTGAATGCTAGCTTGACTAAATTGCTAGCACTTCAACTGCTGCCTTTTCAGTTGGTAGACTCGGCCCCCTTCCGTGAGTTTGTACAATGTGCGGTCCCTCAGTGGCAGGTCCCCAAACGCCACTTTTTCTCACGGAAGGCGATTCCGGCTCTCTACTGGCATGTGGAAGGCAATGTCCTTGCCTCGCTGGACAGGGTGGTCAGCGGTAAGGTGCATATTACCACTGACTCATGGTCCAGCAGGCATGGACAGGGACGTTACCTGTCTTTCACGGCCCATTGGGTCACTCTTCTGGTAGCTGGGAAGGATGCAGGACAAGGTGCAGTAGTGTTGGAGGTTGTTCCACCACCATGCCTCCAAAATGCTACTATTGGTTGTGACACACCTCTCTCCTCCACCCCCTTCTCTTCTTCTTCCTCCATGGCCTCTTCCAGTGCTCTGTCCTCAGAACCAGCGGTGCTCCGTAGGCGTTCCAGGGTCTACGCAAGTACGCAGGAAAAACAATGCCATGCCGTGCTTGCGCTGGTTTGTTTGGGGGACAGGAGCAGGTGCGGACTGACAACTCATGGGGCCTCCGGGCAATAGGAGATCATGGGGCCCCCCCTGTGTCCCAGCCACACTGCCAACATTACATACATTGGTCTCTACCCCCTTTAGCTGCAGAGACAGCAGCTGAGAATGTACACATGCTGCGGCAGGAATTATACCCCCTGTTGCTTTTGGTGGGTGATTGTGACCCAATCAAGGGAATAGGACCACTCTGCAAACACCCAGCAACAATGTATAATGCATGCAGTAGCATCATGCTAGTGTGGGATCCAAGGGGTTAAAGCAGGTTATGTTATACAATGCCTCCTTATAGCCTGCTTTAGCCACTTGGTCGCTGTACTGGATAAGGTTGCACAACCTTTGCAGAGCAAGGCCCATGCCAAGCGTGACAGGGTGTATAATTTCTGCTGAGGCTGCAACATGTGTAAACCCCTGGACCCCTAGGATGGAAACAGAGAGGGGTCCCTGGCATGGGGGCAGAGAGGGGTCCCTGGCATGGGGACAGAGGGGGTCCCTGGCATGGGGACAGAGGGGGGTCCCTGGCATGGGGACAGAGAGCTGCAGACATGATAAAAGACAAGAGATGGTCAGATGCTGCGGACATGATACAGGAAGTGGACAAAGGCTTCAGACATGATACTGGAGGTGGACAGAGGCTGCAGACATACTGCAGGAGGTGGACAGAGGTTGCGGACATACTACAGGAGGTGGACAGAGGTGGACAGGGGGACAGAGGTTGCGGACATACTGCAGGAGGGGGACAGAGGTTGCGGACATACTGCAGGAGGGGGACAGAGGTTGCGGACATACTGCAGGAGGGGGACAGAGGTTGCGGACATACTGCAGGAGGGGGACAGAGGTTGCGGACATACTGCAGGAGGGGGACAGAGGTTGCGGACATACTGAAGGAGGGGGACAGAGGTTGCGGTCATACTGCAGGAGGGGGACAGAGGTTGCGGACATACTGCAGGAGGGGGACAGAGGCTGCGGACATACTGCAGGAGGGGGACAGAGGCTGCGGACATACTGCAGGAGGGGGACAGAGGCTGCGGACATACTGCAGGAGGGGGACAGAGGCTGCGGACATACTGCAGGAGGGGGACAGAGGCTGCGGACATACTGCAGGAGGGGGACAGAGGTTGCGGACATACTGCAGGAGGGGGACAGAGGCTGCGGACATACTGCAGGAGGGGGACAGAGGCTGCGGACATACTGCAGGAGGGGGACAGAGGCTGCGGACATACTGCAGGAGGGGGACAGAGGCTGCGGACATACTGCAGGAGGGGGACAGAGGCTGCGGACATACTGCAGGAGGGGGACAGAGGCTGCGGACATACTGCAGGAGGGGGACAGAGGCTGCGGACATACTGCAGGAGGGGGACAGAGGCTGCGGACATACTGAAGGAGGGGGACAGAGGTTGCGGTCATACTGCAGGAGGGGGACAGAGGTTGCGGACATACTGAAGGAGGGGGACAGAGGTTGCGGTCATACTGCAGGAGGGGGACAGAGGTTGCGGACATACTGCAGGAGGGGGACAGAGGCTGCAGACATACTGCAGGAGGGGGACAGAGGCTGCGGACATACTGCAGGAGGGGGACAGAGGCTGCGGACATACTGCAGGAGGGGGACAGAGGCTGCGGACATACTGCAGGAGGGGGACAGAGGCTGCGGACATACTGCAGGAGGGGGACAGAGGCTGCGGACATACTGCAGGAGGGGGACAGAGGTGGCGGATATACTACAGGAGGGGGACAGAGGTTGTGAACATGATAGTGTCCTCCTCACCTTAGCCTCCTCCTCTGTCCACTATCATATTACTTCTCCACATTATCAGTGTGCTATGTCCTCCTCCTGTGCCTCTTTCTCCTCTCCACAGGTCAGGGCAGCACAGTGCTTCCCTGACCTGTGGAGAGGAGAAATGGGCACAGGAGGAGGACACAGCACTGATGATGTGGAGAAGTAATATGATAGCTGACAGAACACATCAGTCTCTGTACCTCCCCTGCATGCCACAGCTTCACCCTCCGCCACCTCCGGGCTCCCAGCGATGTCCTCCGCTCTCACTCACAGAGTTTACTCACAGTTTTACTCTCCTCTTCCCTCCTCAGTCCTCACCCCTGCTCGGCTCCTCTGCCAGTGTCCCGATCGTCTATTCAAAAATGGCGCCGGGAGGTGCCATTACGTTACTGCGCATGCGCCACCCGGCCGAGCGCGTACGAACCATCTTTTTTACGGGCACCGATGCCCATAATGGATTTTAATGGGCAGCTCCAAAAAGGGGTTAACTCTACGGGCGGTTGCAAACACCAAGGGACCCCCTGCTGGACACCGGGCCCTCGGTCGGCGCCCGACTGCCCTAATGGTCAGTCCGCCCCTGGACAGGAGCCACACTGGGGCGGATGTTTTGTCAGCTCTGCAGGGGCAGGCCGAGAGGTGGTT
Organism: Lithobates pipiens; assembly: GCF_037356315.1. Classification (NCBI taxonomy): domain Eukaryota; kingdom Metazoa; phylum Chordata; class Amphibia; order Anura; family Ranidae; genus Lithobates; species Lithobates pipiens. The sequence continues at coordinate 336,790,141 of NW_027507784.1, forward strand.
GACGCCACGCCAGCTTAAACCAGGAATGGTGGTTTGCGACAATGGCACCAACCTCCTCTCCGCCCTCCGACAGGGACAACTGACCCATGTGCCCTGTGTAGCTCACGTCCTTAACCTGGTGGTGCAGCGGTTCTTGGGCAGGTACCCAGGCTTACAGGATGTCCTGAAGCAGGCCAGGAAAGTCTGTGTGCATTTCCGCCGATCATTTAATGCCTGTGCTCGGCTGGCTGAGCTCCAAAAGGAGTTGAACCTGCCCAAGAACCGCCTTATATGTGACATGCCCACCAGGTGGAACTCAACGTTGGCCATGCTGCAGCGGCTGCACACGCAGCAGAGGGCCATCAATGAGTACCTGTGCGACTACGGCACCAGGACAGGGTCAGGGGAGCTTGGTTTTTTCTCACCACGCCAGTGGGGCATGATCAGGGATGCATGCACTGTCCTGTCACCGTTTGAGGAGGCCACAAGGATGGTGAGCAGTGACAGTGCATGCATCAGTGACACTATACCTCTTGTCCACCTCTTGGAGCATACGCTGCATGGAATAATGGACAGGGCACTTGAGGCAGAACAGAGGCAGGAAGAGGAGGACTTCCTTGCCTCTCAAGGCCCCCTTTATCCAGACAGTGTTCCTGCTGTGCCACCCATCACACAGGAAGAGGATGAGGAGGAGGAAGAGGAGGAGGAGGATGATTGTGTCAGCATGGAGGTGGAGGCTGGCACTCAGCATCAGCAGCAGCAGCAGAAGTCTTGTAGGGATGATTTACAGTCCCAAAAAAAAACATAGACTTGTACGTGGCTGGGAGGAGGTAGCTGCCGATCATGTTGTCCTTAGCGACCCAGAGGACTCCGGACCGAATGCCTCAGCTAACCTACTCTGCATGGCCTCCCTGATCCTGCAAAGCCTGCGGAAGGATCCTCATATTCTTCAGATCAAGGAGAGGGACCATTACTGGCTGGCCACTCTCCTTGATCCACAGTACAAGGGTAAGGTTGCCGACCTTATCTTGCCATCGCAGAGGGAGCAGAGGATGAGACATCTCCGGGAGGCCTTGCAGAAAGGTCTGTGCAACGCGTTCCCAGAGACTGGGAGGTTACAAACTCCTGGTCCTGGACAACGTGTTGCTGAGGCATCGGTCAGAAGGAGCGGTGGAGAAGGTGGCCGTCTGACTGATGCTTTCAGACAATTTTTTAGTCCGCAGCCCCAAGATATGATCGGTTCCAGCAACCATCGCCAGCGTCTGATTTACATGGTGCAGGAATACCTAGGGGCAAGGTCTTCATCAAGATGAATCAGTCTTGGATCACCCACAGCTACCAAGCACCTGAAGCTGATGTAACCGAATATTTATTTTTGAAATATCACATCCCTTCAAGACTGCCTATGCTGATGCTGAGTGACTGTCCTGTTATGTTGATTGTCTATCCTCTTCCTCCTCCGCTGATATGTTGGAAGAACATTTCTGGTTCTGGGTGATGCCATCAGCCCAATTTTTCTGCCCCTGTTTAACAGGGGCGTTTAAGTACAATTTTTGATGCAATGCTTTGCAGCAGGGCTAATTCCTGCAATAAAACTAGAGTATATGGGAGAGGTTGCAGTGTGGTGGCACCAGCACCAGTGCCTAAGGCCCAATTTTTCTGCCCCTGTTTAACAGGGACATGTAATTACAATTCTTGATATAATATTTCACAGGAGGGCCCGTTCTTGTGCCCACTCAGAGTAACTGTGAGGACTTATAGTGTTGTGGCACCAGCACCACAACCACCAAAGGTCAATTTTTCTACCACTGTTCAACAATGGCATGTAATTACAATTCTTGATATAATCGTTCACAGCAGGGCGCTCCAGCGCCCACCAAGAGTCACTTTGAGGGCTTACAATGTTGTGGCAAAACCAACACCTTGTTCCGCCATTTCTGCAGAGCATATAGGGCAGGCCCCTACTTTCAAACATCCAACTTACAAACATCTCCTACTTGCAAACGGAAGGAGACAGCAGCAAGTGAGATGAAAAAAGATGGACGACAAAACAAATTATACAGGGGTGATAACCCTTCCCTATGTTTTCCAAAAAGCTTAAAAATAGTTTTTTTGACTGGAGCTACACTTTAAAAATGTACCGGTTGAAAATTACAAACAGATTCTACTTAACACAACAAACCTACACAGTCCCTGTCTTGTTTGCACCGCCTGTATACTGCTGTTCTGAGTATATAGGGCCTGGGGGCCACACGCATTTCCTTTTTTTAATATGGGTACGGGGTTCCCCTTAATATGCGTACAAGACCCAAAGGGGCTGGTAATGGGCAGGGAGGGCTACCCATGCCATTTTTCTCAATGATTTTCAACCATATTGCAGGAACCAGATATAACATTAAAACCGCAAGCAGTTTTAAATGGTGTTATTTCCGTTTAATGTCATTTTGTGCAGGGACTGTTCTAAACACGGGAAACACGTGGCACTTCACAGGCATACTACAGACACCCCCCAGGCACCATATTTAAAGGAATATTTCACTTTTTTTTCACTTTAATCGTCATTAAAATCAGTGCTCCCGCCAAAACGGCCATTTTTAAAAACATTTTAGGCATTGACCCATGTCCCCTGGGGCAGGAGCCAGGTCCCCAAACCCTTTTTAGGACAGTATCTTGCATATTAGCCGTTAAAATTAGCACTTTTAATTTCGAACGTTCGAGTCCCATAGACTTCAATGGGGTTCTAAGGTTCGTACGAATTTGCGGTCCGTTCGAAAGTTCTGGTGCAAACCGAACCGGGGGGGGTGTCCGGCTCATCCCTACCCAATACCTATAATTTTATAGTCCAGTAATAGTTAAGTTATTATTAGAGAGATATTATTTCAGATTTTAAAACTTTTTCGGCTTTTGTCATTTTGAATTTCCGAGTTTGCACTTTACGAATTTTCAAATTTACGAATATTTGAATTTATGAATTTTTGGAAAAATGTGTTAAACAGCTTTTTCGTTAATAAAGATATTTCTAAATTAACGAATTTGTCGAAATTCGTTTAAAAAAAAAACTAAATTCGGAAACGAAACGAATTGCACATGTCTACTTAATTTATTATTCAGCAAATGCAGAGAGATTCAATGTAGCGCAGATAATCCTTATAATAAATAATAGATAATAATAATAATAATTAATAAATCTGAATTTCCAATATTGCCTTCCACATTGTGATATGAAGCTAAATTAGAGTCTCACCATCTGAAGAAATAGATATCCAAAACCAATAGCTGAGCTGAACGACCCATTGGCTACGTCAATCAGGAGCAACATAATTGGAGTCTCGGGCTTCAGTTCTTCCCAGGCAGTCTCACCTCTCATGTTGCATTTTTTAACCAGTTGCCGACCAGCCTATAGCAGTTTTACTGCTGCAGGGAGGACGGGCTGTGCAGGATCACCTATATGTACCTGATCCTGCACTTCTGGGTAGCGGTCGTGAATGCTACACAGCGAGAGCTGAGCGGCGGGTACTGCGGACTCGATGTCTGCTGGCCCCCCGCTGATCATTCCGTACACAGGCAGAATGACCATCTGCCTATGTAAACAAGGCAGATCGCTGTTCTGTCAGTAAGGAAGGCATGGAGCCTGTGTTCCTGCAAAGCACAGATATGGATCCATGCCTCCCCCCTTTCCTCTCTTCTATTCTTCCTCTTCTCTTCCATCTTCTCTCCCTTTCCTCTTCTTTTTCCTTCCCCTCTTTTCTTTTTTCTCTTCCTCTACTCTTCCTTTCTTCTTCTCTCCTCTCCCTTTTCCACTTCCTCCCCCTCTTCCTCTCTTTTTCCTTTGCTTTTCTCTTTGTTTCCTATCCTTTTCTCCTCCTCTTCTCTTCCTTTTCTTCTCCCTCTTCCTTTTCCTGTCCTCTCTTCTCCTCTTCCTCTCCCTTTTCCTCTCCTCTTCCTTCCTCCTTGTCTCTTCCTCTTTCTTTCTTCTTCTCTCCTCTCCCTCTCTCCTCTCCCTTTCCCTCTTCCTTTTATCACAGCACCTCGCTCTACAGGCCCACCCCTGGCCTCCAGCTAGGGCTCTTCCAGCACCCCAGGTTCTCACAAACTTGTTGGGAGACTCTCTACAGTCCTCTCTGTGGACTTTCTAGTCACCTAAGATCTCTCATTCTCTGGACCCACATAGCTGGTCTGACTCTGCCAGTCCTGTGGGCAATAAGTCCCCCCAACATAGGTTCTTGTCTACCAAGGAGGTCACCCTCCTATCTTCACAAAAGGGCTGTGTCTCCGAATGTCAGGGCAACTGCCCTGAGTTATCCTCAGGCTTGGTTTATAATGACCCACAATAACACAGGCTGCAGATGTCCAGCAAAACCTGGACATAGGATTGAAGGTCTCTTCTCACCCAAGACACTTTGGAACCTTCAAGCTCCAGGCCGTTCCTTTTTATTTTATTTTATTTTCCTTTCCTTTCTCTTTTCCTTTCCCATCCTCCCCTATCTCTTTTCCTTTTCTTTTCCCTTTCTTTTCTCTTTTTCTTTTGCCTTTTCTTTCTCTTTTCCTTTCCTTTCCTTTTCTTTCCCTTTTGCTTTTCCCCATTTTCTTCTCCCTTCCCTTTGCTTTCTCTTTTTCTTTCATTTTTCCTTTTCCTTTCTCTTTTCCTTTTCATTTCTCTTTTTCTTTCATTTTTCTTTTTCTTTCATTTTCCCCTTTCTTTCTCTTTTCCTTTCCTTTCCTTTGCTTTCCCTTTTCCTTTCCTTTCCTTTCCTTTCCTTTTTCTTTCCCTTTCTCTTTTCCTTTCCCTTTCTTTCCCTTTCTCTTTTCCTTTCCTTTTCTTTCCTTTTCTTTGCTTTCCCTTTCTCTTTTCCTTTCCTTTTCTTTACTTTCCCTTTCTCTTTTCCTTTCCTTTCCTTTTCTCTTTTCCTTTCCTTTTCTTTCCCTTTCTCTTTTCCTTTCCTTTCCTTTTCTCTTTTCCTTTCCTTTTCTTTCCCTTTCTCTTTCATTTTCCCCTTTCTTTCTCCTTTCCTTTCCTTTCTGTTTTCCCTTTCCCATTTCCTTTTGCTTTTTCCCTTCCCGTTTTTTCCTTTCCTCTTTTCCTTTCTTTTTCCCTTTCTGTTTTCCCTTTCTCCTTTCCTATCTTATTTTCTTTGCTTTCCTTTTCCCTTTCTCTTTTTTTCCCTTTCTTTCCCTTCCTTTTCTTTCCTTTCCTTTCCTTTCTCTTTTGCTTTCGAGCCTACCCCAATTTTTTTTTTATGTGTGTGTATATAGTATATACAGTATATTTGGCCCATTTCATGTTTGAATCCACTTACTGTTGACTGACTCACTACCTTTCCATTACTTTTTTCTTTCCTCCCTCCCCCTCCCCCTTCCTATCTCTCTTTCTTCATCTTTTGTAATGTTCGGGGATCCTGGCTGGATTCATCGGGAAGTCTTTACACGTACACATTACTTTGCATTTACAATATCCATAGTACTATACTTAACCTTCCAGCATTTTGTATATATTGCTATTATTCAGTGTTTGCACAGACTGATAATGAAGTGCCTGGGGAAAAGAGGAAGGAAGGAAGATGGGAAATTCAACTTCAGCTGCAGTAACTTCTTGTCTATGGGAAGAGGTAAGTTCTGGGAGTTCACATAGAGATGAATCCTCCTTCCAGCTACAACTGGGCAAGAGACGCTTGTGGCAACAAAGGAGATCAGCGGCCGAGGGGCACAAACATCAGAATCAGGACCTGGAAACCACTACAGATAAAGAGGAAGAGAAATATAAAATGGAATGTAACCTGCTGGGTACAAACCACAGTCTACTCTTACAGAAGTCGTCATTTAAAGCCGTATTCAACCCAAAACCAAAAATCTCATATATTGCAGCTTATCAGTCCTTGGATGTGATGGCTGCCTTTGTTTTCTATTGTTAGTGTATTGCTGGTGCTCAAAAATTGAGGGGGGCGCAAACAGACTGAAAAATACTGAACCCCCCATCAATTGCAGCCTCTCTGTGCCCATCATATGCAGTCACTTGTGCCCCATCATATACAGCCACTTGTGCCCCATCATATGCAGCCACTTGCGCCCATCATATGCAGACACTTGTGCCCCATCATATGCAGACACTTGTGCCCCATCATATGCAGACACTTGTGCCCCATCATATGCAGCCACTTGTGCCCCATCATATGCAGACACTTGTGCCCCATCATATGCAGACACTTGTGCCCCATCATATGCAGCCACTTGTGCCCCATCATATGCAGCCACTTGTGCCCCATCATATGCAGACACTTGTGCCCATCATATGCAGCCACTGTGCCCATCATATGCAGCCACTTGTGCCTGTCATATGCAGCCACTTGTACCCATCATATGCAGCCACTTCTGCCCATCATATGCAGCCACTTGTGCCCCATCATATGCAGCCACTTGTGCTCCATCATATGCAGCCACTTGTGCCCCATCATATGCAGACACTTGTGCCCATCATATGCAGCCACTGTGCCCATCATATGCAGCCACTGTGCCCATCATATGCAGCCACTTGTGCCCATCATATGCAGCCACTTGTGCCCGTCATATGCAGCCACTTGTACCCGTCATATGCAGCCACTTCTGCCCATCATATGCAGCCACTTCTGCCCATCATATGCAGCCACTTCTGCCCATCATATGCAGCCACTGTGCCCCATCATATGCAGCCACTGTGCCCCATCATATGCAGCCACTGTGTCCCATCATATGCAGCTACTTATGCCCATCATATGCAGCTACTTGTGCCCATTAAAATGCAGCCACTGTGACCATCATATGCAACCACTTGTGCCCATCATGTGCAGCCACTAGTGCCCATCATATGCAGTCACTTGTGCCCATCAAATGCAGTCACTTGTGCCCATCATATGCAGCCACTTGTGCCCATCATATGCAGCCACTTGTGTCCATCAAACGCAGCCAATGTGCCCATCATATACAGCCACTGTGCCCCATCATATGCAGCCACTTGTGCCCATCAAATGCAGCCACTGTGCCCATCAAATGTAACCACTTGTGCCCATCATATGCAGCCAGTGTGCCCCATCATATGAAGCCACTTGTGCCCATCATATGCAACTACTTGTGCCCATCATATGCAGCCACTTGTGCCCATCAAATGCAGCCACTTGTGCCCATCATATGCAGCCATTGTGCCCATCAAACATAGCCACTGTGCCCATCATATGCAGCAACTTGTGCCCATCATATGCAGCCACTGTGCCCATCAAAGCAGCCACTTGTGCCCATCATATGCAGCCATCGTGCCCATCAATCATAGCCACTGTGTCCATCATATGCAGCCACTGTGCCCCATCATATGCAATTACTTGTGCCCATCATATGCAGCCACTCTGCCCATCATATGGAGCAACTTGTGCCCATCATATGCAGACACTTGTGCCTTACGGCTTTATGTAGAGCAATAATTCTTTTTTTTCAGATCCTCAGAGAGTTCTTTGCCATGGCGTGCACTGTTGAACTTCCAGTGACCAGTATGAGAGAGTGATAACACCAAATTTAACACACCTGCTCCCCATTCACACCTGAGACCTTGTAACACTAACGAGTCACTTAGGGGTGTACTATAATAACACAATAACTTTGCACCCTGGCTGATCAACTCATTTTGACAGAATCTGATCTAAAGCAAGCTGAAATTGATTGGAGGAGAAGGTATGGCTATTGTTGCAATTTGGGTTCTTTTGACTGAATTATACACCGATCAAATAATAATCACACAATAAAGAGCCTACCGCTTCAACTTGCTTTTTTTATACATTTTTGAAGCTTTAATGAAGCTTGGCAACCTGCGTATACAGATTTTCTTTTTGTTTTGAAGGGGCCCACTAGAACACCGGCTCAGTGGTACCCCCACTCAGCAGATCCACAGCTCATTAGTACCCTTGGTCAGCAAATCCCTTGCTCGGTAGTAACTCCCAGCTTTGTTGATCCCCGCTCTGTAGTAACCACCAAATCTTCTGATTCCCCACTCAGTAGTATCCCCACTCAGCAGATCCCCAGCTTATTTGTACCCTTGGTCAGCAGATCTCTTTCTCAGTAGTAACTCCCAGCTTTGCCGATTCCCCGTTCAGTAGTAACCCCCAGATCTGCTGATCCCCCTCTCAGTAGTAGCTCCCAGATCTGCTCATCCCCCGCTCAGTAGTAGCCCCCAGCTCTGCTGATCCCCCTCTCAGTAGTAGCTCCCAGATCTGCTGATCCCACGCTCAGTAGTAGCCCCCAGCTCTGCTGATCCCCCGCTCAGTAGTAACCCCCTCTGCCGACATTCTGGTTTGCTAATCTGATCTCCTGTTATATTGCTCCCATGCTGCTCACCATGTGTGACACTGCTGGTTTCTCGTCCTCTGGTCCCCTAGCTCTGCTGATCCTCTGCCGCTCAGTCCTCTCTCTCCGGTCCCCGCTCACCTTCTGCTATAACGTTCCTATGTTGAGCACCACATGTGTTGTCTGCTAGTTGCTCCACTCCAGTCCAGACCCCGCTCAGCTTCCTGCTGCTCCACTCTGTACACCAGATGTAACATCTGCACCAGACACTACCAGAATATATACATATGAACAGGAAGTGACTACTGATGACATATTTCCAGTTTGCTTGTTGGTTCCCCAGTGCATCCTGGGATATCTCATACCTACAAATACCTCTTAACGATGCTAACTTGGAATAAAAGCCTCTCAAAAACTTTAGCTTGCTTAGTAGTACCCCCAGCTCTGCTGATGCCCTACCCAGTAGTAACCCCCAGCTCTGCTGATCCCACACTCCGTAGTAACCTTGAGGCGATTCAGTTCGCGTTGTGCGCTTTACAAATATTTTCATTCATTCATTCAACCCCTAGCTCTGCTGATCCCACACTCAGTAGTAACCCCGAAGCCATTCAAAAGCTTCAACTTGCTCAGTAGTACCCCCAGCTCTACTGATGCCCTACCCAGTAGTAACGCCCAGCTCTGCTGATCACACACTCAGTAGTAACCCTTAGCTCTGCTAATACCCCATTCAGTAGTACACTCCAGCTTTGCTGATCCCCCACACAGTAGTACCCCCATCTCTGCTGATCCCACATTCAGTAGTATCCCTGGCTCTGTTGATCCCCCACTAAGTAGGGATGAGCTGATGCCCTACACAGTAGTAACCCCCAGCTCTTCTGATCCCACACTCAGTAGATACCCCCAGCTCTGGTGATGCCCCACTCAGTAGTACCCCCTAAGCTCTTCTGATACACCACTCAGTAGTACCCCCCAGCTTTGCTGATCCCACACTCAGTAGTACCCCCGGCTCTGCTGATCCCCCACTCAGAAGTAACCCCCAGCCCTGCTTATACTCCACTCAGTCGTAACCCCCAGGTTTGCTGATCTCACACTCAGTAGTACCCCCGGCTCTGCTGATCCCACATTCAGTAGTACCCCCGGCTCTGCTGATCCCACACTCAGTAGTACCCCCCAGCCCTGCTGATACTCCACTCAGTCATAACCCCCAGCTCTGCTGATCTCACACTCAGTAGTATCCTGGCTCTGCTGATCCCTCACTCAGTAGTAACCCCCAGCTCTGCTGATCCCACACTCAGTAGTAACCCCTAGCTCTGCTGATCCCACACTCAGTAGTAACCCCCAAGCCATTCAAAAGCTTCAACTTGCTCAGTAGTACCCCCAGCTCTACCGATGCCCTACCCAGTAGTAATGCCCAGCTCTGCTGATCACACACTCAGTAGTAACCCCTAGCTCTGCTAATACCCCATTCAGTAGTACACTCCAGCTTTGCTGATCCCCCACACAGTAGTACCCCCCAGCTCTGCTAATCCCACATTCAGTAGTATCCCTGGCTCTGTTGATCCCCCACTCAGTAGGGATGAGCTTACGTTTAACTCGAATCGGTGGCGGGTTTTTTATTTATTTTTCGGTGCTAACTCAGAATAAAAGTCTCTCAAAAGCTTCAGCTTCCTCAGTTGTACCCCCAGGTTTGCTGATGCCAGACTCAGTATTACCCACATCTCGGCTAATCCCACACTCAGTAGTAACCCCTAGCTCTGCTGATCCCTCACTTAGTAGTAACCCCTAGCTCTGCTGATTCCACACTCAGTAGTAACCCCCAGCTCTGCTGATCTCACACTCAGTAGTAACCCCCAGCTCTGCTGATCCCACACTCAGTAGTAACCCCCAGCTCTGTTGATCCCACACTTAGTAGTAACCCCCATCTCTGGTGATCCAGTTTACAATAACAATTTTTTCTTTATTCAATAAAGCTAGCTCTGTATATACTACACTCAGTTTGATTCCCTCTGTTGACCTCTTTTTTTATTTGCATGTAATTGCATGTGATTGACACAAAAAAGTGAAGGTAGATGTCAGGGCGGTTGGGCTCATCCCTTCCTTCTCAAAGCTGGCCGCTCAGCTGTTGGCTAATTGCCAGCTCCTATCTCTCCACAGTGACTCCCCTGTTGATGATATCCTGCTCATCAGTCCTGCCTACTTAAGCCGTCCAGTCCAGATGATCTCTGCCTTCACATCTCTAGAGACGCTCTCCTGTGTTCCTGTTAGAGACTTGCTTGGCTGACATTCCTTCTGGCTCCAGATCCTGCTTGCTGTTGTACTACGCTCATCTCTGGCTCCCTGACGTTTTGGCTTGTCTGACTATCCGTTCTGGATCCTGAACTCTGGTTATGTTTTGACTATGTTTACTAATTTTAACTTTTTATTATTATTATTATTAAACAAGTGTGATTTAACTGTACTTCTGTCTCAGTCTGATTCATGGTTTCTGAAAACAAGGTAAAGTCTTTTTGCATCCTCAAAACACTTGCACTTTGCAGCACCTCAGGGAGACTGAAGTAATCTCTGGCAAAACAAAGGAGGACCGAAGAGGGCGCCAAACTAAGTGTGGTATGTATACTACACTTAGTTTGGTTGCCTCTGCTGTCCTCTTTTTTTTTTTCCCCCTTGCATGTGATTGCGTGTGATTGGTCCAAATATTTAAGGTACAGCACATAAGGTGAACCAATATGATAAAAATAATTGAGTAGGCACATAAAAAATCCCTAAAAAAGTGTGGATGCTAAAGAGGTATGAATATCCATAATAGACTACACAGGGTAAAGTCTTTTTGCATCCTCAAACACTTATTACAACACCCAGTGGCGTCGCTAGGGGAGTTGCTTTTGGGGCTATAGCCCCAAATCTGGGGCCCATAGCCCAGAGTCTTTGCAGGGGTCCCCAAGGGGAGGGGAGGCTCTCTGGGGACCCTTATGTAAGTGGGGGGCTCTCTGGTGACCCTGATGCAAGGGGGAGGCTCTCTAGGGACCCTAATTTTAAGGGGTGACTCTCTGGGGGCCCTGATTTAAGGGGAAGGCTCTCTGGGGACCCTAATGTAAGGGGGGCTCTCTGGGAACCCTGGTGTAACTGGGAGGCTCTCTGGGGACCCTGGTGCAAGGGGGAGACTCTCTGGGGGACCCTGATTTTAAGGGGGAGGCTCTCTGGGTACCCCGATTTAAGGGGGAGGCTCTCTGGGGACCCTAATATAAGGGGGGCTAGCTGGGAACCCTGGTGTAAGTGGGAGGCTCTCTGGGGACCCTGATGCAAGAGGGAGGCTCTTTGGGGACCCCGATTTAAGGGGGAGGCTCTCTGGGAACCCTAATGTAAGGAGGGCTCTCTGGGAACCCTGGTGCGAGTAGGGGGCTCTCTGGGGACCCTGATGCAAGGGGGAGGCTCTTTGCAGACTCTGATGTAAGAAGGAGGCTCTCTGGGAACCCTGATGTAAGGGTGGGCTCTCTGGGGATCCTGATGTAAGGGGGTCTCTCTGTGGACCCTGATGTAAGTGGGGGGCTTTTCAGGGACCCTGATGTAAGGGGGGCTCTCTGGGGACCCTAATGTAAGCGGGGGGCTCTCTGGGGACCCTGATGTAAAGGGGGGCTCTCTGGGGATATACACACACACACACACACACCTATATTACTGTATATACATGTGTATGCCCGCTTAAGCGTATGACTTTCTTTACTACGCTGCTATGGGCTCTATGGGCTCTATGGGCTCTAGCAACTCCCCTGGCAACACCTCAGAGAGACTGAAGTAACCTCTTAAGAAACAAAGGAGGTCAGCAGAGGGAGCCAAACTAAGTGTAGTATTTATGGGGTTTTATTGAATAAAAGGCAATTTTTGTGTCCCTCCAACACCTAGAACATGTTCCCCGTAGAAGTGTAGACGTTGCAGACTATAGAATAGAATATAGACACAGAGACGGAGTTCTCCTCCTTTATATAGTGGGAGACTCTCTGGGGACCCTGATTTTAAGGGGGAGGCTCTTTGGGGACCCCAATTTAAGGGGGAGGCTCTCTGGGGACCCTAATGTAAGGGGGGCTAGCTGGGAACCCTGGTGTAAGTGGGAGGCTCTCTGGGGACCCTGATGCAAGAGGGAGGCTCTTTGGGGACCCCGATTTAAGGGGGAGGCTCTCTGGGGACCCTAATGTAAGGGGGGCTCTCTGGGAACCCTGGTGCGAGTGGGAGGCTCTCTGGGGACCCTGATGCAAGGGGGAGGCTCTTTGGGGACTCTGATGTAAGGAGGAGGCTCTCTGGGGACCCTGATGTAAGGGTGGGCTCTCTGGGGATCCTGATGTAAGTGGGGGGCTTTTCGGGGACTCTGATGTAAGGGGGGCTCTCTGGGGACCCTGATGTAAGTGGGGGGCTCTCTGGGGACCCTGATGTAAGGGGGGGTTCTCTGGGGATATACACACACACACACCTATATTACTGTATATACATGTGTATGCCCGCTTAAGCGTATGACTTTCTTTACTACGCTGCTATGGGCTCTATGAGCTCTATGGGCTCTATGGGCTCTAGCAACTCCCCTGGCAACACCTCAGAGAGACTGAAGTAACCTCTTAAGAAACAAAAGAGGTCAGCAGAGGGAGCCAAACTAAGTGTAGTATTTATGGGGTTTTATTGAATAAAAGGCAATTTTTGTGTCTCTCCAACACCTAGAACATGTTCCCCGTAGAAGTGTAGACGTTGCAGACTATAGAATAGAATATAGACACAGAGACGGAGTTCTCCTTTGTATAACAAAGGAGCCATTAGAAAAAGTACATTTTTTATCAGACAGTTATAATATTTAGGTTCAGTCGTCTCTGAGCGGGAATCAGACAAACGACAAGTAACTCAAGGACAAAACTCTCTTTTTTTTTTTTGGCTTTGAAAACGTATTGAGAATGCATTTAATGGTTGAAAGATTTATTGAAAATCACATTGGTAATGGAGGACATTCATCACTTCAATTCAGCTCTTCACACTTTATTGCTCTCCGAAACACTTTGATTACATGCATGTCTCCCCGCAAAAAGAGGCGCCGCCGAGCCGCTGGAGAATGGCGCTGAGATACCAATCACCGGCTCCCCCCCCCCCCCACCCCCCAGCCTCAGAGCGTATACAGAGTATATCTGGGGGAATACAGATACATGAAATAAAACAGGGATCAGGACAAATTATTAAAGGCAAACAGCTAAATACACAGCTGCCATACCTATAAGGGAGCGGTCCTATCTGACGAAGGAGTTGTATATCTGTCCATCCAGTCCTTAGATTTATACACCTCCGCCACATAACACAGCCCTGTCTGGCAGAACATGAGACCTGATTGCTTTCAGTAATGCTTACAGGTCTGGTCCCCCCCCCCCCCCAGCCTGTGACTGGACAGTGAAAGGAGAAGCAGCAGAGTGATAAGCTCATCTCTCTGCTCTCTGCTCCTATCAGCATGTTCATTATTAGCACAGGAGCACGAATTGCCATTTCTCCTTCTTCCATTCCTAGCTCTGCTGTACAGGCACTGCAAGATGCTGATATTGAGTCAAATTTGTGTATTTACACTGCTTGCCTCAAACAATATTATCTATTCATCTCTACAGTACCTGCCCACGAGAATGTATTTCGGCAACAGGGTACGGTACATCTCGCAGTCCCAAATTCCCTTTTTGTCCATTCCCTCCCCAATTACCATTCCCCATTCCTTTCCCCCTCCTCCCTTTTGTACCATTAGAGATTGAGACGATATTACTTATCAGTGGTTGTCGTCCCAATTATAGTCCCATTTATACCTGTTTTTATCTGATGCTACAATTTCCCCATCCCCCCTTCCTTTTCCCTTCTCCTTTCCCTTTTTCCATCCAATTCCCTCTTTGATATAATCCTTCCCTGTTCTCTTCTTCCGATGTTGACACAACACTCTCTCTCGCTATAATGCTGTGACCAGCGGTGCGCAACGACTTATATAGGCAAGGGGTGGGGTCACCGGGGTGATGTCTCCCGGTGGCCCTGCCCCTTATGATGTCACAGGCCCATCATGCATACCATATAATATGAGGTCAAACCTTAGGAGTTTAAATTTGTATGCAATCAGGCCGGCCCTTCCACTACATGGTCTTGGTAAATCTGAAGGAAAAAACAGCAGAATATCTGATAGTGTGTATGTGGGTTTTCTCCTCAGCAATGGGATTGCTACTCACCCAGCCACGGGATCTTCGGTTGCCTCCTGCCAATATCCACCAGTGGCAAATGGGCCACTCAGATAAGCCTTGCTGCCTAGCTGGGACCTCAGGGCCTCACTGCCCTTCCTACCAGAATTCTGCCCCAGGAACACAGGTGCCTCCTCCAGCAGGACTGGACCCAGGAGCCCTGCACTGCTGCTCAGGCCTTAGCCTATTTATGGGTTCTCCCACCACCTTCAGGGGATAACCCCCCAGGGATTGGCTGGAATTTCAAAAATATTCAGGCTGCTTGCTCTGTTCTTGTTCCCACTATACTTCGAGAATCCTCTAGAAGACAAGGGAAAGTAACAGAGCACCAACTTGTGAAACACTGCCACTTTTTTTGCCACAGTGCCCACTGCACATTACCAGTTTTCGACTTTCCAGGTTGTCTTTCTCCTGATGTGGGGAGATAGGACTTTTATGCTACTGAAAGCAATATTTTAGTTTAGATTTACATATCATTTACCTTTCCACACCAGAATGAATACATCATCGTCCTCTTTCTAATACCCCTCTAATTGCATCTCAGCCACACTCTTGTGTTTATCGAATTTTGGATTTTGTAGGTTTGGAAATTCCCGAGATCTTCACTCCGCGGAAGGTGTGAAAATGTAATATGAGTTCTGATCAATAGGAATACTTTTCGGTATCCAGTGCTGGTTGGATGCCGAGGTCCACAATGTAATTCCAGGTGACCTTCTGTACGTCTCTTCAAAGAGGAGCGATATTTCATTGTGGAATGATGACCTAACCTTTAGATTGTTAAAATTGGCACCATCATCATAATGTTCCTCTAAAGAATATGTTCAATTTTTATTTAGATGTTATCTACGTCTGAAAAATTATACGCTATCAGCCAGTGAGTTCCCGAGATGTGAGGCTTGGTCTATGTTATAAAAGACTCTGAGCCAAGAAAGATAGCCAAAGAGGGGAGCCAAGTGTCAGTTTGTCATTGTATGTGGACCATTAATGGCCATGTACCTACCCTGCCTAGTCTTACTCCCCTCCCCTACAAGTGTCAGTGCTTCAACATTCTGAATGTCATACTCACCATTCCTGTGATACAATGCTGGGTCTCCCCTCGGTTTCTCTCTGGCCCCATAACCATGCTTAGCCCTAATGATCTAGGTCAGGGGTCTCCAAACTTCCTAAACAAAGGACTGGTTTAGTACCCTTCAGTTTTTAGGGGGGCTGGACTGTGGCCATTGGGAGTAGAAAAGGTTGTTTGTCTCAGTGGGAGTAATTGTGCCCCATCATTAGTGTCAGTGGGAGGAATTGTGCCCCATTTTTGGAATCACTTGGAGGAATTGTCCCCTATCATTGGTGCCATTGGCTCCCATTAGTGGTGTCATTGGAAGAAATTGTTCCCCATTGTTGGTATCACCGGTAGGAATTGTGCCCCATCATTGGTGTCAATGGGGGGAATTGTGCCCCATAATTTGAGTCACTGGGAGGAATTGTGCCCCATCATTAGTGTCAGTGGGAGGAATTGTGCCCCACTGTTGGAATCACTTGGGGGAATTGTCCCCTATCATTGGTGTCATTGGCTCCCATTAGTGGTGTCATTGGAAGAAATTGTTCCCCATTGTTGGTGTCACCGGGAGGAATTGTGCCCCATCATTGGTGTCAATGGGGGGAATTGTGCCCCATAATTTGAGTCACTGGGAGTAATTGTGCCCCATCATTAGTGTCAGTGGGAGGAATTGTGCCCCACTGTTGGAATCACTTGGAGGAATTGTCCCCTATCATTGGTGTCATTGGCTCCCATTAGTGGTGTCATTAGAAGAAATTGTTCCCCATTGTTGGTGTCATCGGGAGGAATTGTGCCCCATCATTTGTGTCATTGGGACGAATTGTGCCCCATCATTTGTGTCACTGGGACGAACTGTGCCCCATCGTTAGTGTCAGTGGGAGGAATTGTACCTTATTGTTGGAATCACTTGGAGGAATTGTCCCCTATCATTGGTGTCATTGGCTCCCATTAGTGGTGTCATTGGAAGAAATTGTTCCCCATTGTTGGTGTCATTGGGGGAATTGTGCCCAATCATTGGTGTCATTGGGCCCCATTATTGGTGTCATTGTCAGAAAATGTGCCCCATTGTTGGTATCATTGGGGGGGGGGGGGGGGATAGTGCTCCACCTTGGTGTATTTGGGAGAAATTGTGTCCCTTCATTGGTGTGAGGTTGGGGGGGGGGGATTATGTCCCATCGTTAGTATCAGTGGATACAACATTCCACCAAGGGCCGCATAAAAGCAAGCAAAGGGCCACATCTGGCCACCGGGCCACAGTTTGGAGACCCCTGATCTAGGTGATGCACTGCTCAGCCTAGGCCACGCCCTCCTGTGCCTTCAGTTTCCCATCCTAGCCCTTAGCACTGGTTGACCTTGTCCCAGCACTGGTGAGTGGAAACCTCTATAGCTGGAGAACAGTAATAAAAACCCAACAGAGCTTCTAACCCTTTCTTAGCCTGTCCATATCTAATGCACACATTTTGCCCCGAGTTCCACAATAAAGCTACATTTCTTCACACGGTACATAAACACAAAGGAGTAACTTTTTCCATCTTCCAGGAGCGAGGAAGTTAATAAAGTGACCCGAATAGTCAATAGTTTGATGACTTTAATGTTTCTTTAATATCTTCCAGAAGCCGCATATTACATACTTCACTCAATATTTGCAGAAGAGACACTGAAAGTTGTTTACCGTCATCTCATCTGTATTAAGAATTATGAAATATTATTGGGGAACATTTGTCTTGGTGTCACTTGTTTCGCCACCGGGTAAACGGCAAATGACGAATGGTGATTTACCCTGACATTTAATTGTTCTGCCCTGATGAGCCGAGCAATTTACAATATGCTTAGTTGTTTCTTTATGAAATGAAAATAGGATTTGGAAGTAGCAGAACTTTTATCTTCGCTCTCCAAAGAAATGGAGTCTAATGATTTTCTGCTACGTCTGTGATTTCTGCCCACTCGGCGAGTCCGTCCGCGTTTTCCTTATTTGGTCAATTATTAGCATTGTTCATAGCTTTCCTAGACAAATAGCAATTTTGCTATACAGTGGATTTGTTTGAGAGGTGCTAACGGGGGCGGCCCGCCACCCCCCATATCAATGCGTCCGGCCCCCTTCAGGATGTCGAGCGCATGAATTCCAATGGGTGTGGTTTTTTGAAGCACCGATTAGAGCCGATTGCTTGCCGCCCCCCCAAAAAAAATTACCACCAGCCGCCACTGGGTCCTAACCCATGATTAGGGATGAGCCGAACACACCCCGGTTCGGTTCGCACCAGAACTTTCGAACGGACCGAAAATTTGTGCGAACTTTAGAACCCCATTGAAGTCTATGGGACTTGAACGTTTGAAATAACAAGTGCTAATTTTAATGGCTAATATGCAAGATATTATCCTAAAAAGGGTTTGGGGACCTGGCTCCTGCCCCAGGGGACATAGGTCAATGCCTAAAATGTTTTTTAAAAACGGACGATTTTTCGGGAGCACTGATTTTAATGACGATTAAAGTGAAAAAAAGTGAAATATTCCTTTAAATATCATGCCTGGGGGGTGCCTATAGTATGCCTGTGAAGTGCCATGTGTTTCCCGTGTTTAGAACAGTCCCTGCACAAAATGACGTTTAACAGAAAAAAAGTCATTTAAAACTGCTTGCGGTTTTAATGTAATCTCTGGTTCCGGCAATATAGATGAAAATCATTGAGAAAAATGGCATAGGAAGCCCCCCCCCCCCCCGCCCATTACTAGCCCCTTTGGGTCTTGTACGGATATTAAGGGGAACCCCGTACCCATATTAAAAAATGGAAAGACGTGGGGCCCCCAGGCCCTATATACTCAGAACAGCAGTATACAGGCGGTGCAAACAAGACAGGGACTGTGTAGGTTTGTTGTGTTAAGTAGAATCTGTTTGTAATTTTGAACTGGTACATTTTTATAGTTTAGCTCCAGTCAAAAAATCTATTTTTAAGCTTTTTGGAAAACAGGGAAGGGTTATCACCCCTGTATATATTTTTTTTGCCGTCCATCTTTTTTCATCTCACTTCCTGTTGTCTCCTTCTGTTTGCAAGTAGGAGACGTTTGTAAGTTGAATGTTTGAAAGTAGGGGCCTGCCCTATATGCTCTGCAGAGATGGCGGAACAAGGTGTTGGTGTTGCCACAACACTGTAAGCCCTCAAAGTGAGTCTTGGTGGGCGCTGGAGCATCCTGCTGTGAACGATTATATCAAGAATTGTAATTACATGCCATTGTTCAACAGTGGTAGAAAAATTGGGCCTTTGGTGGTTGTGGTGGTGGTGCTGGTGCCACAACACTATAAGTCCTCACAGTTACTCTCGGTGGGCACAGGAACGGGCCCTGCTGTGAAATATTATATCAAGAATTGTAATTACATGCCCCTGTTAAACAGGGGCTGAAAAATTGGGCCTTAGGCACTGCTTGCTGGTGCCACAACACTGCAACCTCTCCCAGATACTCTAGTTGGAGTGAAGAAATGAGCCCTGCTGCAAAGCATTGCCTCAAAAATTGTAATTACATGCCCCTGTTAAACAGGGGCTGAAAAATTAGGCCTATACACTGCAACCTCTACCATATTCTCTAGTTGGAGTGCAGGAATGAGCCCTACTGCAAAGCATTGCATCAAAAATTGTAATTACACACCCCTGTTAAACAGGGGCTGAAGAATTGGGCCTTAGGCACTGGTGCTGGTGCCATGACACTGCAACTTCTCCCATATACTCTATTTGGAGTGCAGGAATGAGCCCTGCTGCAAAGCATTGCATCAAAAATTGTAATTACACACCCCTGTTGAACAAGGGCTGAAAAATTGGGCCTTAGGCACTGGTGCTGCTGCCACGACAATGCAACCTCTCCCATATACTCTATTTGAAGTGCAGGAATGAGCCCTGCTGCAAAGCATTGCATCAAAAATTGTAATTACACGCCCCTGTTAAACAGGGGCTGAAAAATTGGGCTGGTGGCATCACCCAGAACCAAAAATGATCTTCCAAGATATCAGCGGAGGAGGAAGAGGATAGACAGTCAACATAACAGGACAGTCACTCAGCATCAGCATAGGCAGTCTTGAAGGGATGTGATATTTCAAAAAAAAAATATTTGGTTACATCAGCTTCAGGTGCTTGGTAGCTGGTGATGATCCAAGACTGATTCATCTTTATGAAGGTCAGTCGATCACCCGAGTCGGTGGACAGGCGCACCCTGTGATCGGTTACAAAGCCACCAGCAGCACAGAAGGTGCGTTCCAAAAGAACGCTGGATGCAGGACAGGCCAGTAGCAAGCTCTGGCCAGTGATCCATCCTCAAGACCCAGTAAGCCAGAGGATTTTCCGTGGGAAAGGTGTCCAAGTCTGACCTTGCCCCTAGGTATTCCTGCACCATGTAAATCAGACGTTGGTGATGGTTACTGGAACCGATCATACCTTGGGACTGTGGACTAAAAAATTGTCTGAACGCATTAGTCAGACAGCCACCTTCTCCACCGCTCCTTCTGACCGATGCCTCAGCAACACGTTGGCCAGGACCAGGAGTTTGTAACCTCCCAGTCTCTGGGAACGCGTTCCACAGACCTTTCTGCAAGAACTCCCGGAGATGTCTCATTCTCTGCTCCCTCTGCGACGGCAAGATAAGGTCAGCAACCTTACCCTTGTACCGTGGATCAAGGAGAGTGGCCAGCCAGTAATGGTCCCTCTCCTTGATCCGAAGAATACGAGGATCCTTCAGCAGGCTTTGCAGGATCAGGGAGGCCATGCAGCGTAGGTTAGCTGAGGCATTCGGTCCGGAGACCTCTGGGTCACTAAGGACAACATGATCCACAGCTACCTCCTAACAGCTACGTACCAGTCCACGGCTTTCTTGGGACTGTAAATCATCCCTACAAGCCTGCTGCTGAGTGCCAGGCTCCACCTCCATGCTGACACAATCATCCTCCTCCTCCTACTCCTCTTCCTCCTCTTCCTGTGTGATGGGTGGGACAGCAGGAACACTGTCTGGATACAGGGGGCCTTGAGAGGCAAGGAAGTCCTCCTCTTTCTGCCTCTGTTCTGCCTCAAGTGCCCTGTCCATTATTCCACACAGCGTATGCTCCAACAGGTGGACAAGAGGTACAGTGACACTGATGCATGCACTGTCACTGCTCACCATCCTTGTGGCCTCCTCAAACGGTGACAGGACAGTGCATGCATCCCTGATCATGCCCCACTGGCGTGGTGAGAAAAAACTGATCTCCCCTGACCCTGTCCTGGTGCCATAGTCGCACAGGTACTCATTGATGGCCCTCTGCTGCATGTGCAGCTGCTGCAGCTTGGCCAAAGTTGAGTTCCACCTGGTGGGCATGTCACATTTAAGCGGTTCTTGGGCAGGTTCAACTCCTTTTGGAGCTCAGCCATCTGAGCACTGGCATTAAATGATCGGCGGAAATACACACAGACTTTCCTGGTCTGCATCAGGACATCCTGTAAGCCCGGGTACCTCCCCAAGAACCACTGCACCACCAGGTTAAGGACGTGAGCCACACAGGGCACATGGGTCAGTTGTCCCTGTCAGAGGGAGGAGAGGAGGTTGATGCCATTGTCGCAAACCACCAATCCTGGCTTAAGCTGGCGTGGCGTCAACCACCTCTTGGCCTGCCCCTGCAGAGCTGACAAAATATCTACCCCAGTGTGGCTCCTGTCCCCCAAACAAACCAGCGCAAGCATGGCATGGCATTGTTTTGCCTGCCTACTTGCGTAGCCCCTTGAACACCTACGGAGCACCGCTGGTTCCGAGGACAGAGCACTGGAAGAGGCCATGGAGGAAGAAGAAGAGGAGGGGGTGGAGGAGAGAGGTGTGTCACAACCAGTAGTAGCATTTTGGAGGCATGGTGGCGGAACAACCTTTCAACACTACTGCACCTTGTTCTGCATCCTTCCCAGCTGCCAGAAGAGTGACCCAATGGGCTGTGAAAAGACAGGTAACGTCCCTGTCCATGCCTGCTGGACCATGAGTCAGCGGTAATATGCACCTTACCGCTGACCAGCGAGGCAAGGACATTGCCTTCCACATGCCGGTAAAGAGCCGGAATCTCCTTCCGTGAGAAAAAGTGGCGTTTTGGGACCTGCCACTGAGGAACCGCACATTGTACAAACTCACGGAAGGGGGCCGAGTCTACCAACTGAAAAGGCAGCAGTTGAAGTGCTAGCAATTTAGCCAAGCTAGCATTCAACCGCTGGGCACGTGGATGGCTGGGAGTGAAATTCTTTCTACGATCCAGCAGCTGGGGCAGGAAAATTTGCCTGCTACAATCGGACGTGGGTGTACTGCTAGCAGAGTGCCCGCAAGCACTTGGCTGTGACACACCTAATTCTACACCTTCATTCCTCTCAGTGCAGGTTTCAGAGAGGACTGAAGGTCTAGTGGGGTTGGAGATCCCAGCTGATGAGGAGCAAGGAGAGGTCCACTTTGTTCTTTGGTGTGGGTCTTTGAGGTAAGCTTGCCAAAGAGCTGCATGGCAGGACAACATATGTCTGGTCAAGAATGTGGTGCCTAAGCGGCTGATGTTTTGGCCACGCAGGATACGCTTGAGACATATGTTGCAAATAGCAGCGGTGCGATCTAATGCACTCTTCTAAAAAAAAACCCACACCAAAGAACTTTTAGAATAACGCGCAGAGGCAGCGCCCTGAACAGGCGGAGCTCTGCGGTGTGATTCAGTCGGTGTGCTGCCCCTAAGCTGGCCCCCGGAGGGCATCCTGCCTCATTGGAGATGTGACTCCTGGTCTTCCTCCTCCTCCTCTCTCCTACCAAACACCCTCGTGGAGTCAGTGCCCTCATCATCCCCTACCTTTTCATCACTGGAGCAAACCTGGCAGTATGCTGCAGCTTGTGGAACATGACTGCTAGATTGCTGTCCTTGAGCATCCCCTTTCTCTGTGCTCACGCTACTGCCTTCCTCTAGCTGAGTATCACTCTCAGAGCCTACAAAACACTGGGCATCCTCCTGGAGCATGTACCCAACACTGTGCTCAAAGAGATCGGGGGACTCCTCAGGAGGACGTGGTGGGTCTAGGGAAGGAGTCACTGATGATGACATTGAGACGAGGGAAGAGGATGCGTTGGCAGCTGCTTTGCTAGTACCCTGAGCCTGGGTGAGAGAGGATGAGGAGGATGAAGAGGGCTTGGTTATCTACTCTAGCAAGTCTTTGGCATGATGCGGCTCAACACGTCCAGCTGACGAAAATAAGGACAAGCGTGTCATGGCCACGTGCTGATGACGATGCACCACATCCATCACCAGCACTGTTGTCTCTAGACACAGAGCCTGCTTGCCCTCTTTAATTGGCTCGTGCTTGTCTGCCTCTCTTTGTTGCCCTTCCAGACATGGTAATGGCCTGCAGGGAGATGGGAAAACCAGCAATTGGGTAGTGTATATTGTGCTGGAGGCACACAACAGCCACTAACTCCTGCAGATGCCTGTATGATAGAACACCAACAATTAAATGGTAGATACCGGTGTATACTGTGCTGTGCTGGAGGCACAAAACACCCACTAACTCCTGCAGATGCCTTTATTATACAACACCAGCAATAAAGGGTAGATACAGGTATATATTGTGCTGTGCTGAAGGCACACAACACCCACTAACTCCTGCAGATGCCTTTATTATAGAACACCAGCAATTAAAGGGTAGATACCGGTGTATACTGTGCTGTGCTGGAGGCACACAACACCAACTAATTCCTGCAGATGGCTCAATTAGAGAAAAGCAATATAGGTAGCTACAGGTGTATACTGCGCTGGAGGCACACAACACCAACTAACTCCTGCAGATGGCAGATGGCTCAATTGAAGAAGAGCAATATAGGTAGATACAGGTGTATTCTGCGCTGAAGGCACACAGACAACACCCACTAACTCCTGCAGATGGCAGATGGCTCAATTAGAGAACAGCAATAAAGGGTAGATACAGGTGTATTCTGCGCTGAAGGCACACAGACAACACCCACTATCTCCTGCAGATGGCAGATGGCCCAATTAGAGAAGAGCAATATAGGTAGATACAGGTGTATTCTGCGCTGAAGGCACACAGACAACACCCACTAACTCCTGCAGATGGCAGATGGCTCAAATAGAGAACAGCAATAAAGGGTAGATACAGGTGTATTCTGCGTTGAAGGCACACAGACAACACCCACTAACTCCTGCAGATGGCAGATGGCTCAATTAGAGAACAGCAATAAAGGGTAGATACAGGTGTATTCTGCGCTAAAGGCACACAGACAACACCCACTAACTCCTGCAGACGCCGGAACACTACACAAGGCTGCCGCGCTGGTGGCCTTATATAGTGTGGGGCGTGTACTACACAGCCTGAGCTATAATTGGCCACAGGCATCCTGCCTGTGGCCAATCATGGCTCTCCTCGATGCTGGCGCTGTGATTGGCCAAGCATACGGGGTCACAGTGCGATTGTTCCCCACAGTGACAGAACGGGGATCTTCCTTTAGTAAACAAGGCAAATATCCGTTCTGACAGGAGAGATCACACAGATCCTATCTTTCTGCTAAGCAGGAAGACGGATCTGTGTGTTGTCCCAGTGAGCCCATCCCCCCATACAGTTAGAACACACAGTGAGGGAACACAGTTAACCACTTTATTGCCCCCAATGTTCACCCCTTCCCTGTTAGTGCCAGTAGTACAATGTCAGTACATATTTTTAGCACTGATCATTGTAATAATGTCACTGGCTCCCAAAAAAGTGTCAAAAATGTCCGTTAGGCGTCCGATCTGTCTGCCGCAATGTCGCAGTCCAGCTAAAAAAAAAAAAATCATTGATCGCTGCCATTACTAGCAAAAAATAAATAAATAAAAAACATGACATAAATCTATTCCATAGTTTTTTAGACGCCGTAACTTTTGCGCAAACCAATCAATATACGCTTATTGGGATTTTTTTGCCAAAAATATGTGACAGAATACAAATTGACCTAAATTGATGAATACATTATTTTTTTTTTTACATTTTTTTTTTTTATGTTGTATAACAGAAAGTAAAAAATGTATTTATCTTTTTTTTTTTTTATTGTTGCTCTTTTTTTGTTTATAGCGTAAAAAAATAAAACCGCAGAGGTGATCAAATACCACCAAAAGAAAGCTCTATTTGTGGGAAAAAACGGACATCAATTTTGTTTGGGTACAGAGTTGCACGACCACGCAATTGTCAGTTAAAACTTTTACGTAACCGGGTGGCCCCGCCCCCCTCTGACGCCCCCGGAAAGCCATGGGGAAGTCCCCGTGCGTCAGAGGGGGCGGGGTCACCTAGGTACGTCACAGTTTGACCCCACCCTCAGTTATATAAGAACTGTCACCTGCGAGGATGCGTCAGAAGGCGGGAACCTCCCATGGAGGTGGATCGATGGCTGTTTTTTTGTTTTGTTTTTTTCGGTCTGTCAGTGGAGCCATAGAAGAAGATGAATGGACTTTGTGGGCCATTTCAATCTTTTATTTTTTTTTTTTTTTTTTAGTCTTGTGTTTTTTTTTTACATTTTGACACTTTTTTGTGAAATGGTACAGGTACAATGTACCCGTTACCATTTCAAACAGGGGGGGGGGACCGGGATCTGGGGGTCCCCTTGTTAAAGGGGTCTTCCAGTTTCCGATAAGCCCCCTGCCCCTGCAGACCCCCACAACCACCAGGCAAGGGATGCGGGGATGAGTCTCTTGTCCCCATGCTACCCCAAAGCACCCTCCCCGTGTTGAGGGCATGTGGCCTGGTACGGTTCAGAGGGGGGGCACTCTCTCTCATCCCCCCTTTTTCCTGCACCCTGCCAGGTGGCGTACTCGGATAAGAATCTGGTATGGATTTTTGGGGGGACGACATTTCTTTTTATCTTTCTGGCGTGGGGTTCCCTTTAAAATCCATACCAGATCTGAAGGGTCTGGTATGGAATTTTAAAGGGTGGTCACACCAAATATTGATTTAATTTAGCTTTTTCTTCTGTTCGCTTACTTTGCATTTTGCAAATTGATAAAAATAAACAATTAAAAGATATATGTTTTAAAGCATTTCTTCACACCTGCCTAAAAAATTTGCAAGGTACTGTGTGTATATATATATATCTATATATATATAGATATATATATATATATATATATATATATATATATATATATATATATGTAGCACTAACCCCCGAAGGAGCTGCTGGTTTTAATCGGGCTTATCGTTACCTTTTCTGCTCGCCTCTTCATCATAGGGGGGTCCTGTGGAAAGTAGCCCAAATTAAGATGTATAAGACATGTGGTCCTGTTTTGAAGATTTATTTAGGGATAACATCAAAGAAAGGCACAGTCCTTCAACAGAGGGCTAGAGGATAAGGGGGAGTTCAGGCATCTGGTAATTGCAGGTTAGAGGTATCAATCAGATCCAGAGGACAAACAGCTCCACAGACTGGATCCAGCAGTCACCGGACAGGGCCCTCTCACTTGACCTAGCAGCCGATAATATGCCAAAGTCTCTGCCACAGACTTGTTAATTAAACGT
This sequence comes from Lithobates pipiens, assembly GCF_037356315.1. NCBI lineage: Eukaryota > Metazoa > Chordata > Amphibia > Anura > Ranidae > Lithobates > Lithobates pipiens. The sequence continues at coordinate 336,816,213 of NW_027507784.1, forward strand.
AGAGATTCTTGAGAGTTTTTAGGAAGAACTACCATCCAGTACCAGATTCTTTCAGCCGACCCGGCGATACTGTAAGGATATTGATCCGGTTGTGTCCTCAAACTGAGTTTCCAGGCTCCTCCAGAGACACCAGCGTTGCGCTCAGTCCTCCACCGGAAAAGTCCTCCCCTGGATCCTTCAGCTGTCCACGGCTTCTCCCTGCAGGCGAGACAGCACAGGACCACCCCTGGATCAGTAGGCCCCAAGACATTCCTTTGCCTATACTCTCAGTTGCAGAGCCTCGGGACAGCAGGCCCCGAGGCGCAGGACCATGTGTCACACACCCCAGGCCAGGAGGGCCCTGGAGTTGGGATCAGGGACCCCTGAAAAAAATGGCGTCGGTACCATAAATACCCTTTCCCAGAATGCACAGCAGGGAAACTACACCCACTGAACCATTTCTGAGCAAGGGGCAGTATTCAATACATCCAGCCTGCTGCTATACCACACCCACTGACGGTGACAGTGACACCTACGGTCAGGTGGGAATCAGTGCAACCCAGCAGGACTGGTACAGAAACCACAACTTTAGAGAAATTAGTTCGAGCCAAACTACAGCTTCAGATAAATACATTTAAGAAAAAAAAACAATAGAGTCTGCTCATCAGGAGCAGGGAGTTTCATATATATATATATATATATATATATATATATATATATATATATATATATATATATATATATATAAACTATATTTGGTTGACAGCCACAGTGACAACTTTCGTACAATTACTTCAAGAATTCTGATTCTTCTCTTCCAATCAGACATTTCCCCAATCCAGAACATTCCTCCCGGCAGCTAATGGCAGATTTGTATTGCGGATCTTTGCAGAAGAGCGTATGTCTTGGAGAAGGACCCGGCTTGTTTGCAGAGGCGCACAACCGAAATCTCTGAGCCGGCGTTAATTATGTCCCTTGACTTTCAACAAGTGTCTGCTAAATAATAACGAGGCCCCTGATTGCTGAGGTAGGCTCCTCTTCCTACATTAATAGCAATAACAAATGGTTTGCGTAGTTCATTAGCTCGCAGTGAGATGGCTGAGCTCGTTAGCCTACCCGGAACGGTAACAAACAGATCATCAAAGTTAGAAGCCGGCAGTCAAGGGGCTCTTGTGTTTGCCCAGCACAGAAAGACCTCCTGGCGTGTAACTGTTAACGTGTGTGACCTTGTTAGAGCCCAATACTACATCATGGTTCGGGATATAGAAGAACTAATATTTGTATAAAATTCTCATTTGAAAATGAATAAAACATAAGCAGTAAACGTAAAGCCGTATTCAAGCCTCACCACTCAGTCCAAACCCACAGCCCAGGCAATTATTTATTTATATGTAGGGCCCGTCGTAGTTAGGCTGCTAGGCAAATTTCTGCTGTAACTAGAGGAGCAGTCATTGTTTGATCTGGTCTACTCAGGGCTTCACAAGTTGGGAGTCCGATTGCTTCTCCCTGCCTCTTGAAGAAGTTCCTAGAGCTTAGTGAGGGCAAATTCAAATGACCAGCCTGAATATTGAGCAGGACCTAGCACATCCATGGAGAGGTGTGCCCAGTCAGTGGCTGGGAGGCTTGTAAATAATCTGGAGCCCTGATGAGATTGTCTTTTTTTCTCCTGAATGAATGCATCAGTGAGCTGAGTGTCAGGTCACCTTGAGGCGAGGTGACAGATGCACACCGTAGGGATCAGGAGTGCACCACAAGGTTGTGGACCCTATGGCTGACTGCTGCGGATGGGAGACAGATCCCACTGGGGTTAGAGCGTAAGATTCCCTGGGGTGCGGAGTCTAAGAGCCAGCAGGTGTTCACTAGCGCCTCTAGTGGTGAGGATGGACTTGGCTGCAACTGGCTCCAGGTTGCGACCCCCAGGGTCCCCCAGCTCACACCCACAGTAGACAACAGGAGGATAGGGATAGTGAGGGATAAAGCCAAGGTCGGGGCCACGAGCAGACAGGAATAGTCAGGGACACGCCAATAGGTCAGGATCACAGGCAAACAGGGATAGTCAAGGACACGCCAAAGTCGGTAACGGAACAACAGAAGAGCACACGGCAGGAACAGGAAGCTAAACACACAAAGGAATACACAATGGTTGATCAGCAGGGTTGGCCTGCAGTGCACAGGTTAATATGGAGTTCTCTGATAGGAGCTAGGGTGGAGTCATGCCAGAGGATGGATTACAAAAGCAGTCAGGTGAGGCTTGGCTGGTCTCTAGAAATGAACACATGGAAACAGGTAAGCAGACCAACTCTATTGCATAACCATGACACTGAGAGGAAGGGAGCTGCTTGCCCCTGGAAAACCTTTGGACTGGAATCTAGGTTACTTTTCAAGACGCTGCACCTATGGTCAGATCTTGTTCCAGGAATTTGTAGAGTAGAGTCTCCTATCTGTGCTGCACCTTAACCACTTGCCTACTGGACACTTAAACCCCACTCCTGCGCAGACCAATTTTCAGTTGTCGGTGCTCTCGCATTTTGAATGACAATTACTCAGTCATGTAACACTGTACCCAAATTATTATTTTTTCCTTTTTTTCCCACAAATAGAGCTTTCTTTTGGTGGTATTTGATCACCTCTGGGTTTTTGATTTTTTGCGCTATAAATGAAAAAAGACCGAAAAGTTCGAAAAAAAAAAAACATTTTTGTTTATGTGATAACATTTTGCAAATTATTATTTTTTCTTCATAAATTTTGGCCACAATTTATACTGCTACATATCTTTGGTAAAAATAACCCAAATTAGTGGATATTATTTGGTCTTTGTGAAAGTTAGAGAGTCTACAAGCTATGGTGCAAATCATACAAAATTGATCACATCTGATGTTCTGGTGGCCGATCTCATTTCTTGAGACCCGAACAAGCCAGAAAAGTACAAATCCCCCACAAATGACCCCTTTTTTGAAAGTAGACATTCCAAGGTATTTAGTAAGAGGCACGATGAGCTTTTTGATGTTGTCATTTTTTCCCACAATTCTTTGCAAAATGAAGATTTTTTATTTTATTTTATTTTTTTCCACAAAATTGTCATTGTAATAGGTTATTTCTCTCACATGGCATGTGTATACCACAAATAATGCCCCAAGATAAATTCTGCTACTCTTACAATACCACATGTGTGGGACTTTTCCACAGCCTGGCCACTTAGCGAGGCCAACATGCAGGGAGCACCATCACATGTTCTAGGAGCATAAATTACACATCTAACTTGTTGACTACCTATTACACTTTTGAAGGCCCTGGAGCACCAGGACAATAACAAGCGACACCGACGTGGCACTGATGACAGGTGCACTGATACGTGCCAATGATGACAGATGCCACTAATACGTGGCACTGATGACACGTGACACTGATGACAGATGGCAGTTATACATGGCACTGATGACAGATGGCACTAATACATGGCACTGATGACACGTGACACTGATGACAGATGGCACTGACACCTGCCATTAATGACACGTGACACTGACAGGTGTCACTGATGACAGATGGCACTGATACGTGGCACTGATGACAGATGGCACTAATACGTGGCACTGATGACAGATGGCACTTATATGTGGCACTGATGATAGAAGGCACTAATGACACATGGCACTAATACCTGGCATTGATGACACGTGACACTGATAACAGATGGCACATGACACTGACAGGTGGCACTGATGACAGATGGCACTGATGACAGATGGCACTGATACGTGGTACTGATGACAGATGGCATTAACATGTGGCACTGATGACACGTGACACTGATATGGCACTGATGACAGATGGCCCTATGTGGTACTGATGGCATGTGGCACTAATGACAGATGCCACTTATACGTGGCACTGGGGACAGATGGCACTGATGACAGGTGGCACTGGGGACAGATGGCACTGATGACAGGTGGCACTGGGGACAGATGGCAGTGGGGGCAGATGGGCACTTTATTTTCATTTATTTATTTATCTTTTCACTAACTGCTGCATCTCTCAGCGGTTCATCTCTCCCTCCTCAAACGCTGTCTCTGTGTGAGGAGGGAGAGCCGGCGATGAGAGATGATCTCATATATATGAGATCATCTCTCATTGGACATGCCGATCACGCTGTAAACCGTCGCCGTGATTGGCCATTTACAGCGATCTGTGACTTCCCCAATGCGCGCCCGCCCTACCCCTACCATTTCACAAAGAAAGTGTAAAAAATTGTTAAATAAGACAAACAAACTTTTTAAAAATTCCTTTATTAAAAATAAAAAAAATAAAAAAAAGATTCCAGCGGTGGTAATCCACTCTTGATATCCAGCGATGGATGATCATCTCTCCGGGGTCCAGCGATGGCTGATCTGATCCAGCGACGGGTGATTTTCAGTCCAGCGCTGTCCATACATGCATCCATCTTCTGTCTCCACTGCAGAGACACTGCGGGGATCCAAGCACTGACGTTTCTTATATTAGGAGGGCGGGGCCGCCCGTCACCTGACCCCACCCCCTCTGACGCTGGTGAGGGAAGCCATGGGGTTCCCCAGTGACGTATGGGTGACTCCGCCATCTTGCGGCTTCACTGCCCGCTTCCTACTGCGCATGCTCGAGTCGCGCTGCATTTTGTGAATGGCCCTGTTGTTTTCTGGGACACACACATGTCCCAGAAGACAACGGGGCAGCTCGCCGAAGAGGAAGAATAGGAAGAGGCAGATTAGGAAGACTGCCTAGTAACAGGGGTTTCTGGTAAGTAAATTATTATTTTTTTCAAATGTTTCTTTTAATATTTTCTTGTGGATGTTAACGTAATTTTCTTTTTAAATTTTTTAGGGTGGCCCTCCACTTTAATAGGGTTTGTCGTTCAGGTCAGAACTTCTCCTGTCTGGTAGTTCTTGTGCGAACTGAACAGGGGGGTGTTCTGCCCATCTCTATTGATGATAGGCTGTACAATTTGCAAATCACGTGCAAGGCAAATTAAAAAAAAAAAATGCATTTTTGCTTGTACATGATTGGATGATGGAAGTCATCAGAGCTTCTGCTCATTTAACTACTTCCAGTCCGAGCCTTTCCTGATACTTTTTTGTTTACATGTAACATGTTTTTGGTGTAATTTTTTTTTTTTTTTTATTTTTTTTTTTTTTGGGGGGTTGGGCTTGGCCCCTTAGTTCCAGTGAAGGGAACTCTTAAGGTGTCAGCATACCAAGACATTTTGGACAATTTCATGCTCCCAACTTTGTGGGAACAGTTTGGGGATGGCCCCTTCCTGTTCCAACATGACTGCGTACCAGTGCACATAGCAAGGTCCATAAAGACATGGATGAGTTTGGGGTGGAGGAACTTGACTGGCCTGCACCTCAACCAGATAGAACCCCTTTGGGATGAATTAGAGCGGAGACTGCGATCCAGGCCTTCTCGCCCAACATCAGTGCCTGACCTCACAAATGCTCTTCTGGAAGAATGGTCAAACATTCCCATAGACACACTCCTAAACCTTGTGGACGGCCTTCCCAGAAGAGTTGAAGATGTTATAGCAGCAAAGGGTGGAGCCAACTCAATATTGAACCCTACGGACCAAGACCGGGATGACATTAAAGTTCATGTGCGTGTAAAGGCAGGTGTCCCAATACTTTTGGTAATATAGGGCATGCAATTATTATTAGTCTTGAAGCAGTTTGCTGCAAGAACAGAACATTTTATGAAAATTATATTTCTTGAAGAAGAGCCCTCTGGCCCGGGGAAGTCCCACAAAATAAATATGGGACATTTGCCGGGATAACTCACCACCGAGCAAAGCCAAATTCGGATGACGAACGTCGGGTCTATCAGTAAACTCTTAACCACACCCAGGCCAATTCTGACATTTCTCTCCTACATGTAAAATTCATAATTTTTTTGCTACAAAATTACATAGAACCCCCAAACATTATATATGATTTTTTTAGCAAAGACCCTAGAGAATACAATGGCAGTCGTTGCAATCTCGCACGGTATTTGCGCAGCAATTATTCTAACACGTTTTTTTCAGAAAAAAAAACAGTTTCATGCTTTAAAAAAAAAACAGTAAATTCAGCCCAATTTTTTTGCATAATATGAAAGATGAAGATACGCCGAGTAAATAGATACCCAACATGTCACGCTTCAAAATTTGGTATTTAAAAATCCCCATAGGCGACGCTTTAACATTTTTTACTGGTTACATATTTTGAGTTACAGAGGAGGTCTAGGGCTAGAATTATTGTTCTCGCTCTAACGTTCGTGGCGATACCTCACATGTGTGGTTTGAACACCGTTTTCATATTTGGGGGCGGGACTTACGTATGCGTTCGCTTCTGGGTATGAGCTCACGGGGGCGCTTTAAAAAAAAAAAAAAAAAATTTTTTATTGTTCATTTTACTTTAATTTTTTTTAGTTTGACACTTTAAAAAAAAATTCAAAATCAATTTGATTACTTTTATTCCTATTACAAGGAATGTAAACATCCCTTGTAATAGGAATATGGCACGATCGGACCTATTTACAGTGAGATATGAGGAGTCAATAAGACCCCACATCTCACCTCTAGGCTGGGAAGCCTAAAATAAAAAAAAATAAAAAAAAAACGATCACGGCTTCCCAGCCGAGGCGGTGCCGGTTTTTGAATGCAGAGGCCGGGCGTGACGTCATAACATCGCGCCCGGCCTCCGAACGATCATAGAGACTCCGGCGACCATCTGGTCTACCGGAAATGTCTATGATGAACATCCGGGGGGGGGGCGGCGGATCCTGTGTTCGACTCACCGATGGAAGCGGTGAGTCAAAAGAGTCACCGGAGGGCGGTGGGAGAGGGGGGACGTCACCTCCTGCCGCCCGTAAGAACGATCAAGCGGCGGAACAGCTGCTATGATTGTTCTTATGGTGCAGGGAATCGTCGGCTGAAAAAGCCGATATCTGAATGATGTCTGTAGCTACAGGCATCATTCAGATATAAGCCCGGAGAGTCAAGGACGTCCACCTCAGTTTTCTGGAGTAGGCTCAGCTTGGATCAATCCCGGAGGTAAAGTACATGAAGAACAATTCTGCGTCTTTCAGTTGCGTTAGTCGTGTTCTTGTTGATTTTTTTCTTTTTGTTTTTTTGGTGGAACAAACAGACTTAGCCCTTGTACACACGGTCGGAGAATCCGTCGGAATGCGTCCTATCGGACCGTGTTGTCGGATAATCCGACTGTGTGTGGTATGTATCGGACTGATTCCGTCTGACCCAATTTTCCAACTTGTTGGAAATATTTTCCGACCAACTGGTCCGATAGGACATACTCCGATCATGTGTAGAGCATTTTGATCGGACCAAGTGCCACGCATGCTCAGATCAAATTCCTACATCAAAGCTATTGGCTACTAGCCTGAATGTAGTCCCATCGTAACGAAATTACGTCATCACGTTCTGAACGATCGGATTTTTCGACAACTTAGTCCGACCGTGTGTATGCAACAGTTTCGGACAAGATCCGACGGATTTGGTTGTCGAAATCTCCGACCGTGTGTACAGGGGCTAAGATAAAGAACGTTAGAAAGAGAGGCGAAGGAAGGGTCAAGTCTCTGAGCGCCACATTCCCGGCTGTACTGAGCGACGCTCAGAAGGGTCTCTCTCTATCTTTAGGGTCACCACCAATAAAAGCTCCAAAAATGTATTTATTATATTATTACCTAATCTGTAAACAAAAAAAAAAAAAAAAAAGTATTTTTTGTAGACGTGTTTATTGAGGCACCAATTCAATCCTAAAAAAATTACAAATGTTATTACATAACTGCAATTACTTTAAAAAAAAAAAAATCAATAAAACACAAATATAGATTGCCCCAACTAATCAAAACATACATATGGTTTTATTACAATGTCAAAAAAAAATAAAAAATGCCTGGTGGATCAAAACCGCCACTATTCTATTCTCTGCGTAACATTAGTAGATGGCAGACATGTGCAGAATGTAAAAGATTTGTTTTGGTTTTGTTTCGATTCGTCATTTACATAAATTGATTTAATTTGTTTTCAGAATTTGTTTTGTTAATTCGATTTACATTTTTTCGAATTTGGTCTGATTGAACCTAATTCGATCAAACTCGGAAAATTTGAACGAAATTCGAATGTGAACTTGAATCGAAATTTCATTCGAATTCTATTCGAATTCAAATTTATTCTATTCAAAATTTGAATTTTGGAGGATGGTTATATTATTTCTATTTTATTCTATTCTATTGGGGTTTTTTTCTATTCTCTTTTATTCTTTTCTATCCTATTATTTTATTTTCTATTCTATTTTCTTCTTTTCTATTCTATTCTATTTTATTCAAATATATTCTATTCGAATTTCGGAAAATGGTTATATTTATTATATTCAATTCTGTTCTATTCTATTTGAGTTCCAAATTATTCTCAGTAGATGGTTGTATTCTTTCTGTTCTATTTTTTTTATCCTATTCTTTTATTTTCTATTCTATTCTTTTCCCTTCAATTTATTTCTATTCTATTTAAATTTGAATGTAATCTATTCAAGATTTGAATTACAGAAGATGTTTATATTCTCTCTATTTAATTATATTATATTCTATTGTTTTTTTTCTTTCTTTGCTGTTCTATTCTTTTCTATTCTAATCTATTCTTTTATTTTCTATTTTATTTTATTAAAATTTTAATTTATTTTATTTGACATTTGAAATTCTATTCTATTCAAATCTATTCTTTTCTATACTATTCAAATTCAAATTTATTCTATTTGAATTTTGGGAAATCTTTGTATTCTATTTTATTCTATAGTTTTTTTTTTTTCTATTTTATTTTTACTTTTACAGGCGTATTTTATTTTTACAGGCGTATGGCATTTAGGGCCATGTTTACTCTCACGGGGATGCACAGGTGTTTTGTGCATCTCCGTGCAGGCATTCCTATTAACCACTTCGCGCCCACCCTATAGCCAAATGATGGCTACAGAGCGGACGCTAACTGCTGGGAGGGCGTTCCTGGATGTCCTCCCTTTAACTTCCCCTCTGCGGGCGCGCATCAGGGAAGTTCTGTGCTGGCCGTGTCCCCCGGACACAGCCAGTCACAGATCGCTGTAAACGGCCAATCACAGCGGCCGTTTACAGCACAATCGGCGTGCCCAATAAGAGATGATCTCATATGTAAACATATGAGATCATCTCTCATCGCCAGCTCGCCCTCCTCATTAAGACAGCGTGTGAGGAGGGAGAGATGAACCGCTGCAGAGATGCAGCAGTTAATGTAAAAAAATAAATAAAAAATAAATAAATAAAATGAAAAGTGCCCATCTGTCCCCACTGCCACCTGTCCCCACTGCCCCCACTGCCACCGGTCAGTGCCATCTTCCCCCACTGGCACCTGTCATCAGTGCCATCTGTCCCCAGTGCCATCTGTCCCCAGTGCCATCTGTCATTAGTGCCATCTGTCCCCAGTGCCACCTGTCCCCAGTGCCACGTATCAGTGCCATCTGTCATCAGTGCCACCTGTCACCAGTGCCACATAAGTGCCACGTGTCATCAGTGCCACATCAGTGCCATCTGTCATCAGTGCCACATCAGTGCCACGTGTCATCAGTGCCACATAGTGCCATCTGTCATCAGTGCCATATCATTGTCACGTGTCATCAGTGCCACATATTAGTGCCATCTGTCATCAGTGCCACGTATCAGTACCATCTGTCATCAGTGCCACCTGTCAGTGTCACGTGCCATCTGTTATTAGTGTCACGTGTCATCCATGCCAGGTATCAGTACCATCTGTCATCAGTGTCACGTGTCTTCAGTGCCACGTATTAGTGCCATCTGTCATCAGTGCCACGTATTAGTGCCATGTGTCATCAGTGCCATGTGTCATCAGTGCCACGCATAAGTGGCATGTGTCATCAGTGCCACATATTAGTGCCATCTGTCAGTGTCACGTGTCATCGGTGCCACGTATTAGTGGCATCTGTCATCAGTGCCACGTATCAGTGCCACATATCAGTGCCATCTGTCATCAGTGCCACGTCAGTGTCACGTGTCATTGTCCTGGTGCTCCAGGGCCTTCAAAAGTGTAATAGGTAGTCAAGAAGTTAGATGTGTCATTTATGCTCCTAGAACACGTGACGGTGCTCCCTGCATGTTGGGCCTCTCTAAGTGGCCAGGCTGTGGAAAAGTCCCACACACGTGGAATCATAATACTCAGGAGGAGTAGCAGAATTTATTTTGGGGCATTATTTGTGGTATACACATGCCACGTGAGAGAAATAACCTATTACAATGACAATTTTGTGGAAAAAAAAAAAATCTTAATTTTGCAAAGAATTGTGGGGAAAAATTACAACATTAAAAAGCTCACCATGCCTCTTACTAAATACCTTGGAATGTCTACTTTCAAAAAATGGGTCATTTGGGGGGTATTTGTACTTTCCTGGCATGTTAGGGTCTCAAGACACCAGTACATCAGATGTAATCAATTTTGTGTGATTTGCACCACAGCTTGTAGACTCTCTAACTTTCACAAAGACCAAATAATATCCACTAATTTATGTTATTTTTACCAAAGATATGTAGCAGTATAAATTTTGGGCAAAATTTATGAAGAAAAATTAATAATTTGCAAAATGTTATCACAGAAACAAAGAAAAATGTGTTTTCTTTCTAAATTTTCGGTCTTTTTTCATTTATAGCGCAAAAAATAAAAACCCCAGAGGTGATCAAATACCACCAAAAGAAAGCTCTATTTGTGGGAAAAAAAGGACAAAAAATTCATTTGAGTACAGTGTTACATGACTGAGTAATTGTCATTCAAAGTGTGAGGGGACCGAAAGCTGAAAATTGGTCTGGGCAGGAGGGGTGTTTAAGTGCCCAGTAGGCAAGTGGTTAATGGTAATTGGAACACAGTGGCTGCTCAAACGCAACCATTGCTCCCAATATGACATCCATGTGGGTGCATTAGTAGTATTATTATTATTAATATATTTTTTCTCTATCTTTTTCTTTTTTCTCTATTTTTTTTTTATATATTTTATTATGACGAGTGAAATTTGATTTCAATAAAATGTTTATTATTATTATTTTCTCTGACTTTTATTCTATTTATTATATATTTTTTTATAATATATTTTATTTAAATAAACAATAATATTTTACTTATGCCTGCTCTTTACAACAATTAATTAAAATACATATATAAAATTGTGTTATGGTGGAGAGTGAAATCTCACAAAAATTTGATTTTAATAAAGTTTTTAACATTATTATTTTCTCTATCGTTTATTCTATTTATCATATATTTTTTTATAATATTTTTTATTTTAATAAAGATTAATACCCTACTGAGGCATGCTATCTACAATAATTAATTAAAATACATATATAAATTGGATTATGGTGGAGAGTGAAATCTCATTAAAATTTGATTTTATTCAAGTTTTTATTATTATTACTTTCTCTATCTTTTATTCTATTATATATATATATATATATATATATATATATATATATATATATATATATATATATATATATATAATATATATATATATTGTTTAATAAACAATAATACCTTACTTTTGCCTGTTATCTACAATAATTAATTAAAATGCACATGTAAATTGGGTTATGACATCTCATTAAAATTAGATTTTAATAAAGTTTTCATTATTATTATTTTCTCTATGTTTTATTCTATTTATTATTTTTTTTTATAATTTATTTTAATAAACAATAATACCTTATATATGCCTGCTATTTACAATAATTAATTAAAATATGTATATAAAATTGGGTTATGGAGGAGAGTGAAATCTCATTAAAATAAGATTTTAATAAAAATTTTATTATTATTATTTCTATATCTTTTATTCTATTTATTATATTTTTTTATAATATATTTTATTTTAATAAACTATAATACCTTACTTATGCCTGCTATTTACAGTAATTAATTCAAATACATATATAAATAGGGTTAAGGTAGAGAGTGAAATCTCTTAAAAATTTTATTTTAATAAAGTTTTTATTATTATTATTTTCTCCGTCTTTTATTCTATTTATTATATATATATATATTTATAATATATTTTATTTTATTAAGAAATAATAGCTTACTTATGCCTGCTATTTACAATAATTTATTAAAATACATATATAAATTGGTTTATGGTGGAGAGGGAAATCTCATTAAAATTTGATTTTATTCAAGTTTTTATTATTATTATTTTCTCTATCTTTTATTTTATTTATTATATATTGTTGTTATAATATATTTAATTTTAATAAAACAATAATACCTTACTTATAAGCCTGCTATTTACACTAATGAATTAAAATACATAAATAAATTGTGAGTGCTTATTAAAATTTGATTTTAATAAAGTTTTCATGAATTTCTTTCTCTAATTCACATGCTGAGATCATACCTCAGAAAAAAAAAAAAAAGATGAATACGATCCTGAGGTATTTATCATTTGAAGAAGGAATTTTTACAAATGATTTGGGGAAGAGATCATTCAGAGACTCTCCCGTGATATATGACCCAAATGGTGACACGGCTGACATTTAAAGCATCTTCTAAACATTTATAAACTGGCTCCTGCCAAACAAGACGGATGGGGCGGCCATTTATTTATGAGGAGTGGAATGCAGAAAGTGGAAGGTGCTGATTTTTAAAGGACAAATTCAAAGAGAACCTGCCAAGATGAAAATGCGTCAGCTGTCATTGTTTTTTTTTTTTTTTTTTTTTTTTTTACGAGGGTTCTGACTTTTGGTGCTTTCATCCTAATACACATCATATTGTTTTTACAGTTTTAGCCAGGTGTGAAGAAATACTGTAGAGTAAGAATGCTAAAAAACAAACAAAAAAACCCCCAGAATGTATATATATATATAAAATAAAAAAAATAGAATAAGAATGCTAACAAAAAATATAGAAATAAAAAATAAAAAATAAATAAATATATATATATATATATATATATAGATAGATAGATAGATAGATAGATAGATAGATACCGAATAAAAAATAGAATCCAAATGCTAAAAAAATATATAAAAAATAAATAAATATAAATATATATATATATATATATATATATATATATATATATAAATAGATAGATAGATAGATAGATAGATAGAAATAGAATAAAAAATTGAATACGAATGCTAAGAATAGAATAGATTTTTTTTAGCATTCTTATTCTATTTTTTATTCTATTTATATATATATATATATATATATATATAGATATATATATATATATATATATATATATATATATATATATATATATATATATATATATATATCCAAAAATAGAATATATATATATATATATATATATATATATATATATATATATATAAAAATAGTATAAGAATGTGCTAAAAAAAATCTATTTTTTTTAGCATTCGTGTTCTATTTTTTATTCTATATATATATATATATATATATATATATATATATCATTTATTTATTTATTTTTTAAATTGTTTATTTTTTATAAATTTACAAAATTCAAAGTGAGCGAACAGAAGGAGGATCTAAATTAAATCAATATTTTGTTTGACTACCCTTCGGCTTCAGACCAGCATCAGTTCTTAAACTTGCACACTTTGTGCACTCGCACACAGTGAGGGATTTTATAGGATTAGAGTCAGGTGTATGGTTAACCAATTACACCAAGAAGGTGCCAATGATCATCAGTGTTATATATTGGTTACATAGTTACATAGTAGGTGAGGTCGAAAAAAGACGCAAGTCCATCAAGTCCAACCTATGTTGTCGCTAACTGAAACAGAACACAGCTGGGTAGGAGGCCTAAAACTGGGTGAGGAACAGCCAAACTCTGCTACTAAGGTGAGATTGTGGAAGACAGTTTGCTGTCACGGGTCATACACCATGGCAAGACTGAGCACAGCGACTAGACACAAGGTAGTTATACTGCATCAACAAGGTCTCTCCAAAGATTTCAATATCTTAGACCGGGGGTTTAAGATGTGCTGTTCAAGCTCTTTTAAAGAAGCCCAAGGAAACGGGAAACCATGAGGAGCCTAGTGGTCGGCCAAGAATACTTAATGCAGCAGATGAAAGACACATCATGCTTCCTTCCCTTTCACATTGGAAGATGTCCAGCATTGCCATCAGCACAGAACTGGTGGAAACCAGTGGGACCCAGGTACACCCCTCTAATGTCTAGAGAAGTCTGGCCAGAAGTGGTCTTCATGGAAGAATCGGGCCAACAAGTCATACTTCCGACATGGAAACAAGGCAAAGTGACTTAACTATGTATGAAATCATAGGACCTGGGGTGCAGTAAATAATGGCAGCAGGTGCTCTGGACTGATGAGTCACAATGTGAATTATTTGGCTGTAGAAGGCAGTTTGGTGTAGAGCTGGAGAGCAGCACAATAATGAGTTTCCGCAGCCAACTGTGAAGCATGGTGCATGTTCCGTGCAAGTCTGAGGCTGCATTTGTGCAACTGGTGTTGGGGATTTCGTTAGTATCAATGGTGTCCTCAATGCCGAGAAATACAGGCAGATACTTCTCCAACAAATTTGACGGAACTCGTTAAACAACAAATTTCAGAACGAAGCTGATTGCACGTGTCTACTGCAGATCCCCCGAGCAGACTAGAGATCATTAGAAGATAGACACATTAAAACTGTAAGGCTCCATTCACACATGCTGCGTCTGTGGTTCAGAGCAGGGGGTATTTTTTAGTGGGAATGCTTCAGCAGTCCCACTATTGTTATTTTAAAATGTTCAGCTCTTTCAGCTGATGATGGGACTTCTTCAATTTTTTTCTTTTTTTGTTCTACTATTTATACTTATAAAAAAATATTAAGCTTTTTAACACTTTTTTTAACATTGAAGTCAATGAGAGCATGCTTAAAATCCTTAAAATCTTCTTCCGCTACCAAAAGTTTCAGCTCCTTCATACTTTCACCTACAGACGCCAAACAAACTTTAAAAAGTTCACAAAATATTCAGCTATCTTTTCAGTTTGATATATTTTACAGTTTTTGTGAAAAAGCTTTTTAGTTTAGTGATCATTTCAGAAAATTTCATTAAATTTAGGGCATCCAGGCTTTTGTTGTCTGTTTTGTTTCCATGGTTACCAAAGCATCTTATACACAGTGATGGGCAGTGGGGGGAGGCGGCTGGAGCATCTCAGATTACAGAGCCCGGGGGAGAGCACAGACACACCGTGTACTGATTTATAATAAAGGAATATGATGGGGCAGTTTTGTATGGTGGCAATATGATGGGGCAGTTTTGATGTTATTCAGCATTCCCACGCATTTTCTCCAGGAAATGCATTTTCTAGTTAAATTTTTTGCCTGAATTCCTACCTGAATTGGACCCAAAGACGCAGAGGACCCTTTTTTTAATGCGGAGCCGTGTGAACTCCATAGAGAGCTGGTCACACTCTCCTGTCATGCGAATTGGACGTGGAAGGAAGCCTAAATCATAAAAAAAATGAAAAATAAAATATTATAACATAAAAAAAATAACGAAAATGATTTAGAGGAAGGTGAGAAGAGGACATTAAGAGTTTCATCTCTTTTTTTTCTTCTTCTTTCAACTTTTAGATCAGTTACGGTGTCTTTCAAGGACACGCCATCCTCTCTTAATTATTTCCACAAAATTGATGCGGTCGGATTGCGCGGATTGCCGCCGATCTGGTGGGAGGCCGGGGATTGTCAGAAGTTAATAAGACGTCTCTCCACATTCCATATTAATCAGGCAGAGGGCTACGGAGATTTCCTGCGAGCGGGTCTCTCCTCACCGACCTCCGAGCGCCACCTTGTTCCAGTTTATTCATTTTGTTTTGTTCATATCAGTGTGGAGCAATGACAAGCGATGACCCCCCACACCACCGGGAGGCACACCGCTCTATATTCATTCCTTGGATATCTTGATTCCAGGCTGAACCTCCTTCACCTGAAATGGTTCTTGCCAGATTTTAATTGGGAATACTGCCAGGGACCCGCTGACAGCCTATTATACTTTTTTTTTTTTACAGAGATCTAATTTTAATAAAAAAAATGGATTAAGCGTTCGACGGGAGAATGTAGGTGCACTGTGGGCAATAAGGTGTCTGCCTGGGCAAAATGAATGATTTTTATTATTGAAAATCAGGAAGGTTTACCTTATTATTAGTTTAAATTTACAAGTTAACTCAACTTTTGTTGGAAAAAAAAATCGAAAAAAAAAAAAAAAGAGAAAAGCCGGTCAGCAACATATCTCCCCTAGATATCAGCGCTTTGATTATTAGTGCAGCCCCAACAGTGCCCATCATTAAAGCCAGTCAGTGCCCAGCAGTATTACCAATCAGTGCTGCTTTTTAGTGTCCATCAGTGCCGTCCATTAGCGCCACCAAACAGTGCCCCCTATCAATGCCATCAGTGCCACCTATCAGTGCCCATCAGTGCTTCATATTGGTGGCGCCTATCAGTGCCCATAAGTGTGGCATATTAGTGCCTCCTCATCAGTGCCACCTCATCAGTACACATCACTGCAGCCTATCAGTGCCCATCAATGCAGCCTATCAGTGCCCATCAATGCAGCCTATCAGTGCCCATCATTGATGCCTATCAGTGTCCATCAATGCAGCCTCATTAGTACCCATCAATGCAGCCTATCAGTGCCCATCAATGCCACCTCATCAGTACCCATCAATGCAGCTTATCAATGGCCATCAATGCAACCCAGCAGTGCCCATCAATGCCGCCTATCAGTGCCCATCAATGCAGCCTCATCAGTATGCATCAATGTAGCCTATCAGTGCCCATCAATGCAGCCTCATCAGTGTCCATCAATGCAGCCTCATTGGTACCCATCAATGCAGCTTATCAGTGCCCATCAGAACTTTGTACAGGCCAGTAAAGTTCCTCCACCCCAAACTCGCTCACCCATGACTTTATGGACCTTGTTTTGTGCACTGGTCCAAATCAAATGGTGGAGGGTGGATAATAGTGTGTTTTTTTTTCATGGTTTGGGCTTGGCCCCTTTAGTTCCAGTGAAGGGAACTCTTAAGGTGTCAGCATACCAAGACATTTTGGACAGTTGTATGTTTCAAACTTTGTGGGAACAGTTTGGGGATGGCCCCTTCCTGTTCTAACATGACTGCCGACCAGTGCACAAAGCAAGGTCCATAAAGACATGGACGAGCGAGTTTGGGGTGGCGGAACTTGACTGGAACTTCCCAGAAGAGTTGAGGCTGTTATAGCTGCAAAGGGCGGGCCAACTCAATATTGAACCCTACGGACTAAGACTGGGATTCCATTAAAGTTCATGTGCGTTTAAACGCAGATGCCCCAATACTTTTGGTAATATAGTGTACGTTTATGCTAAGCCAACTCTTTCCAGCATTTCAGCATTTTCAGAGCAAAAATTATTTAATAAAACAAAGAAGGATAATCCTGGAATTTATAATTGAATTACTGAAAATATTAGAATGGTTAGGAAAATAGAGTTTGCGCTTCAGTCTGCTCTTTATCTAATGAGGGAATTTAACTTTCACGAGCTGCTAATTACTCCCAGATTCCCATACAGAACAATTCTCATTTGAGGTTCGTAGTGATTAAAAGAGGAAATAATCGGCAATTGTGGAAAGCATTCATGGTGAGCCAGACTTTCCCCCCACTGATGATAGAGATAATACATAGTTACATAGATAGTAAGGTTGAATAAAGACACCAGTCCATCCAGTTCAACCTGAGTGAGTGTTGGGTGTGTGTCTACAATTGTCCCCATCCCTATATATTGAGTCTCATTAAGATGCTCATCTATTATATTATTATTCATTTAAGGTACCCATATACCGCCATCAATTTGCGCAGCGCTCCAGACATACATCGCACATCGGTCCCTACCTTCAAGGAGTCCACAATCCAAGGTCCCCAACTCACATTCATATACTGGGGCCAATTTTTGGACAGAAGCCAATTACAGAAGTGTGAAATTCCTGTTAAACAAATAATAGATCCAATTTATTAGTAGAAGACGACAATGGAGAATTGGGATCAAACCTTTTATTACTTTGTAATGTGAATATTTGTATCACCTGCCAAAACACAAGGTTGCTGCCTTTTGGAAAAACAACATGTGAACCCTTGAAGAACCCAATGGAGCCACCCTAAAACCAGAAGGTACATGTCCAGATAGAAGGTCTACATAGTGAATGTATACCTGAAATAGGGATGAGCTTCGAGTTCGAGTCGAACATTGCCTGTTCACCTGTTCAGCGGACAGTGAACAATTTGGGCTGTTCGCGGCAAATTCGAAAAGCCGGAACACCCTATACAAGTCTATGGGAGAAATCTAAAGTGCTAATTTTAAAGGGTAATATGCAAGTTACTGTCCTAAAAAGTGTTTGGGGACCCGGGTCCTGCCCCAGGGGACATGGATCAATGCAAAAAAAAGTTTTAAAAACTGCAGTTTTTTCGGGAGCAGTGATTTTAATAATGATTAAAGTGAAACAATAAAAGTGTAATATTCCTTTAAATTTTGTACCCAGGGGGTATCTATAGTATGGATAAATAAATAAATAAAGTCGCGCTATGGAAAAACCAAAACAAAACTAGATCTCCAATGTGATAGAAATATAAAAAAGTTAATAAATAAAAAGTGGAGAAAGGAAAGAGAATATACTGGGTTAGAGCTGCCTGTGCCTGAAGCCCTCACTTCCTTAATAGGGAGGAGAGGAAAATGAAAAGTGTAGAATAAAAAGGTTATGGCGCTAAACCCTATCGGTGATGTGATAGGTTAACCTATCAAAACCTGGTGTTTAATTTTTTATATAAAAAGAAAAAACTGTTGGCAGTAGCGTGCAAACAATAATTTTATCCTAATTGAAAAATGTGTGTGTGGTTAATGTGGAATCAACATTCGTGTTCCATCATAATTATAATCAAAGTGGATATTAAGTTATCTTATATGTATCAGCCTACTATGGGTGGGTACTAAAAACATGTAAACATTCATTTAGGTGTGCAAAATGGTGAAAATGTTGTTTGCATTCAACAATGTGCTAGTTCAGAACAGACTGTGCAAACATGTGCAAAATATGTGCAAAAAACAACTAAGGATCAAAACAACCAGGGATCAGAAATATATTCAACCAATAATCGCATGAGGACGCATCTATGTCCAATGTAAGTCCAAAATTAATGTTTGGCTTAATGATCTATAGTATGCCTGTGAAGGGGCGCATGTTTCCCGAGCTTAGAACTGTCCCTGCACAAAGTGTCATTTTTGCAGGAAAAAAAGTCTTTTAAAATCACATACGGCTATAATGAATTGTCGGCTCCTATAATACAGAGAACTCTCAAAGAGTGTTCTCTGTATTACGGGAGCCAACAATTCAATCATTGATAAAAAAATAAAAAAATAATAAAGCCTTTATCTGAGCACGCAACCTGGCAGGCCACAGGAAAAGAGGGGGGGGGGCGAGAGAGCGGGCCCCCCCCCTCCTGAACCGTACCAGGCCACATGCCCTCAAAATTGGGTGGATGCTTTGGGGGTCTGTGACCCCCTCAAAGCACCATGTCCCCATGACAATGGCCTCATCCCCACAACCCTGGCCAGTGGTTGTGGGGGTCTGCGGGTGGGGGCTTATCAGAATCTGGAAGCCCCCTTTAACAAGGGGACCCCCAGATCCCGCCCCCCCCTGTTTGAAATGGTAAGGGGGTACAAAAGTACCCCTACCATTTCACAAAGAAAGTGTAAAAAATTGTTAAATAAACACACTTTTGAAAAATTCCTTTATTAAAAATAAAAAAAAGTAAAAAAAGATTCCAGCGGTGGTAATCCATTCTTGCTATCCAGCGTTACATCAGAGGGGGGCGGGGTCACCCATACGTCATTGGGGAACCCCTGGCTTCCCTCACTAGCGTCAGAGGGGGCGGGGTCAGGTGACGAGTGACCCCACCCTCCTAATATAAGAAACGTCAGGCGCTGGGTTCCCCGCAGTGTCTCCTGAGTGGAGACAGAAGACGGATGCATGGATGGACTGCGCTGGACTGAAAATCACCCATCGCTGGATCAGATAATCCATCGCTGGACCCCGGAGAGATGATCATCCGTCGCTGGATAGCAAGAGTGGATTAGCACCGCTGGAATCTTTTTTTAATTTTTAATAAAGGAATTTTTCAAAAGTGTGTTTGTCTTATTTAACAATTTTTTACACTTTCTTTGTGAAATGGTAGGGGTACTTTTGTACCCCCTTACCATTTCAAACAGGGGGGGCCGGGATCTGGGGGTCCCCTTGTTAAAGGGGGCTTCCAGATTCTGATAAGCCCCCCGCCCGCAGACCCCCACAACCATCGGCCAGGGTTGTGGGGATGAGGCCCTTGTCCCCATCAACATAAGGACATGGTGCTTTGAGGGGTCACAGACCCCCAAAGCATCCTCCCAATGTTGAGGGTATGTGGCCTGGTACGGTTCAGGGGGGGGCTCTCTCTCTTCCCCCCCTCTTTTCCTGCGGCCTGCCAGGTTGCGTGCTCGGATAAAAGGTCTGGTATGGATTTTTAGGGGGACCCCCACGTCAAATTTTTTTTTCATTTGACGTGGGGTTCCCCTTAATATCCATACCAGACCTGAAGGGCCTGGTAATTGAATTTAGGGGAACCCCCACGCTTTTTAAAAAAAATGTTTTATCAATGAATGAATTGTCGGCTCCCGTAATACAGAGAACACTCATTGAGTGTTTTCTGTATTATGGGAGCCGACAATTCAAAGTGATTTTAAAAGACTTTTTTTTCCTTGCGAAATGACACTTTGTGGAGGGACAGTTCTAAGCACGGGAAACATGCGCCCCTTCACAGGCACACTATAGACACCCCCCAGGTACGAAATTTAAAGGAATATTACACTTTTATTGTTTCACTTTAATCATTATTAAAATCACTGCTCCTGGAAAAACGGCAGTTTTTAAGACTTTTTTTTGCATTGATCCATGTCCCCTGGGGCAGGACCCGGGTCCCCAAACACTTTTTAGGACAGTAACTTGCATATTAGCCTTTAAAATTGGCACTTTAAATTTTGAACGTTCGAGTGCCATAGACTTTAATAGGGTTCTAAAGTTCACACGAAGTTTAGGTCTGTTCGCAGGTTCTGGTGCGAACCGCTTATCCTTAACCTGAAACCTATTTTTCTCTTTGAAGGACACAGCCAGATCTTCATGACAATGTTCCACTACCCTGGTGCCCAACCTGTGGCCCAAGGGCCGCATGGTATATGCCCTTTGGTATATGATGTGTGGCCCTCAGACCTCAGCAGTCTGTATTGATTTGCATTAGTGGCACTGATCTCTATTATCCATTCCTGATATCATATTGTCTTCTGCAGTATGTCTCTAGGACACAAATGTAGCATGTCATTTTATTTATTAGGTCTGCAGGCTGACGGTTCTCTTCAGCAGGGGTCTCCAAAGTTTCTAAACAAAGGGCCAGTTTACTATCCTTCAGACTTTTGGGGGGCCTGACTGTGGCCATTGGGAGTAGAAAAGCTGGGTCCCATTGTCAATGAGAAAGAACAATCCCCCATCTTTGGTGTCAATGGGAGGAATTATGCTCCATCATTGGTGTCATTGGGTCCAATAGTTGGTGTCATTGGGAGGAATTTTTGCCCCATTCTTCAGTTTTTAGGCTTGACATGCAGCTACATACAAAAACTATGAATGTGCTATACATGTTACATATCACTGAACACGCTGGAACATGATG
This sequence comes from Lithobates pipiens, assembly GCF_037356315.1. Lineage (NCBI taxonomy): Eukaryota > Metazoa > Chordata > Amphibia > Anura > Ranidae > Lithobates > Lithobates pipiens. Next base: position 336,837,946 of record NW_027507784.1, read on the forward strand.
AATATTTATAGGGGCCTCATTCACAGTTGAGTCCAAACTGGTGATCTGTAAAGGATTAGTATTGCCCATGGGCAATTTTGGGCATCAAATTTTGTCAACGTTTCATGGGTGCAGTCAGTTTAAAAGATTGATGTATTTGGTATCTATTTACGTGACACAACTTCATCTTTTATATTTTATCAAAAAAAAATAAAAAATTTGACATGTGCAATTCGTTTAGTTCTGAATTAGTTTTTTTTAACGAATTTTGAAAAATTTTGACGAATTCATTAATTTCCAAATTTTTCAATTTCCAAAATTCCAAATTTCTGAATTTCGAATTGCCGAATTTTCAAAATTTAGAATTGCCGAATTTTCAAAATTTCGAAATTCTATAAATTCAGAATTTTGAAATTAGAAAATTCAAATTAGGAAATTTTGAAAGTTCGGAAATTTGGAAATTTGAAAATTCGTAAATTTCAAAAATTTGAATATTTGTAAATTTGAAAATTCGAATATTCCCAAATGTGGAAATGTGAAAATCCAAATTTTCAGATTTCTGAATCTCCAAATTCAGAGATTTTGAATTTCCAAATTTTTGAATTTCCAAATTTTTGAATTTCCAAATTTTTGAATTTCCAAAAAAAGCTAAAAAAACAAATGAAATGAAAACAAACACATTTTTTGTCAGTGTACACGTCTAAAAGCATAGGTGATATATTTAGTTTGTGTGTACTTGAGAGTATTTTATTTTTTTTACTAAAAATAGGGCATTTGATAAACAGTTGTGCTAATATTATACGTCATAAAAAAAATGAATAAATAAATACAACTGCCACCATTTTATTCTCCAGGGTCTCTGCTTTCAGAAATATTAAAATATTTTAACACGTGTGGAAAAAGAAAAAGGAAAAAAAATGGTCTGGCAGCGAAAAGGTTAATATCGGAATTTCAACGCAGCTCATCTTAAAAATTCACAGAGGAATATGTAATTAAAATGATTGTTAGGAAGACAATTTTTTTTTTCTGAATTAAAATTTAACAGAATCAATTATTTTTCCCCAGCAGCTGATCAGAGGAAAAGGTTACCTTAGATTTAAATAAGTCATGTTGATTTGTTGCGTTATTTATTCGGTCACTGACATATTTGCTGTGCTGGAAATATATCGGTCTAAGCCAGGGGTAAGCAACCTGGGGCAACCCTCCAGCTGTTGCAGAACTACAAGTCCCATCATGCCTCTGGAGAGTAATTGGAATGGCCAGTCTTGCAATGCCTCATGGGAAATGTAGTTCCACAACAGCTGGAGGGCCCCCAAGTTCAGTAACCGTAATGGATAGTCAGCCAAGCCAGAAGTCAGGGATCAATGTAGTGGAACAGCAAGCAGGATCTGGAGCCAGAAGGGATGTCAGCAAAGCAAGTCTTGAACAGGATCACAGGAGATAGTCTCTGTGATGTTGACCAAGGCGAAGGCAGAGATCCTCTGGACTGGACAGCTTAAGTAGGCAGGACTGACGAGCAGGATATCATCAACAGCTGAGTAACTGTGGAGAGAGATGAGAGCTGGCAATTAGCCCACAGCTGAGCAGCCAGCTCAGAGAAGGAAGGGCTGAGCCCAGCCCTGACACAGTACTTGAAAAAGAGGCTTGTTCTGAAATGCGTTGCTTTGCCCCCTGACATGCCGATAATGTTATTTCCGGTCCACTCTGCCTTACATGGGGACCCTGCCACCCTTCTTCGTGCTTGCTGCTTCCACCAACTGAGCTGGTACCCCCTCCACCCCGACAATGTCTCAGGGTGCTAGATTTTGGAACAGGCTCCCTCACCTACACTCAAAAGCCAACTGCGGACTTACAGCACAGACACCACGCGAATATTCTTCTATATATATATATATATATATATATATATATATATATATATACGTGAGTTGCTTTATCATATTCCCTCTCAGTGACATTCACTACTGCACTTGGTTTGACTCCCCCTGGTGTGTTTCTTTGGCCCTGCAGGAATATCACCGACCTACCGAATGTGTCCGTTCTAGATCAGTGCTCTCCAAACTTTCTAAACAAAGGGCCAGTTTTAGACTTGTGCAATTCTTTTCGTTTCGAATTTCGTTTTTTTAAAGAATTTTTCGACAAATTCGTTAATTTGGAAATGCCCGAATGAATGAAAACCCACTTAACAAATTTTTCCCCGAACAAGGTTATAATGAATGAATGAATGAATGAAATACTTATATAGCGCACAATGCGAACTGAAGGCGCTGTGGCGAGCTTTGATCATCTGCTAAAAGAGGAAGGTCTTGAGTTTTTTCCTAAAAGCCAGGTGATTTTCTTCCAGGCGGATGTTGATTGGTAGAGCATTCCATAGCAGAGGCCCTTGGACAGCGAATCTCCGATCACCCTTGGATTTATACCGGGCTTTGGGCACGAGGAGGAGGTTTTTGTTATATGCTTTCTGTTCTATTATTTTCTATTGTCTATTCTATTTTATTCTTTTATTTTCTCTCCTATTACAATCTATTCTTTTCTATTCTATTCGAAATTCGAATTTTGGAACAAGGTTATACTGTTATATTTGTTCTGTTCTATTATTTTCTATTGTCTATTATATCACATGATATTATATTATATTATTTTATTTTCTCTCCTATTCCAATCTATTCTATTCTATTCAAATTCAAATGTGTTCTATTTGAAATTCGAATTTTGGAACAAGGTTATATTGTTATATTCTTTCTGTTCTATTATTTTCCATTGTCTATTCTATTCTATTCTATTATTTTATTTTCTCTCCTATTCTAATCTATTATTTTCTATTCTATTCGGATTCAAATTTATTCTATTTGAAATTCAAATTTTGGAACAAGGTTATATTGTTATATTCTTTCTGTTCTATTATTTTCTATTGTCTATTCTATTCTGTTATAGTCTATTATTTTATTTTCTCTCCTATTACAATCTATTCTTTTCTATTCTATTCAAAATCTGAATTTTGGAACAAGGTTATATTGTTATATTTTTTCTGTTCTATTATTTTCCATTGTCTATTATATTCTATTATTTTATTTTCTCTCCTATTCCAATCTATTCTTTTCTATTCTATTCAAATTCAAATTCATTCTATTCAAAATTCAAATTTTGGAACAAGGTTATATTGTTATATTCTTTCTGTTCTATTATTTTCTATTGTCTATTCTATTTTATTATATTCTATTATTTTCTCTCCTATTACAATCTATTCTTTTCTATTCTATTTGAAATTCGAATTTTGGAACAAGGTTATATTGTTATATTTGTTCTGTTCTATTATTTTCCATTGTCTATTATATTCTATTATATTCTATTATTTTATTTTCTCTCCTATTACAATCTATTCTTTTCTATTCAAATTCAAATTCATTCTATTCTAAATTTGAATTTTGGAACAAGGTTATATTGTTATATTCTTTCTGTTCTGTTATTTTCTATTGTCTAATCTATAATTTTATTTTCTCTCCTATTCCAATCTATTCTTTTCTATTCTATTCAAATTCATTCTATTCAAAATTCTAATTTTGGAACAAGGTTATATTGTTATATCCTTTCTGTTCTATTATTTTCTATTGTCTATTCTATTATTTTATTTTCTCTCCTATTCCAATCTATTCTTTTCTATTCTATTCAAATTTATTCTATTCGAAATTTGAATTTTAGAACAAGGTTATATTGTTATATTCTTTCTGTTCTATTATTTTCTATTGTCTATTCCATTGTCTATTATATTCTATTATTTTATTTTCTCTCCTATTCCAATCTATTCTTTTCTATACTGTTTGAATTCAAATTTATTCTATTCGAAATTTGAATTTTAGAACAAGGTTATATTGTTATATTCTTTCTGTTCTATTATTTTCTATTGTCTATTCTTTTCTATTCTATTCAAATTCAAATTCATTCTATTCAAAATTCGAATTTTGGAACAAGGTTATATTGTTATATTCTTTCTGTTCTATTATTTTCTATTGTCTATTCCATTCTATTATATATTATATTATTTTATTTTCTTTCCTATTCCAATCTATTCTTTTCTATTCTATTTGAATTCAAATTTATTCTATTCGAAATTAGAATTTTGGAACAAGGTTATATTGTTATATCCTTTCTGTTCTATTATTTTCTATTGTCTATTCCATTCTATTCTATTCTATTATTTTATTTTCTCTCCTATTACAATCTATTCTTTTCTATTCTATTCAAATTCAAATTTCTACACGGCGAGAGTGGTTAAAGGACCAATCAGCCCTCTGCAGGAGACATTTTCTAATTGTGAATTATTTCCTAACATCTAAGACAAGTGTCATGGTGTGCGCGCCAACGGGAGGTTATTTCATCCTCCAGTACTTACACATGTTCTATGAGACTCTTCCATCAATCCATATGATCTCATCATCTCCTCGCATCGATTTCCCTATTGATATGACCACCTTAGTTAATAGGGGACCATTTGTGTGGCCGAAAGCTTGTTAGCCCCGTGTTCAGCTGGATGGAGCCATGGATTTTCTGTCACTATTTATCTGAACACCGTTTCGTGTTCTCTACTGAAGGAAAATAAGATGCAAATTTCCAACTAGACTGAATATATATGTTAACCCAGAGGAGACGTGACCAGAACCTTCGGGGGGGGGCCCGGGTGCAAGAGACCATGAAGTGCCCCCCTAGCCCCTGACCGGGGCCCCTCCCACTGATCCCGGGACCCTTTACTACCATCGTGGGACCCATTATTACGGTCCTGTAGCAGACCCTCCTTCCTGACATCTTGTGGTCTCCGGCACGGTGGCGGAACACCAGAGCCCTTTGTGGCCTTTGTGACCCTGGGAGTTCCGCCACTGGAGTCAGTAGTTCTTTATTTTTGTTGTTTTATTTTATCTTTTTTTTTTTTTCTATATTTAATTTTATTTGTCTATAATTTTTAGGACCCCCGTTGGTGGATTTTGGAGACGTGTCTGGGGTCTAAACTAGACCCCTGATGTCTCAAGGTTGAGACAGAGAAAGGGACTGAGGACAGATCCATCCTTCCTTTTCTCTGCAGCCTCAGCTGCACAGGATGAATAAAAAAATATATATTATTTTCTTATTTATTTTACCTTTTATTTTTTATTTTTACACAGTGCTTTAAAAAAATCAAATTGTGTCACTTTTATTCCTATTGCAAGGCAATGTAAACATCCCTAATAGAAAAAAAAAAGCATGACAGGGCCTCTTAACCACTTCCCGACCAGCGCACGACGATGTACGTCGACAGAATGGCACGGGCAGGCATATTGGCGTACAGGTACGTCCAATATTCAATGCCGCCCTGCCATCGGGAGCGCGCCGCCGGCGGCGCGCTCCCGCGCTGGTCGGGACCCCACGTGAGTCCGGTCGCGGGACCCGCAGACTCGATCGCCGCGGGCATCCCCGCGATCGTCTCACGGAGCGGCCGAATGGAGTAAATGCCGTGTAAACAGCATTTCTCCATTCTGCCTAGCAACTAGTGACGCTGATCTCTGCTCCATGGGATTGGAGCAGAGATCAGTGTTCACTAAAAAGACCTCAGATCTCATATTTACACTAGAATGCAATAAAAAAAAAATGTTATTTGAAGAAAATAAATAAATAAATGTCCCTTTAACCACTTAAGCCCCGGACCATTTTGCAGGCCAAAGACCAGAGCACTTTTTGCGATTCGGCACTGCATCGTTTTAACTGACAATTGCGCAGTCGTGCCACGTGGCTCCCAAACAAAATCGACGCTCTTTTTTTCCCACAAATTGAGCTTTCTTTTGGTGGTATTTGATCACCTCTGCGGTTTTTATTTTGCGCTATAAACAAAAAAAATTGCGTAAATTTTCAAAACAAAAAAGCATTATTTTTTACATTTTGCTATAATAAATATCCCCAAAAATGTATAACATTTTTTTTTTTCCTCAGTTTAGGCTGATACGTATTCTTCTAAATATTCTTGGTAAAAAAAATCACAATAAGTGTTTATTGATTGGTTTGTGCAAAAGTTATAGCGTCTACAAAATAGGGGATAGTTTTATGGCATTTTTATTAATATTTTTTTTTTTTTACTAGTAATTGTGGCGATCAGCAATTTTTATTGTGACTGTGACATTATGTCGGACACATCTGACATTTTTGACACATTTTTGGGACCATTGTCATTTATACAGCAATCAGTGCTATACAAATGCACTGATTCTTGTGTAAATGACACTGGCAGTGAAGGGTTTAACCACAAGGGGGCAGTGTAGGGGTTAAGTGTGTCCTAGGGAGCGTTTCTAACTGTGGGGGGGGGGGGCGTGGCTGTGTATGACATGTCACTGATCTCTGCTCCGATCACAGGGAGCAGAGATCAGTGACCCTGTCACTAGGCAGAACGGGGAGATGCTTGTTTACATTAGCATCTCCCCGTTCTTCCTCCCCGTGAGACGATCGCGGGTATCCCCGCAGCGATCGAGTCCGTGGGACCCACAATCGGAATCAGGGAGGTCCCGACCAGCGCGCATGTGATGGCACGGCGGCAAATTTAAAGGGATGTACCTGTACGCCCATTTGCCTGTCCATGCCATTCTGCCGACGTACATCGGCGTGCGCCAGTCGGCAAGTGGTTAAGAGCTATGGGTGGAAGTGACGTTTTGACTGCAGTGGTATGGAGACGGGTGGGGGCCATCTTGCCCTCACTCATCTCCATACCCAGGAAGGACAAGGATCTGATCGCCTCTGGTCCGGAAGTGGTTAATAAGGTTTGAAAGCAGTGGCGGCCCGTTCATTAGGGGCACACGGGCGCTGCCCCCCCATCCATGCATCCGGCCCCCTAATCTACATACAGGGTGGAGGGGTTTAAGAGCGTGATTAGAGTTAGAGGCTCTAATAGGCATAAAAAAAGGGTGGGGTGGGGGCACAGAGCATTGCACTCTGAGCCCACCCAGTTGCGTGATGATAGCTAATGAATATTCGCTATTGTCACACTGATCCTCCTCCCAGCCAATCAGGAAGTGGGTCCCGAGACCCGTCACCAGATTAGCTGAAAGGACAGATGATCCTATTTGATGTCTAAGAGGAGAAAGAACACGCACGGCGGAAGCCGCCATGATGCAAAGGAGGAGGAGAGAGATGCCCGACACCCATCACCAATAGGAGCGCTGTTCGCTCGGAATTTAAATGGGGTAAGTGAATAACCGACTGACCACGAGACCCCCGGTCCGGGTCATACGGATCAGGTGCATAGGCAGGAGCAATGTCAGGATGCAGGGCGAGTCATATATGTGGAGCAGCAGCAAGGGGCACAGGGAGAAGCAAAGTCAGAGGCAAGCCGGGGTCAGTGTAGGCAGAGTTCAGGGGTAGTCAAGACAAGCCGGGTCAGTAACAGTAGCCAGATAACAGAGTAACAGGTTGCAGGTATGCAAAGGAATACTGTAGAAAAGACCATACTGAAGCATAGCACAGGCTCAGTTTAAATAGCTGGCCTGAGCCCAATACGAGCAACGCACCCGCATGCCTGCTTGTTTATCTGTCTTCTCTTCTCTAAATCTGCCCAGAATTTTAAAGCTTGTCTGAGAGTTCAAAAAAAAAAGGGGGCGGAGAGCTGAAGTTACACTCTGGAGAGAGCAGTGAGGAGAGCTCTGAGAGCTGAATGGAGGGAAAGGAGACACCCGCCCCCCTTTACACAGCACCTAGAAACAGAGCTGAGGCTGTCAATCAGCTGGAGCACCCTCCGCTGTCACCATTTTTCTCTTGGTGTCAGGAAAACTTGTCAGAAGTGACTCATGCTGATGTCAGAGGAAGGAAGCAGTAGACAGAAATGACACTTAGTGCTCTTGAGAGAGACAAGTACACACTATAGAGGGATATGTCTTTGTTCATATTTCATGTCTGAGGATTACAACCACTTTATATAAAATATGAATCGTTATGTCTGTAGTAAGTCTATTGTTTGTAAAAAGGCCAATCCTGACCCATGGTCTTGGTGTCCCAGGATGACGTCATTATATGACGAAACGCGAGTTGGGAGGATTTGATGTGCTGACGCTATCACGTTTGTACTTCTGAGCAAACGGCCGTTCGCAAGCTGGCCGGCTACCTTTTGCTGTTTTTACCCGCATAACATTGTAAGTGTGTTTTTTTTATTTTCTATTAAATGGTACCAATCTGATTTACATTATGGCGTGCCCCCTTTTTTAATTTTTTTGGGTGACATCTGAGCTTAATCCGTAAAATTTGCACGAGCGAGCCAATCCAGCCACCCGCTGCATATCTCTCCTCTACCATATTGACCATCTTGGAGTTGTCTCCCCAGAATGCCCCCGATAAAGGCTCTGGCTGGGTATATAGCCGCAAGCCCAATTAGCTTGCCTTCTGGTAAGCCTGCAATTTATTTGGTGTCCGGTGCACAGCTGGTGGTGGTGGATCACCCATTATTTTCAAGATTTTATTCATTCACTTATTTATGCACATTTGTGTGATTTATGAACTATATGCAATTTACCTGATTTGCACTAGACATGTGCGATTCGTTTCGTATGAATCAAAAATTCGTACGAAGCCGAAATATGAATTTTTATGCATACGAATTCTGTACGAAATTTCGGATCCAAATTCATAAGGAACATTCGTAATTGTTACGAAAAGTTAACGAACCTAAAAGTTAAAACCCCAGGAAGTCAGCACAGCACAGGGATGGTGGGAACCCCTCATAATGGGCACAGCGGGTGTACAGACCTAGGAACTCAGCACAGGGATGGTGGGAACTCCTCATAATGGGCGCAGCGGGTGTACAGACCTGGGAACTCAGCACAGGGATGGTGGGAACCCCTCATAATGGGCACAGCGGGTGTACAGACCTGGGAACTCAGCACAGGGATGGTGGGAACCCCTCATAATGGGCACAGCAGGTGTACAGACCTAGGAACTCAGCACAGGGATGGTGGGAACCCCTCATAATGGGCACAGCGGGTGTACAGACCTGGGAACTCAGCACAGGGATGGTGGGAACTCCTCATAATGGGCGCAGCGGGTGTACAGACCTAGGAACTCAGCACAGGGATGGTGGGAACCCCTCATAATGGGCACAGCGGGTGTACAGACCTGGGAACTCAGCACAGGGATGGTGGGAACCCCTCATAATGGGCACAGCGGGTGTACAGACCTGGGAACTCAGCACAGGGATGGTGGGAACCCCTCATAATGGGCACAGCAGGTGTACAGACCTAGGAACTCAGCACAGGGATGGTGGGAACTCCTCATAATGGGCGCAGCGGGTGTACAGACCCGGGAACTCAGCACAGGGATGGTGGGAACCCCTCATAATGGGCACAGCAGGTGTACAGACCTAGGAACTCGGCACAGGGATGGTGGGAACTCCTCATAATGGGCACAGCAGGTGTACAGACCTAGGAACTCGGCACAGGGATGGTGGGAACTCCTCATAATGGGCACAGCGGGTGTACAGACCCGGGAACTCAGCACAGGGATGGTGGGAACTCCTCATAATGGGCGCAGCGGGTGTACAGACCCGGGAACTCAGCACAGGGATGGTGGGAACCCCTCATAATGGGCACAGCAGGTGTACAGACCTAGGAACTCAGCACAGGGATTGTGGGAACTCCTCATAATGGGCACTGCGGGTATATAGACCCGGGAACTCAGCACAGGGATGGTGGGAACCCTTTATAATGGGCACAGCGGGTGTACAGACCTGGGAACTCAGCACAGGGATGGTGGGAACCCCTCATAATGGGCACAGCGGATGTACAGACATGGGAACTCAACACAGGGATGGTGGGAACCCCTCATAATGGGCACAGCGGGTGTACAGACCTGGGAACTCAGCACAGGGATGGTGGGAACCCCTCATAATGGGCACAGCAGGTGTACAGACCTAGGAACTCAGCACAGGGATGGTGGGAACTCCTCATAATGGGCACAGCGGATGTACAGACCCGGGAACTCAGCACAGGGATTGTGGGAGCTCCTCATAATGGGCACTGCGGGTATATAGACCCGGGAACTCAGCACAGGGATGGTGGGAACCCTTTATAATGGGCACAGCGGGTGTACAGACCTGGGAACTCAGCACAGGGATGGTGGGAACTCCTCATAATGGGCACAGCGGGTGTACAGACCCGGGAACTCAGCACAGGGATTGTGGGAACTCCTCATAATGGGCACTGCGGGTATATAGACCCGGGAACTCAGCACAGGGATGGTGGGAACCCTTTATAATGGGCACAGCGGGTGTACAGACCTGGGAACTCAGCACAGGGATGGTGGGAACCCCTCATAATGGGCACAGCGGGTGTACAGACCTGGGAACTCAGCACAGGGATGGTGGGAACCCCTCATAATGGGCACAGCAGGTGTACAGATGTGGGAACTCAGCACAGGGATGGTGGGAACCCCTCATAATGGGCACAGCGTGTGTACAGACCTGGGAACTCAGCACAGGGATGGTGGGAACCCCTCATAATGGGCACAGCGTGTGTACAGACCTGGGAACTCAGCACAGGGATGGTGGGAACCCCTCATAATGGGCACAGCGTGTGTACAGACCTGGGAACTCAGCACAGGGATGGAGGTAACCCTATAGGAATTTCTATGCTTATGAATTTTATACGAAATTTCGTTAATGAATTTCGGAATTTCGGATCCAAATTCCATTACAACAGAAACATGACTGGTGTTTTGTTCACCAATCAGAGGAGGTCAGCACAGCACAGGGATGGTGGGAACCCCTCATGATGATAAATATATCATAACGAACATTCGTTATTTTGACGAAAAGTTTACCAGTCTATCGAAAATTCACATTTCGTACGAATCTGAATTGAATTTCGGACACAAATTACGAAATACTAATCATTTTCGTATGAAACGGAATGTAACTAAACAAATTTATTGACGGCGCCCGTGTCTGATTTGCACTGAGTTCTGGATGTTTCATTCTGAACATTCACTTATGATTTTCATGTTTTTCATTATTATATTATGGTGATATCAAATATTATTTTCTTTCATTAAAATTTTGTTATCACATATTTGCTGTTTATTATACATCATTTAGCGCAGTTCTTTTTCTTTTCTTTTTTTTTTCACTATACATCACTTACCTGGAAAGTCCATTTTTATTTTTACAGCCCTGAGAATATTAAATAGCCGGATTGCAGAAACTAACTTGGTAAACAAAATATACAATAAAATCCAATATATATGTATTATTTCCAATCACAAAGAATTGGATTCTCCAGACGCCCCGCACGCCCCGTACTCCCCGCACGCCCCGTACCATACCTAGCAACAAACATATATTTCTCATTATACTTCCTCTTTGCATTCTAATAAACACAACACAAAGGTTTGCGGATTCATTAACTTTAAACAACGCATTCAGCCTTTTATCGCCCACCATCATCTTCATTAACAAGATTACAATGATGAGAATTGTAATTAGTTGTCACATAAGCTTCAAATCCTGTTTATACACATTGACTAAACGATTGTATAAAGAAGATTAAACTGTATAAACATGTTTTTTTTAAAGAGCAGCTCCAGGTGATAAACAAAAGTCATTAATGGTACTGCTGATGTCTGGGAAAGAGCACCAGTCTGCCAGTTTACACATACATACATACATACATACATACATATATATATATACACATACATACATATATATATATATATACCGTATTTATCGGCGTATAACACGCACCCCAAGTTTAGGAGAAAAAACTTTTAGGAGGGAAATTTAAGGAAAATAAACTTACATCAATGCAGCCTTATCAGTGTCCATCTGAAGCCTTGTCAGTGTCATTTGCAGCCTTGTCATTGCAGCCTGTCCTCATTGCAGCCTTGTCATGCAGCCTGTCCTCATTGCAGCCTGTCCTCATTGCAGCCTTGTCATGCAGCCTGTCCTCATTGCAGCCTGTCCTCATTGCAGCCTGTCCTCATTGCAGCCTTGTCATGCAGCCTGTCCTCATTGCAGCCTGTCCTCATTGCAGCCTGTCCTCATTGCAGCCTTGTCATTGCAGCCTGTCCTCATTGCAGCCTGTCCTCATTGCAGCCTTGTCATGCAGCCTGTGCATCGTTGTCCCCTCAGTGTTAGGATTTATTTTTAAAAATGGCACCGAGATACACAGGACATCTCGGCGGCGCCCGGTAGTTCACGGCCGCCTTCGGCCATTCTCTGCGGCTTTAGGCCGCCTTCGGCCATACTCTGCGGCTTTCGGCCGCCCTTGGCCCTTCTTGACGAGAAAGGCCGAAGGCGGCCAAAAGCCGGCGAGAAAGACCGAAAGCCACCGAGAAAGGCCGAAGGCGGCCGAAAGCCGCGAAAAGGGCCAAAGGCGGCTGAAAGCCGCCCAGAGCCCAGAAATCGCGGAGGATCGGGGTATAACACGCACCCGCGATTTACCCTGATTTTAAGGGGAAAAAATGTGTGTTATACGCCGATAAATACGGTATATATATACATACATATCATTGATATTGCGCCTTATAACTCGGTGCGCTTTATACCCCGAAAAATACGGTACTTTTTTTAAATAAAAATGTATATATATATATATATATATATATATATATATATATATATATACATTTTTATTTTTAAAAAAGTACCGTATTTTTCGGGGTATAAAGCGCACCGAGTTATAAGGCGCAATATCAATGATCGACTGCTAGCGGGTCTATTTTCATATATAAATCGCGCCGGGTTATAAGGCGCATTAAATGAAACAAAACTCTGATAAGTCAAATTTTATTCAACTCTTTCACAATAACGCTCAACATTGTTCAGTTGTAACACATAAAATACAAAGGGCATCTTCTTGCTTCCTCCACTTCTGTACCATCGATTCATTAATCTTGAATTCTCTTGCAGCGGCTCTATTTCCATGTTGTACTGCGTGACTGATAGCGTTGAGTTTGAAATCCGCTTCACAAGCATGTCTCTTAACAGAAGCCATTTTTTGGGCAGCGGGTATAGAAGATGAATGATTGAATGAATGCACACACCTTAATGTTGAAGCACAGATCGTATTATGCCCTGTACACACGGTGGGACTTTCCGACAGAAAATGTGCGATCGGATCGTGCTTATCGGAATATTCGATCGTGTGGGGGCTCCATTGGACATTTTCTGTCGGAATTTCCGACACACAAAGTTTGAGAGCTGGATCTAAAATTTTCCGACAACAAAATCCGATCGTTTAAATTCCGATCGTGTGTAGACAATTCCGACAGACAAAGTACCACGCACGCTCAGAATAAATTACGAGACGAAAGTGACTGATAGCATTGAGTGGTGGCTTTCCCTGCTTGGTGGTGGCTTCCCCTGCTCAACAGTGGCTTCCCCTGCTCAGTGGTGGCTTCCCCTGCTCGACGGTAGTTTCCTCTGCTCGGAGCAGCGGCTTCCCCTGCTCCATGGTGGCTTCCCCTGCTTGGCAGTGGCTTCCCCTGCTCAGTGGTGGCTTCCCCTGCTCGATGGTGCCTTTCCCTCCTCGGCGGTGGCTTCCCCTGCTTGGCAGAGGCTTCCCCTGCTCAGTGGTGGCTTCCCCTGCTCGGCTGCAGCTTCCCCTGCTTGGTGGTGGCTTCCCCTGTTCCATGGTGGCTTCCCCTGCTCGGTGGCGGATTCCCCTGCTTGTTGGTGGCTTCCCCTGCTCAGTGGTGGCTTCCCCTTCTCGTTGGTGGCTTTCCCTTCTCATTGGTGGCTTCCCCTGCTCAGTGGTGGCTTCCCCTGCTCAGTGGTGGCTTCCCCTTCTCGTTGGTGGCTTCCCCTGCTCGTTGGTGGCTTCCCCTGCTCGTTGGTGGCTTCCCCTTCTCGTTGGTGGCTTCCCCTTCTCGTTGGTGGCTTCCCCTGCTCGTTGGTGGCCTCCACTGCTCAGTGGTGGCTTCCCCTGCTCGGCGGCGGCTTCACCTTCACCAGGTGGCCTCCCATTCTCCTGTTGTTCTCCTGTGGCCTCTCGTATGATTTTTTCAGATGGATCTTGGCCCAAACTTGTCTTGCATACACATGGCCGGACAAAGTTGTTGGAAAATCCGATTGTTCAGAACGAGGTGACGTGGAACACGTATGACGGGACTATATTTCCATGTTGTACTGCGTGACTGATAGCGTTGAGTTTGAAATCCGCTTTGTAAGAATGTCTCTTTACAGGAGCCATTTTTAGGGCAGCAGGTATAGAAGATGAATGAATGAATGCACACACCTTATTGTTGAAGCACAGATCGCATTACTCCGCAAGGCTCCTGACTACGATGGCTGTAATTTGATCGCCGTGTACCACATAAAATCAGTTCTAGGTCAGAAAGCACAACCAGAATTAATTAATACATTAGGCGTTCCGCATTTTAAGGCGCACTGTAAATTTTTGATAAAATTTTAAAAGTGCGCCTTATGGTCCGAAAAATATGGTGTGTGTGTGTGTGTGTGTGTATATATATACAGTGCTCTGTAAATTAAATGATGCAAATCCTCAAACAATCCATGTTAATTCCAGGTTGTGAGGCAACAAGACATGAAAAATGCCAAGGGGGGGGGGGTGAATACTTTTGTAAAAGTATTCACCCCCCTTGCCATTTTTCATGTCTTGTTGCCTCACAACCTGGAATTAACATGGATTGTTTGAGGATTTGCATCATTTAATTTACAGAGCATGCCCACAACGTTGAAGATTTTACATTTTTTTTATTGTGAAGCAAACAACAAATAGGACAAAATAATGTAAAAAGTCAATGTGCATAACTATTCACCCCCCTAAAGTCAATACTTTGTAGAGCCGCCTTTTACGGCTATCACAGCTCCAAGTCTCTTTGGATAAGTCTCTATGAGTCTTGCCACATCTTACCATTGGGAATTTTGCCCATTCCTCCTCCTTGCAAAACCACTCCAGCTCCTTCAAGTTGGATGGATTGTGCTTGTAAATCTTTAAGTCTTACCACAGATTTTCTATTGGATTGAGGTCTGGGCTTTGACTAGGCCATTCCAACACATTTACATGTTTCCCCTTAAACCACTCAAGTGTTGCTTTAGCAGCGTGTTTGGGATCATTGTCCTGCTGGAAGGTGAACCTCCGTCCTAGCCTCAAATCACACACAGAGTGGTACAGGTTTTGCTCAAGAATATCCCTGTATTTAGCACCATCCATCTTTCCCTCAACTCTGACCAGTTTCCCAGTCCCGACAACTGAAAAACATCCCCACAGCATGATGCTGCCACCATCACGGTGGGGATGGTGTTCTTTAGGTGATGTGATGTGTTGAGTTTGCGCCAGACATAGCGTTTTCTTTGATGGCCAAAAAGTTCAGTTTTAGTTATCAGACCAGAGCACCTTCCTCCATATAGTTTCCTACTTGCCTTTTCGCAAACTCCAAACGCGCCATTTTGTTTTTTGATGAAAGTAATGGCTTTCTTCTCGCCACTCTGCTATAAAGCCCAACTCTCTGGAGCGTACCGCTTATTGTCGTCCTAGGTACAGATACTCCAGTCTCTGCTGTGGAACTCTGCAGCTCCTCCAGGGTTACCTTAGGTCTCTGTGCTCTTCTCTGATTAATGCCCTCCTTGCCCGGTCCATGAGTTTTGGTGTACGGCCGTCTCTTGGCAGGTTTGCTGTTGTGCCATGTTCTTTCCATTTGCTTATGATAGATTTGAGGGCGCTCCTAGGGGATCATCAAAGATTTGGATATTTTTTTATAACCTGACCCTGACTTGTACTTCTCAACAACATTGTCCCTTACTTGTTTGGAGAGTTCCTTGGTCTTCATGGCAGTGTTTGGTTAGTGGTGCCTCTTGCTTAGGTGTTGCAGCCTCTGGGGCCTTTCAGAAAGGTGTGTATATGTAATGACAGATCATGTGACACTTAGATTGCACACAGGTGGACATCATTCCACTAATTATGTGACTTCTAAAAGGTAATTGGTTCCACCAGAGCTTTTTCTGGGCTTCATAACACATACGCCAATTATCAGTTTTTTATTTCTGAAAATTGGTTTTGTGTATATATTTTTCTAATTTTACTTCACCAACTTAGACTATTGTGTTCTGATTAGGGATGAGCTTCGAGTTCGAGTCGAACTCATGTTCGACTCGAACATTGCCTGTTCGCCTGTTCAGCGAACAGTGAACAATTTGGGCTGTTCGCAGCAAATTCGAAAAGCCGGAACACCCTGTACAAGTCTATGGGAGAAATCTAAAGTGCTAATTTTAAAGGGTAATATGCAGGTTACTGTCCTAAAAAGTGTTTGGGGACCCGGGTCCTGCCCCAGGGGACATGGATCAATGCACAAAAAAAGTTTTAAAAACGGTCGTTTTTTCAGGAGCAGTGATTTTAATAATGATTAAAGTGAAATATTAAAAGTGTAATATTCCTTTAAATTTCGTAGCTGGGTATGCCTGTGAAGGGGCGCATGTTTCTGGTACTTAGAACTGTCCCTGCACAAAGTGTCATTTGTGCAGGAAAAAAAGTATTTTAAAATCACTTGCGGCTAAATTGTCGGCTCCCCGTAATACAGAGAACATTCAATGAGTGTTCTCTGTATTAGCCGACAATTCATTCATTCATTGATAAAAATAAAAAAAAAGCGTGGGGGTTCTCCTAAATTCAATTACCAGGCCCTTCAGGTCTGACATGGATATTAAGGGGAACCCCGTGTCAAATAAAAAAAAAAAATTGACGTGGGGGTCCCCCTAAATATCCATAACCAGACCCTTCAGGTCTGATATGGATATTAAGGGGAACCCCGCATCAAATAAAAAAAAAAATTGACGTGGGGGTCCCCCTAAAAATCCATACCAGACCCTTTATCCGAGCACGCAACCTGGCAGGCCGCAGGAAAAGAGGGGGGGGCGAGAGAGCGCCCCCCCCCTCCCTCCTGAACCGTACCAGGCCACATACCCTCAACATTGGGAGGATGCTTTGGGGGTCTGTGACCCCTCAAAGCACCTTGTCCCCATGTTGATGAGGACAAGGGCCTCATCCTCACAACCCTGGCCGGTGGTTGTGAGGGTCTGCGGGCAGGGGGCTTATTAGAATCTGGAAGCCCCCTTTAACAAGGGGACCCCCAGATCCCGGCCCCCCCCTGTTTGAAATGGTAAGGGGATACAAAAGTACCCCTACCATTTCACAAAGAAAGTGTAAAAATGGTTAAATAAGACAAACACACTTTTGAAAAATTCCTTTATTAAAAATAAAAAAAATAAAAAAAAGATTCCAGCGGTGCTAATCCACTCTTGCTATCCAGCGACGAATCTCCGGGGTTCAGCGATGGATGATCATATCCAGCGACGGGGGATCTCTCAGTCCAGCGCTGTCCATACATCCGTCTTCTGTCTCCACTGCGGAGACTGCGGAGATCCCAGCGCTGACGTTTCTTATATTAGGAGGGCGGGGCCACCCGTCACCTGACCCCGCCCCTCTGACGCTGGAGAGGGAAGCCAGGGGTTCCCCAGTGACGTGTGGGTGACCCCGCCCCCTCTGATGTAACGCAGGTTTCATGACTTTCATGACTTGCTTGACACGGGACGTCTCTGTACCGTGATACGTGATGAAGTTGGTTAAAGGCCCTCCAGGCTGATTGATAGGCCTTGAGGGTATTGCGGGAAAGGGAGCGATCAAATGAGTTGGGTAGCCGCTAGGAGGTGAGGGGCTAATCCAGGGTCAGTTGAGACCAGTCCGGGATAGCTGCTGATGTTGGTCCGGCTCCGGGTACCTGAACGAAAACGAGACAAGGTTAAAAAGCGGGAGAGGGCGTCCGCTGCCTGATTGAATTTACCGGGGATAAAGGAAGAATGGATGTTGAACTGAAACAACAACAAGAGCTGGACCAGTCGACGTAGGAAGGACATAACCAACAGAGAGGACGCCTTGGCGCAGCCAGGAATTGCCAGTAACTGGGGAGGCCAGGGAGCTGCGAGCCAGAGGTGGCCAAAAAACAGCCGCAAGCCCGTGGAGGCCGCTGCGTTGGTCATCACCTGGGGAGAAAGGGAAGACACGGAGGGAATGAACAGGGAGACGTCATTCCCAGACGATAGGAATTCCTCCCGCATAGCCAGGACTGCTATTGCCGCGGGAACCCGGCTGAGGACTTGCTCTGGATCCTGTGAGAGGGACAGTAAAACCAATAAGTGTGACACAAAGGCGCGACCCTGAGGGATGATGCGCATAGCGAACTCAACATGCCGTGTAGGGACTGTAGGTGTCTTTTGGACGACTAGACTGGAGAATATGCGAGGATATAATATGCCCCTAAAGATGGCAGTTGTGATGGCGAGCGTTTGCCGTTGGCTATGGGCTGATGCCTCTGGATGCCCCGAGGTGGGGATCTTGCTGTATGGGCCGTAACGACAGATGGCTCTCCGTGCACTGTAAGGATAAGAAATGTTGAACGCTGGCTAGAAATAGCCTGGGCGTGCTACAGGAAGAAGCCAGTTGCGTGTGACTACATGATCTTGGTGCGGGACGGAAGCTGAACTCAACTGTCCTAAGGAAGAGACGGATAGACAGACAACAGTGAATGGTTTGTAAGAAAGCCACGGAAGACGAGAGGCCAATTAAGTGCTGCTGAAAATGACGTGTAGCCAGTTTGTGTGCCACTGAGAACGTGCTTGCCAATGAATGATTGCAAGAAGTTATGCTAAGTCATGAGCCTTGGCGTGACTAAAGTTGTGTTTAAACATGTGCTTGCGACAATTGCCCGGGAGTTTGTCACTGGAGATGTATACGTAGTGACTGTGAGCCATTCGTGTTACCGCATGTGCACTGCGAAGACTACAGGAGTTGTGCTTGAATGCATGTTTGGATGCGTGCTTGCGATGATTGCAAGATGTTACCCAGGATGCGTGCTTGCCATGACTGCAAGATGTTATGCTAGGATGCGTGCCTGCAACTAATGCAAGGAGTTGTGCCAGGACTCGTGCCTGCAACGACTGCAAGGAATTATGGTAGGCTTCATGGGTAGCCAGGCCGGAAAAGACAGAAGTCCATCCGGTCCAACCAAATCAAAATAAATAAGGTATCACACAACCCGACACCCAATTCTACGCCCGCAGCTGATCCAGAGGAAGGCAAAAAACCCCCAACAGAGCATAGGCCAATTCGCTACAGCTGGGGAAAATTCCTTCCTGACCCCTCGAGAGGCAATCGGATTTTTCCCTGGATCAACTACACCTATAAATATAAGTACCCCGTAATACAACGTACATTTAGGAAGGTATCCAGGTCTTCCCTAAAGCAATCTATTGAGCAAGCCAGAAGTGCCTGCCAGCAATGATTGCAACAAGTTGTGCCTGGACACCTGCTTGCAACGATTGCAAGAGGTCTATGCTCAAATGCGTGCTTGCCATGATTGCAAGAGAACTATGCTCGAATGCGTGCTTGTAATGAGTGCAAGAGGTCTATGCTCGAATGCGTGCTTGCAATGATCGCCAGAGGTCTATGCTCGAATGCCTGCATGCAACGATTGCAAGAGGTCTATGCTTGAATGCATGCTTGTAATGAGTGTAAGAGGTCTAAGCTCGAATGCGTAATTGTAATGACCGCGAGAGGTCTATGCTCGAATGCGTGCTTGCAGCGATTGCAAGAGGTCTATGCCCGAATGCGTGCTTGTAATGAATGCAAAAAGGTCTATGCTCGAATGCGTGCTTGCAACGATTGCAAGAGGTCTATGCTCGAATGCGTGCTTGTAATGACCGCGAGAGGTCTATGCTCGAATGCGTGCTTGCAGCGATTGCAAGAGGTCTATGCCCGAATGCGTGCTTGTAATGAATGCAAAAGGTCTATGCTCGACTGCGTGCTCGCAACGATTGCAAGAGGTCTATGCTCGAATGCGTGCTTGTAATGACCGCGAGAGGTCTATGCTCGAATGCGTGCTTGCAGCGATTGCAAGAGGTCTATGCCCGAATGCGTGCTTGCAACGATTGCAAGAGGTCTATGCTCGAATGCGTGCTAGTAATAAGTGCAAGAGATCTATGCTCGAATGCGTGCTTGTAACGATTGCGAGAAGTCTATGTCTGGATGCGTGCTTGCAACGATTGCAAGAAGTCTACGCTTGGATGTGTGTTTGCAACGATTGCAAGAAGTCTGCGCTTGTATGTGGAGAAAACAGCGAGACACGCCTAAACGAAGCTGTGTTTCCCTTTTGAAGGCAATCTATAATGAAATGAGGCCGAGGAGCAAGGCCCCCCGGCAGGCATCCAAACATTGAAGAATCAACTGGACCCAAGCCGGGAAGCGGTATGTGACAGTGAAATGAGAGAACCTGCCATGACAGAGATCCGGATCGCCATGCCACAACTTGCGACCGAGCACGAAACGGATTCTGGAGCATGTACTGAAATGAGGCCATTCCTGGGGCACGCCGAGACGAATTTGGTACACCGATGTGACTATTCGTACCGGAACGTGATAGGTGAAATGAAATGAGAAACCCATGACAAAGACGAGAATCAGAGGACGAGCCCTTGAACCAAACAGATGAATCCTGTCTTTGGAGCATGTACTGAAATGAGGCGTAGCAGCTGGGCACACCAGAACGAATCGGTGCATAAGGAATGCGACAGGATTCGAATTGGTGCGTAATAAGTGACAGAAATGATATGCCATGACAGAGACAAGATTCAACGACTGGACTGATGGTTACAACAAAGAATCCGTCTCTGGAGCATGTACTGAAATGAGGCGTAGCAGCTGGGCACACCGGGACGAATCGGAGCATAAATAAACGCAACAGGATTCGAATCGGAGCATAATAAGTGACAGAAATGATATCCCATGACAGAGACAAGATTCAACGACTGGACTGATGGTAGCAATAAAGAACCCATTCTCTGGAGCATGTACTGAAATGAGGCGTAGCAGCTGGGCACACCAGAACGAATCGGTGCATAAAAAATGCGACAGGATTTGAATTGGAGTGTAATAAGTGACAGAAATGATGTCCCATGACAGAGACAGGATTCAACGACTGGACTGTAGGTTACAAAGAATCCATCTCTGGAGCATGTACCGAAATGAGGCGTAGCCGCTGGGCGCACCAGGACGAATCGGTGCATAGAGGAATGCAACAGGATTCGAATTGGAGCGTAATAAGTGACAGAAATGGTATGCCATGACAGAGACGAGAATCAGTGCGTGAACCTGCGAGTGATTCAGTCTCTGGAGCATGTACAGAAATGAGGCCGAACCCTGGGGCACTTCAAAGCGAATCGGTGCACCAGAGGTGCGACAAGATTCGCGCCGGAGCGCGACTAGTGACAGAAATGATTTGAAACGGTAGAAATGACTGGGAGTGAAATGATTTGACATGAGATAAAATAAGATACATAACATAACTGCATGAATGAAGAGACATATATTCGAACTGGAGCAGACAAAGCAAAACGTGTGGACTGCTTGCCTTGTCGTAACAAGCAGTCGGCTGTGAGTCGAATGATTCGACCGATACTAATAGAAATGCTCGGGCAGACGAATGGTTTCGAATGCCGTACCTGCGAATGAATCGCCTGACGTGGCGTAATCGAACGTGTCGAAAAGTGACAACGACTACATCGAAAATAGAAAATAGTGACATGCGTACGAGGGCCACAGTAAAACATTCGATTTAAAAGAAGCGAGCGGGTCGAGAGTACAGGGAATGTTGATGGTACATCGAAAAACATAATTGAAAAGGGGATGCCGAAGCCAAACCTGCGACAGCCGGCCCAACGTGAAACGACAAATTCGATGGGTACGACGACACTCCGACGGCGAAACCCACGGACGCTGATGTACGGGAAGACGAGTTGTCAAGACGGGAACGAATAACGCGGGAACTCACGAAAACAGGCTCACTGCATCTGGTCTGGATAGTCGGCCCTTGATGTCTGACGTATCAGATATCGCGCACCGGAACCGACGAGGAAGATAGGCGAACGGGCTGGTTATATACTCCACCGGGCTCCTCCCATAATTTCAGGCCACCATACTGGCCTTTCTATATATATATATATATATATATATATATATATATATATATACAGTGCACTATATTACCAAAAGTTTTGGGACACCTGCCTTTACACGCATATGACCTTTAATAGCATCCCAGACTAAAGCCTTGTACAAAAAGGCGTGTGCAGGATTTTGTCTAGCATACTAGCTATCCATAAACTGTCATCTGACAAACACAAACGTAGTGACGTACAATGAGAGTATAAAGAGGAAGTTCATTTCTCAAGCGCCACCCTTTGGGACCCTTCTGCTAATTTCATGTCAGTAGAAGTTTGGTGAGCGTTGATTCGCGATTTTCAGATCGTACAAAACAAAAGCCTTTTAAAATAGGTTTGGAAGAACTCCATCAGTATCACCAGTAAAGCAGCTTCATTATTATCCCATTAAAGAAGAAGAGACATTTCATCAATTGCAGGTGGGAGAGGCCAAGAGCACAGCAGTGGGACCCGAGAAGAGGAGGATCGGGGGCTGCTCTGTGCAAAACCATTACACAGAGCAGGTAAGTATAACATGTTTGTTATTTTTAAAGAAAAAAAAAAGACTTTAAAAACCCTTTAATATTGTAACAACATTTACTAGTTACTTAGTAGTCACTGAATATGTACATTATGTTTTTTCATAAGGTAGGCCGTGTGCAAAGAACATATTTAATGAAAGAGTTTATTTTTTTATACAAACAATTGTACTGAGGTTTGTGCTTGTCTGTTTAATTCTCCCTTGTGACACAATAATTAAAGCATTTTTTTTTTGGGGGGGGGGGGGGGGGGGTAAAGGGACTGTGCTATACGTTAGCATGTACACAGAAAGTAGGCCCAAGTTTTAAGCCCCTCCCACTGTTTTTGCAATTTAGGCCACACCCATTGCCCACAATTTATTGTGGCATGCTGCGTGCACAGCCTAATTATTGTCCTCTGGCTGAATATTGCCCCAGGAAATGATCTACAAACCTGCTTCCATATGAAAGATATATCTCATAACATCATTTTTCCACTTGTGTAACTAATTCACACAGATAAGTCCCCATGAGAAGAATAGCAAGAGTTCCCATGAAGAAAACCCGACCACTGTGTCAGTAGAGATCATAGAAATAACTCACCAGATCTTTAGATCATAGATCACAGAACTCACCAGATCTTTAGATCATAGATCACAGAACTCACCAGATCTTTAGATCATAGATCACAGAACTCACCAGATCTTTAGATCATAGATCACAGAACTCACCAGATCTTTAGATCCCAACACATTAAGAGGCTTTTAAATCATCCACCAGAAGTGGATTGATCGAGGCACCCCACTCGCTTGCTTAGCAGTCAGAACCTCCCCACCTATCGGTCTGTCCAATGGACTGGAAGGCTCAGGAGCACCCCCTGCTGAAATCAACTCCAGCCATGCAGAAAAAAACATCTATTTAATATAAAAAGAAAAAGTTCAAGCAAAAAAATTGCTATAAGGCAAAGACCCCCCCCCCCCCCCCAAAAAAAAAAAATTAATAATAATAATAAAACCGGTTACTGTATGTAGCACCCTTCTAGAATAGCTTGCTAGAGAGATTCAAGTAAATAATTAGATTCTTTAGCTCCTCTATAATCATCGGAGTGGTGTGTGATTATTTTAGGCTGTTCTGGCTCTCATTGGCTGCAGGCTCGACTGCTTCCTCCTGCCTTCTAGTGGGTTGGAAGAGGCCGACTTCAGGCCTGAATATTCTCTGCTGATGCCCAACTCAGTAGAACCCCAAGCTCTGCAGATCCCTCACTCAGCAGTAACCCCCAGCTCTGATGATCCCCCCCCCCCACTTGGTAGGAACCCCCAGCTCTGTTGATCCTCTGGTTTGCTGATCCTCCTTTCTGTCTTGTCTAAGTTATAATTTCCAATGATAGCATGTTGCTTACGATTGGAATTGAAAAAGAAGAAGAAGTGTTGCTATAGAGCAGGGGTCTCCAAACTTTCTAAACAAAGGGACAGTTTTCTGTCCTGCAGGCTTTGGGGGGGGGGGGGGGCAGACTGTGGTTGGTGGGAGTAAATGATGGCCTAGTCAGCAGGAGTAAGCAATACCCCATCATCAGTTTTAGTGGTAGAAAGATCACCCCATTGTTGGTATAAGTGGGAGGAATAGCACCCCATTGTTAGTTTCTGTGGGAGGAATAGCACCCCATTGTTGGTATCAGCTGGAGGAATAGCACCCCGTTGTTGGTATCAGCGGGAGGAATAGCACCCCATTGTTGGCATCGGCTGGAAGAATAGCACCCCATTGTTGGTATCAGTGGGATGAATAGCACCCCAATGTTGGTATTAGTGGGAGGAATGGCACCCCATTGTTGGTATCAGTGGGAGGAATAGAGCCCTATTGTTGGTATCAGTGGGAGGAATAGCACCCCATTGTTGGTATCAGTGGGAGGAATATCACCCCATTGTTGGTATCAGTGGGAGGAATAGCACCCCATTGTTGGTATCAGCGGGAGGAATATCACCCCATTGTTGGTATCAGCTAGAAGAATAGCACCCCATTGTTGGTATCGGTGGGAGGAATAGCACCCCATTGTTGGTATCAGTGGGATGAATAGCACCCCATTGTTGTTATCAGGGGGAGGAATAGCACCCATTTGTTGGTATTATAAAATTGTATATATATAAAAAACAAGATTAAAACTTCAAACACAAAAAGTCCACTAATTAAATATATATATAGCAGCGCTCAACATGCAGAATCTTGTTCAGATGTTATTCATTTGTGCTCTTGAAAAAATGGTGATAGAGTCCAACTTGTGAAAAAGAAGAAAGATCGGAACCACCTTCCACCTGACGTTTCCACCAGGAAGTGAAGTGAACGGACAGAGCGGACGTTCGCGGTTACCTAAGGGGGTTCACCACGAGGAATAAGGCACAGTACACATATCCAATGCGATTGTTTTTTATTATATTTGGTACGCATATTTTATATAGGGGGTCTTTAATAAAGGTTTTAAACAATATTACACTATGTTGGTATAATCTTGTTTCCTTTATGACCATCGGACCACCCCATTATGGTGACATCTAGCGACCAAAGAATATAATGGTTTGACATATTGAAGGCTCTTATATCCTTGATTTTCTGGTGAGTGCATCCCCAAAGGGGAGTTTGTATTTTGAGAGCACAAAAGGTGGAAACGTCAGGTGGAAGGGGGTTCCGATCTTTCTTCTTTTTCACAAGTTGGACTCTATCACCATTTTTTCAAGAGCACAAATGAATAACATCTGAACAAGATTCTGCATGTTGAGCGCTGCTATATATATATTTAATTAGTGGACTTTTTGTGTTTGAAGTTTTAATCTTGTTTTTTTATATATATACAATTTTATATGGTGTATGTTTTAATAAGCAGTAGCTATTATTATTACTCTTATTATTCTTCTGATTTAATCAAATTTCTTGGGGATCATAAGCATTGGTCCAAAGGGGTTTTCTTTTAAATCATAATCCTGAAGCGCTGAGTTGTGTGCTATTGTAGTTAGGGACGGTAAATTTTCAGCACGCAGGCTCGGAACATTGTTGGTATTAGTGGGATTCATTCAATTAAATGGGAGGAATAGTGCTGCAGGGCCTGGACAAAGGCGAAGGGTCACATCAGGCCCCTCGGGTAACAGTTTGGAGACCATTGCTACACTCCATCCCCTATATGGTAATGGTTAGATTCATACATTGCATGAATCTATCCATGGCCGCTGCGGCCACCCCCTATTCATGTGTCTGGCCCCTTTCAGGACACCGGGCGCATGAATTACAGTGGCAGGTTTAGGTTTTTTATTTTTAAGCACCTGATTAGAGCTTCAAAATCAGGAGGGCTCACAATGCAGAGGATGCGCTCCGATCCCACCCAGGTGTGTTACAACAGCGAATGAATAATCGCTGTTCAAATACTGATCCTCAATCCGGCCAATCAGAAGTGGGTATGAGACCCATCCGATTGGCCAAAAAAAGAAGTCTCCCGATTGGCCGCTGAGGAAAATGGAAATGGAGGGAGGAAATGTAAGCCGACGCAATAACCTGGAGAACGAGAAGCCACAGGAGAACAGCAGGAGAATGAGAGGCCACCGAGCAGGTGAAGCCGCTGCCAAGCAGGGGAAGCCACCACCGAGCATGGGAAGCCACCACGGAACAGGGGAAGCCACAGCCGAGCAGGGGAAGCCTCCACAAAGCAGAGAAAGCCGCTGCTGAGCAGGGGAAGCCACTGCCGAGGAGGGGAAGCCACCACCAAGCAGGGGAAGCTACCGTCGAGCAGGGGAAGCCACTGCTGAGCAGGGGAAGCCACCATGGAGCAGGGGAAGCCGCTGCCAAGCAGGGGAATCTACCGCCGAGCAGGAGAAGCCACCGCTGAGCAGGGAAAGCCACCACCGAGGAGGGGAAGCCACCACCGAGCAGGGGAGGCCGCTGTTGAGCAGAGGAAGCCGCCGCCGAGCAGGGGAAGCCGCTGTTGAGCAGAGGAAGCCGCCGCCGAGCAGGGGAAGCCGCCGCCGAGCAGGGGAAGCCACCACTAAGCAGGGGAAGCCACCACCGAGCAGGGGAAGCCACCACCGAGCAGGGGAAGCCACCATGGAGCAGGGGAAGCCACCACCAAGCAGGGGAAGCCACCACTGAGTAGGGGAAGCTGCCGTCGAGCAGGGGAAGCCACCACCGAGCAGGGGAAGCCACCACGAGGAGGGAAAGCCACCACCCGATTGGCTGCTGAGGAAGAGGAGAGAGGAAACGGAAGCGATGACCTGGAGAACGAGAGGCCACAGGAGAACAGCAGGAGAATGGGCAGGCCACTAATGTTCTCTACCAACATTTGAAAGATTTGAAGGACCAATGTAAGGCATTCAAAAAGTTATGTTGACTTTCATATTTCGGTACAGCCCTCGTATATTTGTATTCAAATGATTCCATGACCTTATTGACTTTTTTATATTCATGTGCTTATATAGGTATGTTTAAGTTTAATGAACAGAGTGTTAAAAAAAATAAAAATGTTTTTTTATCTGATTATCTGTAAATCGAGATAGAGATTGTTTAGCTCTTTCATCGGTCTTTTCAGAACTCAAAGTTGGACAAAACTTGCTGAGTCAGCATTGTAGTTTACACAGCTTTATAATGTAGAGATCTGTCACCCAGCCTTGTCATATAAACACCTCCCAGCACCAGGGACAGAAGCACTTTGTCACTGTTATGTAAATGACGCTCCATGCCGCCCGCTCTCAGCACCCTCCAAATACAATATCATTCCTCCACTTTGATGATTCAGCAGTCTGTTATCTTTCAGCAGTTTATCTTTTCAGGCAAAAAATAAATAAATTCTATCTCTGCTTTTTATTTTTTTATTTTACAAATTAGCTTTTGAGTGCACACAATATAAATAAGATCGGTATGTCTACTCCCCCCCCCCCCCCTTTTTTTTTTCTCTGTCATTATAATGTAGGTCAGAGCAGGTCTGCGGTGATTGTAAGCCGAGCCGCGGCGTAATTGGCGAACATTACAGGTTTGCCTCGTCTTCCTCTCCCCCACCCCCTCCCCAATAACTCCCTCGCTGGAAACCCATTTGCTGCGTTAATTTAGTGAGACGCGCTCATGAAATCCCAATTTGAAGCGGCGTGAGATCCCGCAGCAAAGAAAATATTGATTATTCCCCGTGACAAATGTTATCACTTAAGAGGTCAAAGAACCGCCACCTCTCGCTGGGTGTGCGCCGGCGATCAGGGAGGATGAACACATATTTATTCTGTAAAATAATCAGAGAAAAAAAAACAACAGCAAAGGGCCTCTTCTACCAAAAAACACATTTCTGTTTTAACCACTTGCCTACTTGGCACTTTTACTCCCTTCCTGCCCAGGCCAATTTTCATCTTTCAGCGCTGTCACACTTTGAATGACAATTGCGCGGTCATGCTACACTGTACCCAAATAACATTTTTATAATTTTTTTCACACAGAAAAAGCTTTCTTTTGGTGATATTTGACCACCACTGGGATTTTTATCTTTTGCTAAACAGATGAAAAAAAGCCAGAAAATTTTGAAAAAAACTAATTTTTCATAGTTTGTATAACATTTTGCAGACAGGTATATTTTCTCTTTCACTGATCGCTTATGAGGCTGCACTTATGGGCACTGATAGATGGCACAGATGAGGCAGCACTGATGGGCACTGATATGTGGCACTGATGAGGCAGCACTGAAGGGAAATGATGAGACCGCACTGATGGACACTGATAAGGTGGCACTGAGGGGCACTGATAGGTAGAACTGATGGGCACTGATGAGGCAGCATTGATGGGAACTGATGAGGCGGCACTGATGAAGTGGCACTGAGGGGCACTGATGGGCTCTGATAGGTAGAACTGATGGGCACTGATGAGGTAGCACTAATGGGAACTGATGAGGCGGCACTGATGAGCACTGATGAGGTGGCACTCAAGGGCACTGATGAAGCAGCACTGATGGGCACTGATAGGTAGAACTGATGGGCACTGATGAGGTAGCACTAATGGGAACTGATGAGGCGGCACTGATGAGCACTGATGAGGTGGCACTCAAGGGCACTGATGAAGCAGCACTGATGGGCACTGATGAGGCGGCACTGATGGGCACTGATGAGGCAGCACTGAAGGGAAATGAGGAGGCCGCACTGATGGGCACTGATAAGGTGGCACTGAGGGGCACTGATGGGCACTGATAGGTGGAACTGATGGGTACTGATTGGCACTCAAGAGGCAGCACTGAAGGGCACTGATGAGGTGGCACTGATGGGCACTGATGAAGCAGCACTGAAGGGAAATGATGAGGCAGCACTGATGGGCACCGATTCAGAAGCATCAGAATGAACTAAAGACTATTTGACAATTTTATTTTTAAAATACATTTTCTAAACAAACGAAAATTCGGAAGAATGAAAATCCAAAAATGAGAAAATCAGAAAAAACGAAAATCCGAAGATAAGAACGAAAATCCAAAAATTCGAGAGAATGAAAAACATTCAGATAATTAGTTTTTTTGTATTTTCTATTATAATTAAAATATTAACCATTATTATAGCTGTTTTTATTATTATTATTTATTATTATTAATAATAATATTAACTATAGTAATAGTTATAAACTAATAAATTATAGGTATTGGAATTTCCTCTCAAATTTGGCTAATTGTTAGTGAACGTAACAAATACGAATTTATCCGAAGTTACAAATGCTCCGAAATAACGACTGCCGCATGTAAACTAATGGAACTTGACAAATACTAATTCATCCAAAGTTACCAATAATCAAAATAAGGAATGTCAATCATAACGAATGATCCAATAAACAAAAAAAGAACAAAAATGAATAAAACGAAAACGGAAAAAAATTTAAATAATTATGGGCAGTACACATGTCTAATAGGTGGCACTGATAGGCAGCACTGTTGGGCTCTAATTGGCAGCACTGGTGGGAACTGTTGGGACTGCACTGATTATCGGTGTAGATGTCCCTTTAACACAAGCTGGTTATCAGCTCTCTTCTCCCCTCCTCAAGCTGTCAGCGTGAGGAAAGAAAAGCCGATAACGGGCTTACATTTACTTCTGTGATCAGCTGTCATTGGACATAGCTGATCACTTGGTAAATGGCCGCTGTGATTGGCCCTTTACCCTGATCTGTGATCAGCTGAGTCCGATGGACTCAGCTGATCACAGAGCGTGCCACCTGCATGTGGCAGGGGGGAGGAGGTTGGCACGATCACGGGAGGATGCCAATAGATGCCCTCCCAGCAAAGTAAGCCCCCATTGTAGCCGTCATTCGGCTATAGCGTAGATGGGAAGGGGTTAAAGAATGAATCCTCCCTGGTTTGGTACACTTAATGGCCAAATGGTCAATACAACCCTATATGACCAAAATTATATGTGCTGTTTGTTGTAAGGTGCAGCGTGGTGTGGTGGCAGTAAACACTCCAGTCCAGTTGCAGAAATAGAACTTGTATTAACATTAAAGTTCACCGCAAGCCCTGCAGGAAGGTATCTGGCCAGGAACACTCATAGGATTTATCAGCAATGTGTAGCAGACAGGGGTGTTGCTAGATGGCAAAAACACCAGGGGTTTGAGCCCGAAGTCCATGGCCGGCAAGGGGGGGCGGTAAGGGCGCTTGGTTTTTTGGCTGGTCGATGTGGTTGTGTGGCAGGGGGCAAGCTTACCTGCTGGTTGCTGCCTAGCTTACCACCTGGCTTACCAGTGCCCATCAATGCTGACCACTTAGCTCACCTACCTGACACACTGACCAATACACTGATCTACCTACCTGACGTACATACACTGACCTACCTGACCTACACTGACCTACCTGACCAGATTTCAGGTGTCCTCCTGCAGCTCAGCGGCACACCCATCACACAGAGCCAGATGAGGAGAGCCGCCCCGCCGGAGTGCCGAGTAGGATCGAGATCTTCCAACAGTGGCTCGGTGGCCGCATTGTGATTCCCGCCTTCTGGAGCCTGCAGTGCCTATGATGGATGTCACACGTCCCGCGGTCCTGACACTGGACAAGTGGGACGTCCATCGGCACTGCAGGCTCCAGAAGGCGGGACCTGCTATTACACTCCGCTGTACTCGGTTGCCCTTGGAATCAGATCGGTCCCTGCTTGGTGGGCCACGGCGCTCGGGGCTAATAATGGAACCATGCCCACTCGAGATCTTTTTTGGGGACCCACTCGGGGCTTCAGACACTGTCAGCCCCCTCTCCCGACGCCACTAGTAGCAGAGTAGGTCTCGAATGTGCCAACAGCATCTGTCTTTTTCGGGGGTGGATTTGCAGCCTGGCTAGTCCATGCCCGATTCAGGAGGATTTCCTGGAGGGTTTGCCTATCCCTAGCCTTTCCCTACTTGTCTAGAACCTCTCCCCACTGCTATTCACTGTCCCTGACAGACAGGCGACCTATCCCAAAACTTTCCAAACATGAAATGCGTGCCAAGCCCAGGAGCCAGGTTCTTAAATAGACTTTGCCTAACCCAAGATGGCTGCCAGAGTTACAGGGGACAGCATCCAACCAGATTGCTTCCCCAGGGACCCAGGAAACCATAGAGAAACCATGTTCCTATTGACTTCCTTCCCACTGCAGTGGAGAAAATAGATTACACCTGCCTACAGTTTGCTGCTATGAACATGCACATATTCGGTTAATAATGTAACAAGGGATCCCCATTGATGTCATTGACCAGGATAGCCTGCCCCTTGCTTTACATTCTGCTGCAGGGACAGGCAGCTGTCATTTCCGGGGAGTAAGCGACTGAATCAGACGTGGGTGGGACACTGTACCAATGGGAACAGGAGTGTGGTTGCCGCTGCGTATTTTGGCAGCTGCTCGGTGGTGCTTATATATACTCATTTCATGAAGACATTGATGGCTGCTATGAGGGTGTTTTACAAACTCCACAGCTGGATTTGGGCTTTAACCACTTCAGCCCCAGAAGGATTTACCCCCTTCCTGACCAGAGCACTTTTTGCCATTCGGCACTGCGTCGCTTTAACTGACAATTGCGCGGTCGTGCGACGTGGCTCCCAAACAAAATTGATGTCCTTTTTTTCCCACAAATAGAGCTTTCTTTTGGTGGTATTTGATCACCCCTGCGATTTTTATTTTTTGCGCTATAAACAAAAAAAGAGCAACAATTTAAAAAAAAAAAAAAAATGCATTCTTTTTTACTTTTTGCTATAATAAATATCCCCCAAAAATATATAAAACATTTTTTTTCCCTCAGTTTAGGCCGATACGTATTCTTCTACATCTTTTTGGTAAAAAAACAAAACAAAACGCAATAAGCGTTTACAAAATAGGGGATAGTTTTATGGCATTTTTATCAATAATTTATTATTTTTTTAAAATGGTGGCGACCAGCGATTTTTATCGTGACTGCGACATTATAGAGGACACATCGGACATTTTTGACACCACTGTCATTTATACCGCGATCAGTGCTATACAAATGCACTGATTCCTGTGTAAATGACACTGGCAGTGAAGGGGTTAACCACTAGGTGGCAGTGTGTGGGTTAAGTGTGTCCTAGGGGCGTGTTTCTAACTGTGTGTGACACATCACTGATCTCTGCTCCCGATCCAATGGAGCAGTGATCAGTGACACTGTCACTAGGCAGAATGGGGAAATGCTTGTTTACTTTAGCATCTCCCCGTTCTTCCTCCCAGTGAGGCGATCACGGGTATCCCCGCGGTCATCAAGTCCGCGGAATCCATGACCCGACTCACGGAGGTGGACGCGGGCCACCTCTTAAAGGGCAACGTACTGGTACGTGATTCTGCCTGTACGAGCCCTTCTGCCAACGTATATCGTCGTGAGGCGCTCGGCAAGCGGTTAATAGCCATTTCAGCTTTCTGTATGCAAGCTTAGTAAGTTTAACCACTTCCCGACCGGCGCACGCTGATGTACGTCGGCAGAATGGCACGGGCAGGCATATTGGCGTACAGGTACGTCCAATCTTTAATGCCGCACTGCCATCGCGAACGCGCCACCGGCGGCGCGCTCGCGTGCTGGTCAGGACCCCCGTGAGTCCGGTCGTGGGTCCCGCGGACTCGATCGCCGTGGGCATACCAGCAATCGTCTCACGGGGCGGCTGACCGGAGAGATGCCTTTGTAAACCGCATCTCCCCATTCTGCCTAGCAACAAGTGACGCTGATCTCTGGTCCATGTGATTGGAGCAGAGATCAGTGTTCACTAAAAGAAAGCCCAGCGCCCCCCAACAGTTAGTAACACACCCCTAGGAACACTTAACCCCTACACTGCCACCCGCTGGTTAACCCCTTCACTGCCAGTGTCATTTAAACAGGAATCACTGCATTTATATAGCAGTGATTGCTGTATAAATGGCAATGGTCCCAAAAATGTGTCAAAAATGTCCGATGTGTCTGCCATAATGTCGTAGTCACAATAAAAATCGCTGATCGCTGCCATTACTAGAAAATAAAAACGCCATAAAACGATCCCCTATTTTGTAAACGCTATAACTTTTGCGCAAACCAATCAATAATCGCTTATTGCGATTTTTTTTTTACCAAAAAAATGTAGAAGAATACGTATCGGCCTAAACTGAGGGAAATTTTTTTTTTATATCTTTTTGGGGGATATTTATTATAACAAAAAGTAAAAAATAATGCATTTTTTTCAAAATTGTCGCTCTATTTTTGTTTATAGCGCAAAAAATAAAAACCGCAGGGGTGATCAAATACCACCAAAAGAAAGCTCTATTTGTGGGAAAAAAAGGACGTCAATTTTGTTTGGGAGCCACGTCACATGACCGCGCAATTGTCAGTTAAAGCAACGCAGTGCCGAATCGCAAAAAGTTTTCTGGTCTTAAGCCAGCAAAATGGTCCGGTCTGTAAGTGGTTAAATCTGTACAGATGGGACTAAAATAATGTTATACTGTCACAAAAAAATAAAAATAAATAATTTGTGACAATATTAATCATTGTTTACTCCTTCATTATTTATTTATTGGCTTCATTTCCATCTTGTACTTATAGTGAAGGCATTGTCCTATATAGTGTTGGCATGGAAACTGAACAATCTATTAGCAGAATGAATGCAGAATACAATAATTATACATGAGGTTTGTCATTGTGGACAAGCTAATATTGATGAGTTTTTTGGGGGTTTTTTCTAATACGTTGTTCTTATTTCTTTTGTTCTTTGTATAATCTGTATAGAAAGAGGACGGACGAGCTGGGAGGAATTTTCCGCTACAAGCGGAAGACAAATTGCACATCCCGCGGGTGTCCCCTTCCTGTCATTTGTCTCTTGTGACCCTCACCTGTTTCTTGCCCTTGGCAAGGCTCCTTCTACCCATCGCCATTCCCCCCGGACAGGCCCGCTGCTCTCTGCTCCTCCATCTTGAGTCACCCGCCTGGTTGACCTTGTCAGAGCAGATCAATGAGGCCTTACGAAACATTTTAAACATAGATATACTAGTCCTGTCCAGTCCTAATCAAGAGAATGAATACTCCCCAGCTTATATCTAAGACTTGACGGAGCGAGATAAATATTTAAATATCCGCATGTTTCTAAAAGAACTGCTGGTTGGGATAAGCTCCCTCAGTGAGCTTCTATACAGGACAGTAGATATAAACCCCAGAAGCAATCACTCAGGTCTTCTTTAAGTTTGAAGTAGATTTAAACTCCAACTAGGGATGAGCTTTGGGTTCTCAGGTCCAACAAACTGGCCATATTTGGTCAGCTCGCCATCCAAACCCAGAGCTATAATTATTAAAAGACACCAGGTGGAATCAGCACTACCATGATCCACTACCATGTTCCACCACCCAATAATGTTGACCCGCCGCCACAATGACCCAACGCTGCTCCTGCAGTAAATGACAGATTCCCTGCTGGCTTCTATTTGTAAGCAAACCAGCTGGGGGTCTTGGGTGATGTCATTGACTAAATATGACCATGACCATATTTGGTCAATGATGCCACCCAGGATCCCCTGTTAGCTTGTTTATTTACTGACGGGAGTAGGGAGGGGCGAAAAGTTCAGCCCGAGCATAAGTTCGGGCCGAACTTTCGCTGTTCCGACGTTCGGTGAACATCTGAACAAATGGGTCGTTCGACCGTTTATTTGGCCCCCCGAACCGACCACAATGCATTGAACAGTGCATTGCAAGCCCTGATTGGCTGAAGCAGTAAAAGCTTCAGCCAATCAGGGCACAGAGCATTGTCAGAGTCATGATTGGACACTGTTATCCAATCATGGCTCATTCCCACCACACAGTATAAAAGTATTCTTTCAGTGGTAGCAATTTTCAGTGTGATTTCGGGGTGGAGAGAGATAGAACAGGGCTCTGTTCAGTGCTATCAGTTAGTGTGCTATACTGTGCTATTTTGCATCAATTGTCAGTGTAGAATATTAGTTTAGTGTCAGTCTAGGGATAGTGTGAGTGTAGTGAGGAGCACCATCATTCAGCTTTGCATAGTGTGCAGCTAGAGTAGGGACAGCTCAGATAGTTTCACTGTAGTGTGGTGAGATCATGTCAGTACTTTTTACATTGGTGTATAGCTAGAGTAGGGACAGTTCAGATAGCGTCAGTGTAGTGATGGTTGAACACCATCCATTTGATTGCGTTTCTGCCAGTTTAACGCCATTTACTTCTGTGTGCTTTACTGCCAGTTTAACACCATATAATTCTGTGTGCGTTACTGCCAGTTTAACGCCATATAGAGCGGTGTGTGCGTTACTGCCAGTTTAACGCCATATAGTTCTGTGTAAGTTACTGCCAGTTTAACGCCATATAGTTCTGTGTAAGTTGCTGTGAGTTTAACGACATATAGTTTTGTGTGTTACTGCCAGTTTAATGCCATATAGTTCTGTGTAAGTTACTGCGAGTTTAACGACATATAGTTTTGTGTGTTACTGCCAGTTTAACGCCATTTACTTTTGTGGCTGCGTTACTGCCAGTTTAATGCCATATAGTTGTGTGTGTCACTGTCATACATTCGGACCTCTGCCAGAAGAAAAGTTTACTGACTGAATCTCCAGGATTTTTATTTCAAGACCCAGCATAACAAGAACCTTTAGGACCTTGGTGCAAAAAAACATCTATCTATCTATCTATCTATCTATCTATCTATCTATCTATCTATCTATCTATCTTTATTAACCAGTAGAGATCCGCGCTATAGTCGAATGACTTCTACAGCGCGGACCTGCTTTGCCGGGATGACGTGATCAGGCGAGTCTATGAGACTCGCCTGATCACGGATCCAAGCAAGGGGTCGATCCCGACCCCTTACCACGTGATCAGCTGTCAGCCAATGTCAGCTGATCATGTGGCAAAACAGAGCCGGTAAAAAGCCGATCACCGGCGGCCGTGATCGGGACATCAGTCCCGATCACGGCCAACTTATCAGTGCCCATCTGCCCCCTGCCAGTTATTAATAAAAGTGCCACCCAGCAGTGCCACCCATCAGTGCCCATAGTGCCATACATCAGTGCCCACAGTGCCATACATCAGTGCCCACAGTGCCATACATCATTACCCACAGTGCCATACACCAGTGCCCACAGTGCCACCTATCAGTGCCCACAATCTGCCTCAACAACAGTGCTGCACCTCAGTGCCACATACCCGTGCCCATCAGTGTCATCTACCAGTGCCCATCAGTGCCGCCCATCAGTGCCCAGCAGTGCCACCTATCAGAGCCACCTATCAGTGCCACCTATCAGTGCCCATCAGTCCCATCTATCAGTGGTACCTATCAGTGCCCCTTAGTGCCACCCATCCGTGCCACCCATCCGTGCCACCCTTCCGTGCCACCCATCAGTGCCATCTTATCTGTGCCCATCAGTGCCGCCTTATCTGTGCCCATCAGTACTGCCTTATCTGTGCCTATCGGTGCCACCTTATCTGTGCCTATTAGTGTCACCTTAACTGTGCCTATCAGTGCCCACCAGTGCAGCCTATCAGTGCCCACCAGTGCCGCCTATCAGTGCCCACCAGTGCCGCCTCATCAGCACATTTCAATGAAGGAGAAAAATGACCTGTTTGCAAAATTTTATAACAAACTATTAAACATGATTTTTTTTTTTTTTTTATTTTGCATTTTTTTGTTTGTTTAGCAAAAAATAAAACTCCCAGCCGTAATTAAATACCACCAAAAGAAAGCTCTATTTGTTGGAAAAAAATGATAACAATTTCATTTGGGTACGGTGTTGTATGCCCGTGCAATTGTCATTCAAAGTGCATCAGCGCTGAAAGCTGAAAATTGGTCTGGGCAGGAGGGGGGTTTAAGTGCCAAGTAAGCAAGTGGTTAACACACAATTTCAAAATTGGGTTTGGGTGTTCAGGTTTGTTTTAATTCTGGTCATTGAAAGGTTAAGATATTACATGAAGCAAATGTTATTGAGAGGGATCTCCAAAGTCCTCCTCCCCATCTCTCTACAAACAGGACAAGGCATTTCTTTTCCTCTAAACAGAGGAACGTAGATCAGACTTAATAGAGGAGAAGTCCCGTCGACCTTATCCTGCTGACCGCCTCATTACCGTTGAAGCGGCAGAAATAATAATATCACGGGGCATTTCAATACCCGGGGAGCTCTGGCAATTACCGTGCCGTATATAATGTCATTACCCAGCGGAGTGCGGGCAGGCCCGCTGTCACACTGTGCCCGTCACTGCCGGATCAGAGGCCGAGGCTAAGCCAGGTCTTTACATCTGAAGGCTCTGCTTGCCAAGAGGTGGATGTTTTTTTTTTAAACATTGGAAATATACCTAATATTCTAAGATATACATACAGAGAGGAAATAATGTCTGACCTTGTAAGGGGTATTGTGAAAATGCAAAGTCAAAACTGGATAAAGCCACACAGGCCCGGGGATCTTTTAATGACAGTTCCCCCCCAGAGGACCAACAAACAGACCTGGAGGTAATGGAAGTGTATGTAGTAAGGTCTCAGGCCTCCTTTAGTCTAAGGAGAACCTCCAAGGCCAGTGATAGCTGACATCCTTCTGTATGTGGTGGGTTGTGAGGCATAGTGGGTGCAAGGTGGAGGTTATTGGGCCCCACACACTTCTTGAATGCAAAAGAGATGTATATTTCTCTTACAAACGTTTATGGGGGAAAGAGGGTCAGGGCCAGGACACCCTTGAGTAGTTTCAAGTTCAATTAGCAGACTCCAATAAGAGGACAGCTGTGCAGGGAAAAGTCTCCAGGCAAGAAGCCACATCTACACATGCAGGGATGTTGTGTCTTATGGCAACAGTCTTTAACAGTTCCTAACAAACCAAACGTAACAGTTCCTTCACTTTTGCTACAACTTCTCCTTGTAGTTCTTCAGCCCACTGAGCTCCCGGACTCCACTGAGCTCCCGGACTCTCACTCTGATTTACTGCCACTGAATCCCTTGAGCTCCTCCAATCTTCATGGTGGTATCTTCCTCAAGCGTAACCCCTGCCTCTCTGCTGGGCCCCTAACTTAGCATTCAAGATACTTCTCAAGCTTCACCCCTGCTGGCCTACTTGGTCCCTGGCTTGACACACAAGGCTGCTCTGCAAGCGCCACCTCCGCTGGTTGGGTCCCTGACTTGATCAACGTCTGAAGTTTCCCGATTCTCCACTGTGCCCGTTCAGTGAGAATACTGCTCCAGTACTTGCTTCAGTGGCTCACAGTGGTCCCTGGTAATAAGGTGGTGGGTCCCTTTGTGGCGACAGCTTTCCCTCTACCTCCGACCACTGACAGGTTCTTCGGCTGGCAGAACCGTCACTTCTGGTTGGACTGCAAGCCGCAATCCCAACCATGCGCTGCTCTCTTGCTTCTAGATAGGCCCTCAGATAACCTAGCAGCCAGATGCACCCGGGATAGTCCCAGTCTCTGGCCTAGCAGCCTGGGGCAGTAGGACACACGTCCACCCAGACAGCCGTCCAGGTGGCACAGAACATAGATCACCTGACTCCACCATAATATATAGGTTCTCCCAACAGGCCAAGGAATCCAAAAAAAACCCCTGCCCATTGGCTGAGATACCCCATATACCCATAACCTGACCTTGAGTTGCCCTTCTCCTATCTAGTACCACCGTCCACCAAGTACCTGGCCACCTAGTGGTAGAAGAGAAAAGTACAACAAGGCCAAACTTAGGGAGAAATCAATGGATCTCTAACAATCGACCAGGTTGACTACTCCTGGCAAATAAATTTGAGAGGAGCAACCCTGACTAAAATTTAAGGTGCTACATCTATATCTGGTACTGTGGAACCATCCATGCTTTAGCCCCCTGTGGAGACCTGGGAACTAGTGTGACCCCTAATTTTCAAAGATAGCTGTATTTTCACAGCACATCAGTTCTTTATATGTTTTCGGGGATACTAAGTGATAATGCAGATATAACATTTTACCTCTGCTTTAAAAGTGTATATCAAAGCCTGACTCTGGGTTGTTTTTTTTTTTTTTTATTGCTCAAGAAGGTCAATTTTTAAGAGGGATTTTGTGATTGA
This sequence comes from Lithobates pipiens, assembly GCF_037356315.1. NCBI lineage: Eukaryota > Metazoa > Chordata > Amphibia > Anura > Ranidae > Lithobates > Lithobates pipiens. Next base: position 336,876,909 of record NW_027507784.1, read on the forward strand.
CTAATTTTGACACCCAAACAAAAGGCCCTACCCCCGCTCCAGCCCTGATAGAACACGATCCCACCTCCTGAGCCCGACCTCTTTGCCATCTTGTGCCTTACTGCTTGCCATAGGCCTCAGCACAGGCATAGACGTTTATATCACGAAGGAGGAATGTCCACATAATAGTTAGCTACACTGCACTTTACTGGTGTTGTTCAGGGAATGGCTAGGCAGTCACATCTCAAGGACATACAATCCGGAGTCACTTAACATTGTCAATCACATAAAGTGGACGGACCGCAGTAGTCACAAGTGAAAGCACATGCAGCACCTCACAGCCATCTCCCTACAGTCTCTCCTCTGCCCAGGGTCATTAATACTCATAGGACTGTGTTATCTTTTGCAATCTGCCCTAGCCCCCACCTTCTTAAGGGGCAGAATGACTACAGCTAGCTCCTCCTGCATACAGGTCCACCCCATCCAGCCTCCTGCCCTGTTCGGGCCCTGCATGTGTGGGTTACATGCTCACAAGTGTGGAGTGTTTTGCTCCCATGCCCCAAGTCTCTGTGTGACTACCCTCCCCGGCGGCCCGGCGTGCGTTCCACGCCTCTATTCCATTGCGTTCCACCTCTATTCAATTGCGTTCCACATAGTAAACCCCCACAGTTACACCTAATGACTGGAACACAATGTGTTGTGGGCAGATGTCCCATCTCGAAAAACGAATGGGACACGGAATAGATATCAAACCACCACATAGTAAATTCATTTTATATTGCCAGTTGTATAAAAATATATATAATATGTGTATTTACTACAATATCGCGGCGCAGTTTCCGGTGAACCCGGAACCGGAAGTGTATAGACATCCCTTCCGGTAACATGTGCAATGTTGATACTGTGTCTCCACGAATGGGACGCACACAGGAAATAAGTCACACCTCCGTCGGCGCGGCGGAAGTAAAACAAGAGCACACAGAACCGGAAGTAAACACACGTCACTTCCGGTGCGGTGCGGGGACGAGGCTTGAATATCAACAAGTCTCCCTTAATAACAGAGGAACGAGGTTTTGATATCAACACCCCTCGTAACACTGCCTCTAGTGTCAAGAAAAGGGAACAAATAACAAAGAGCCCGTAAGGGAAAAAAAATGTATATATTATATAAAAATTATATAAAAACTGCACAATATGCAGGATATTAAAAAAATCGTGACGAGAGAAAAAATGGAAATAAGTACTTACTCAAACAGATTCTCCAAATATATATTGTAACTGGAGTTTGTATTGTAACAACAGGACTGTGCACCTTAGTGCACTAACTAATAATAACTAACAATTAAATTATAAGTGTTATCATTTTCTTTCAAATTTGGCTGTTTGTGAACGTAACAAATACAAATTTATCTGAAGTTACGAATTATCTGAAATAACGAATGCTGTATCTAAAAGAATTGAACATAACAATCTAATAATAATAAATAACAATAATAATAATAAAACCTTTTTATTTTTATCATTATTATTTATTATGAATTTGTTCCATTCCATTTGTTTAGATGCGGCCTTCGTTATTTCGGGTAATTCGTAACTTCAGATAAATTTGTATTTGTTACATTCACAAACAGCCAAATTTGAAAGAAAATTCCAATACATATATTTTAATATTTAGTTATTATTAGTTAGTTATTATTTAGAATTTAACTGATTTTCTTTCTTTTTCAGATTTTCGAAATTTTCGGATTTCCGAATTCCAAAAATAAGAAAATTCTGAAATTTGAAAATTCTGAAATTTGAATATTTGGAAATCTGAATTTTCGAATTTTTAGAATTTCCCAATTTTTGAATTTCCGATGTTTTGAATTTCCGAAGATATATATATAAAAAAAAACAAAAAACGAATGAAACGAAAACAAACACATTTTTTGTCAGTGCACATGTCTACATTTGGGTACCATTATTCTTAACGGCGCCCTAAAGGTGGTGTGATTTTGGCAGATTGTTGCATGACAGAATCATGTGGCAAAATGCGCATTTAAAAACCACGCACCCAAAAAGGCGCATGGGCTTCTTTTGCATGGCAAACACGCATAGGGCAGCCCATTCAGGTGAACGGGCTGCCAAAAAACGCAACACGCCGAACCACGTGAAAATAGCGCGCACAAAAAACAGCAGCTGTTGTGAGGACAGGATTGTTTGTTTACTTATCTATGTATTTATTTATTATATAAATGCTATTTATTTGCTGCACCGGTCTCTCTCCTAGTAGTATTAAATTAATTAAATTAATTTCTTTTATATCTGCTGGAAATTTAAAAAAATACGAGAGCTGCCACCAGGGCCAGGACAAGGGGTGGGCAGGAGGAGAAGCTGCCCTGGGCACTGTGGTATCATGTGAGGTGGGAGGAGGGGGCACCACAAGGAGGTTGGGGGAGGGGATTTATTAAAACCGGAAGAAATTCTGGACAGCCGCACTCCAAAAAAGTTTATGCCTTTTATTCAAAAAATTTAGTCAGAAATACATGCCATAGCAGAGCGGACACAAGTTGACGCGTTTCACACTACAAACAGTGCTTAATCATATCATGATGATCTATGTTTAAGCACTGTTTGTAGTGTGAAACGCGTAAGCTCTTTTGTCCATTCTGCTGTGGCATGTATTTTTGACTACATGTTTTGAATAAAAGGCAAAAACTTTTTTGGAGTGCGGCTGTCCAGAACTTCTTCCGGTTTTAATTTCTATATGCATTGCCAGCACCTGGGCTTCTAAACTGGAGGAGAGGTTTTCTACCTTTGTTTGACCTACCTGGAGCGGTGATATTCCCTTCCCTATCTTGATTTCAGGAGGGGATTTATGTTGGGGGGTATTTGGGGGGCAGCAGCAGATAAGAATTGTTCTAGGAGGGGAAATTTGGGAAGGGGTTCTAGAAGTGGTGATATGTTACCTCCTCCCATGCTCGCCTTCAGGACTTCTCCAGAGCCTCTCCCACCCTCTGGAACTCCCTGCCCCGGTATATCCGATCAGCCCCTAACCTGTCCCCCTTTAGGAGATCCCCGAAAACTCATTTATTCAAGGATACCTACCCCACACCCACTTAACAACTGTCCCTGAGCCACCCCCTCCATCAAATCACCCCCCCGCATCTATTACCTTTTGTACCACCACCCCCCGCTCCCTTTAGAATGTAAGATCTATGAGCCGGGCCCTCCTGTCCCTTCTGTATTAAACAGTACTGTAATTGTGCTGTCCCCCTCTACATTGTAAAGCGCTGCGTAACAGTTGGCGCTATATAAACCGCGTAAAATAATAATAATTTGAAGGGATTTATGTTGGGAGGGGGTGATGTGGGGAAGAAGATGCCTGCCAGGAGGGGGGCTTTGGGGAGGTCTGTGCTAGAAAAGGTAATATGGTAGTGGGGGAAGGGTATTTTTGCTAGGGGAGAATTTTTTGGGGGGGATTTGTGTTAGGAGGGGAAATTCAGAGGGGCTTGTGCTAGGATTGGGGAGAATTTGTGCTGGAAGGGGGGGGATTTGGAGTGGGAGGAGAGGATTTGTGGGGGAAATTTGAGGGGTAGAGGATTTGTACTGGGGGGGGGGGATTTCGGGGAGGGTGGACTTGTGCTGGAGGATTGGGGGAGGTAAAGATTCATGCTGGGAAGGGGATTTCAGTAGGGGCAGATTTGTACTGGGAGAAGGGGGAATTTTTGGTTAGCGGAAAAGCAAGCAGACTGGTGCTCAATTACTTTTTTTTGGGGGGGGGGGATTTTTTATGATACATAATGCTCATACATCTTGGGGGGGGGGGGTGAAATTTGGCATGTTCACCCCTGGGCTCTAGATTACTGGCTGCCACCAATGACTTTATCCATACCCGTATCACCCATTTCAAATCTTGGAGGTATGAGCAATTTTGTATTATTCAAATTCTGGAATTTCCCTTTAAAAAAGATTTTTATAATTCTTACTGAATTACTTAATTCAATATCTCCCTTCCCCCACATTCTAGTCCGGTGTAACTATAAATACTGGTAATATTTCTTATCGGAGATTAATGAGTGCAACCGATTGTCCTGGATGACCTATACTGGTGTAAAACGATCCTTCTTCAGGAAGGGGGGGGGGGCACTCTCTAATTAGGTCTTCATTAATCTAATGAAGTAATATTTGGGTTGAGCGTCGGCCCTCAAGGACAGAAGAGTCACTTTCTATATTATTCGGCTTTAATTTTCATCAAAGTAATTTGCATAGATGTTACTCAGCTTTATAAGTTGTAGAAGGCGAAATAGACTTTAAAGGGTACTCCAGTTGCACAGCGTCCTAAACATAATCATAGCTTGCTGCAAATGCTGAATCATAAAATCTTACGTTGGGGCAAAACATTTATTTATTTATATATAATGGTTTTCGAAAAAATTGTCCTGGGTCAATCTAGACATCCATTTGCCAGGGCCACAAATCCCAAACCTGCAGGCTTTGTCTCAAACCTATGGTAGTGCCTAAACTCAAATCTCGTGCCTAGCGGATTATGATAGAGGGATCTCCCAGTCACCATAGAAAGCTTGGAGTGCCGCTCTAGAACATCCACGGCTAAGCCCTGTGGGCAGGGTAAAATGTGCCAAAAAGGTGTGGCCTGGATGGTGACAGGCTGAAGCCATGTTTGATTGTTGACTTTACACTTCGGGGCTGGGTTTGGTGTGCGACGGTTTTAGTTTCTTTTCCCCAGAGATCTTCGAGTGACCATAGAAAGTTTGGAGTGCCGCTCCAGACCTCCATGACTAAGCCCTGTGGGCAGGGTGAAACGTGTCAGGTAGGCATGGCCTGGATGGAGCAAGGCTGAAGCCATGTTTGATTGTTGACTTTCTTTACTTGCAGGGCCTTTAAAGATAATACTATTGGGGGCACCAAAATGGAAAAAAAGGTTGCCCGTTCAGAAATATTTTCGAAATGGAGCTGGAGCCTGGTGGACTGAGCCAGCACCTAGTTTCTATTGCATCTTGGGTACTCCAACCCGGGAGATCTCTCTGGGAAAAACCTTCTTGCGCGTTTCGCCCTGCCCACAGGGCTTAGTCATGGAGGTCTGGAGCGGCACTCCAAGCTTTCTATGGTCACTGGGAAATCTCTCTGGGGAAAAGAAACTCAAACCGCCGCACATGAACCTAGACTGAAGTGTAAAGTCAACTATCAAACAATGCTTCAGCCTGGTTATATCCAGGCCACTCTCCCTAAAGCGTTTCACCCTGCCCAGAGGGCTTAGCCATAGAGGTTTGGGGGCGGCACTCCAAGCTTTCAATGGTCCCTGGGCTGGGTTGGTGTGAGGTATTTTGTATCTATTCCCTAGAGAAATCTCCCAGTGACCATAGAAAGCTTGGAGTGCAGCTCCAGACCTCCTGACCTCCATGACTAAGCCCTCTGGGCAGGGTGAAATGCTTTAGGGAGAGTGGCCTGGATAGAGCCAGGCTGAAGCCGTGTTTGATTGTTGACTTTACACTTCGAGCTTGGTTGATGTGCAGCGGTTTGAGTTTCTTTTCCCCAGAAATATTTCCCAGGAACCATAGAAAGCTTGGAGTGCCACCCCAGACCTCCGTGGCTAAGCCCTCTGGGCAGGGTGAAATGCTTTAGGGAGAGTGGCCTGGATGGAGCCAGGTTGAAGCCGTGGTTGATTATTGACTTTACACTTCGGCTAGGTTGATGTGTGGTGGTTTGAGTTTATTTTCCGCAGAGAGATTTCCCAGGGACCATAGAAAGCTTGGAGTGCCGCTCTAGACCTCCATGAATAAGCCCTGTGGGCAGGGCAAAACGCACAAGAGGGTTTTTCCCAGAGAGATCTCCCAGTTGGAGTACCCAAGATGCAATAGAAACTAGGGGCTGGCTCAGTCCACCAGGCTCCAACTCCACCGAAAATATTTCTGAGTGGGCAACCATTTTTTCCATTTTGGTGCCCCCCAATAGTATTATCTTTAAAGGCCCTGCAAGTAAAGAATGATAGCGTTAAATAAGGATTAGCCAACAGTTTGGTCTGAGCTGGCTAATCAACACTATCATTCTATACTTGCAAGGTCTTTAAAGTGGTTGTAAAGCCTTACATATACCCAGTGAGGTGACGGGCCTCAGATGATACACAGAGATGAAACAAATTCTCCTACATACGTTGTACCTCTTTATCTTCAGTCTTCTCTTCTTTACATCCCTTCACAATCCAGAATTTATAAAGCTTGTCAGAAAAAAGGGGGAGAAGAGCTGAATTTACACTCTGCAGAGTTCAGTGAGGAGAGTTCTGTCAGGTCACCTGAGACCAGGTGACAGATGCACTCCGTAGGAGTCGGAAGTGCACCGCTAGGTAGTGGACCTTAGGACTGACTGATGCGGATTGTATCCAGTGAGATTCAGGACACAGGTCTACAGGATCACTAACACAGATCCCAATGGGAGCTGGAGCATAGATTCCCCAGGGCGCGGAGTCTAATGCCGCGTACACACGAGCGGACTGTATGGCGTACTTAGTCCGTCATACAATCCGACGGACAGTCCGTCATACTTTCGACTGAACGGACTTGACCACACACGGATGCACAAACAGTCCGTCGAAAGCTTGCGCGATGACGTGTACAGCACGTACGACGGGACTAGAAATAGGAAGTCCAATACACAGCAAAGCACCCTTCCGCCGTGTAAATCCTTTCTGAGCATGCGCCATTCTTAGTCCGTCGAACTAGCCTACTGACGAGCGGATTGTCCGCTGAAACCAAAGTACGACGGACAGAATTTCGAAAAATCCTAAATACTTAGTACGCCAGACTGCACGCTGAAAAAGTCAGCTGAAGCCCACACACGAGCGGACTGTCCGCTGAAATGTGTTTCGACGGACTAAGTACGCCATACAGTCCGCCCGTGTGTACACGGCATAAGAGGCAGCGGGTGTTCGTCAGAGCCTCCAGTGGTGAGGATGGACTTCGCTGCAGTTTGGCTCCAGGTCACGGCCCTTAGGGTCTCACAGCTCACGCTCACAGTAGACTACAGGAGAAGGAGGCAGCAGGCTGGAACGACAAGGCTAGTAAGGGGATAAGGCAGAGGTCAGGGCAACTAGCAGACAGGAACAACAGAGTTACCGCCAAAGGTTTAAGGTCGCAGGCAGACAAGGATGGTTGGGGACATGCCAAAAGGTCAAGGTCACAAGCAGACAGGAATCGTTGAGAACAAGCCAAGGTCGGTAACAGAGACAAACATAGAGCACACGGCAAGCAGGAAACAGGAAGCCAAACACACAGTGAATAAATAATGGTTGATCAGCACCGCTGGCTTTCAGTGCACAGGTTAATATAGGGTTCCCTGATAGGGCCTGGGGTGGAGTCATGCTTAGAGGAGAGGTTATAAAAACCACCAGGTGGAAGTGGCTGGCCTCTTAGTCTGAACACATGAGGGGAGGTAAGCAAACAGAGGAAGATCACTGCATAACCATGACAAGCTCTATGAGCTGATTGGAGAGAAGGGACACCCCCCCCCCCCTTTCACACAGGGCCTGAGCTGTGGCTGTCAAACATGGGCTGTGTGATAGATGTCCCCCCACCCCTGTCTTAGGGTCCTGGTTCCCTGAGTTGGCTTAGGATCTAGGACAGGACAAAAGTTGCCAGCAACAGGGAAAGTCTGACAGCCACTTCCAAAGTTGACAAGAATGTGAATGCCTTGCCGGTACAGGCATTTTTTATGGCTGGCCTATTTTGAAAACCAGTTTCCGGCTCAGCCAGGGGGGTGGTGTGATGTGTCGTGCCAAAGTGCTTGTGCATGTTATGGTGAACTGATTACTTTTTTGTTCCACCAGGGAGCGGGGCCCACACTAATGAGAATTTAGGCAGGAGGCCTGTTGGTGGTACCCAGAAATGCAATGTTTTCTTGGCCTCACCTACAAATTTGGTCCTTTGTTTGTAAAATTTAGAGACCCCTGACTTAAACCATTCATGTTGGATATGGCTATAAAACCATTGGGTGTTCTATGGCATAGTGAGATCCCTAGGCATAATGTTTTATAACATATATACAAGTTTTACAACGTATAACCTCATAAGGCAACAGATTTCCCACATGTGCATCAAATTTTATCATCTTTAAATTGTCTACGCGTTTCATGGGATCTGACTAGCTTCCTCAGGAGGATAGGGAAAACAACAAATCTGTAGATGTACAGAAAAAATTATCATAATTAATACATAGTATTTTATCATCTTAAAAAACACAGATTACAACATATGAGAATTAGATGTACTTATCAGACTTGGTGTCATGGTCTGGAGGCTCAAAGGCCAGCATCTATAGCAGTAGAGAGACAGCCATATACCAGCTGGATAAGTACAGAAGCAGGTCACCCGGGGCGGATTACACGGGCTCACCTAAGATGCGTAGTCTAAGCACTAACCAGTATTCACCAGAGCTCCTGGTGGTGGAGATGGACTTTGGTGCGTGTTAGTACCAGATCACGGTCCTCAGAATCGCCCCACCAGGAGGTGATCAAGCCGGGTCCAGTAGCAGATATAGCAGGTAGGGATCAAGCAGAAACGTAGTCAGTAAACAAGCCAAAGTTTGGTAACAAGTGGCTTCATTTTGGGATCAAACAGAAGTATAGACAAGAAACAAGCCAAGAGGCTGGTAACGAGCGGTAGCGAAGATATGGATGGCAGCAGGAGTGACAAGCGAAAGATATTGGCTAGAAAGAGCACAATAATCTGGCAACAGGAAGTGCAGAGGCATCACTTAAATAGAAAGTTCGTAGGAGGAGCAAAGAGTTTGAGGTTCAAGAGAAGCAAGGTTCAAGTTAGTATCATTCAAGGAATTGACCATGGAGCTGTCCAGCGTCCCAGGTGGCTCAGCAAAAAGAGACATCGCCAGACACAGCAGAGATTGCAGGTTCAGATCCTGGTCCTCCTGACACGGATTTGGAATCCTGTAGAGATCAAAGCCACACTAGGGCAAAGGCACAAGTAAGAATTGGCTGGAGAGGGATAAGGTTAAATTATCCCTCTTCTCTCCAGTCACCACTCACCCATGGCCCTGTGTTTGCCCAGTTGGATCTGCAGCGTAGCTTTGATCCATAGGCAGGACTGTTTTTAAGGCAGGGCAAAAGGGGCAGCTGCCCTGGGCTCATCATTGTAGTGGGGCCCAAAGCAGCTGCCTCCTACCTGCCAACTATCCCAGTTTAAATTTCCTTTATCCCTTGAAGTTTTAGTCCCGTGCTGTGTCCCGATATCTCAGTGTAAACTTCAGCGGGTGCTGCCCAGCTCTACCCTATTGCCATGTACAGGTGGCTCACCTGCAGACCCTGTGTTTACATGTAAATAACCTGCATTGATATGTAAATAGTGGTGGCATTAATATGTAAAAGTCGTGGACCACGGCATTGATATTTAAATAGAGGAGACATTCATATGTATATCATGTCCCCCTGAGGTCACATCCACCATCACTTCTGCTGAATTCTGCCCATTGGGGAGGTAAAGGAACATGCTTGAAAGTCCTGCCTACAATTGTGGTCATTAAGCCTAACAACATGTTCTGCAAAAATTAGCAAATTGGAGGTGGAACCCTTCTTCAAAATAACATGGTGCCGTAGCACCCTGAATTTTGGTAACCAATCAGTGAGCAGTAATGCTGTGCACTAACCTCTTGCAACCAATCAGTGAGCAGTAGTAATGTTCAGTATCATGGTTATGCAGTGATCTTCCTCTGGTTGCTTACCTCCCCTCATGTCTTCTGACTAAGAGGCCAGCCACTTCCACCTGGTGGTTTTTATAACCTCTCCTCTAAGCATGGCTCCACCCCAGGCCCTATCAGGGAACCCTATATTAACCTGTGCACTGCAAGCCAACAATGCTGATCAACCATTGTGTATTCATTGTGTGTTTGGCTTCCTGTTTCCTGCTTGCCGTGTCCTCTTCGTTTGTCTCTGTTACCGACCTTGGCGTGTTCTCAACGATTCCTGTCTGCTTGTGACCTTGACCTTTTGGCATGTCCCTGACCATCCCTGTCTGCCTGTAACCCTGAACCTTTAGCGTCTACTCTGTTGTTCCTGTCTGCTAGTCCTAAGGTCCACTACCTAGCGGTGCACTTCCGACTCCTACGGAGTGCATCTGTCACCTGGCCTCAAGGTGACCTGACATGCAGTAACCTCTAAAAACCAATTAGTGAGTGGTATACATGTTCAGTAACCTCTAGCATTCAACCAGAGAGTGGTATTGATGTACAGTAATCTCTAGCAACCAATCAACAAGCAGAAGTCATGTGCTATAACCTCTAGAAAATAACAGTGAGCCATAATGTGTGCTGTAACCTCTAGCAGCCAATCAGTGAGCGGTAATGATACACTGTAACCTCTGGCAACCAATCACAATCGCTGACTGATCTGATTCAGTAAACTGATTTTGAGTCTAGCTGCTATTTATTGTATGTCTCAAAGCATGTGGAGAGCTAAAATTACATGGACGAGGGGGGCCCAAGAAAATGTTTGCCCAGGGTCCAGTCAATATTAAAGACGGCCCTGTCCATAGGGGATTCCAGATCCAAGTACTTCTAATTCAGATACTGTATGTTCTTATCTGTGGTTCTTAACATGTCCAATTGGTACTTTCTAAAACTGTTTGGTGGATTTAGTGTACAAATGGTTTTTGGCTTCTAAAAACGACTCCCCAACCAGGACAAAACAAGCATTGTTATAAAAGTAAAGCATCAACACTAACCATCACACCATGATCAATGGCCAGACATAAGAGGAAGAGGAACCGTGAGAACCTCCAGCAGGTATTATCTGCCGCAAGCAAAGTATTCAGAAACAGTCTATAAACATCTGTGTCTATTTCCCCGGCCCCGGGGCACGTTTCAGCGACTCTCCAGCATCACAAAGAAGTTTTTGGTTTGCTGAATTCATAATTGATCTGTTTAGGTGTCTTGTGGTTGTGTTGCTCCTTGGAGGGTCTTGCAGGAGATGCTGAGTGGACTTCTCTGTTATAATCAGCTACACTGAAATACATGTTATGTCCTAAATTCTTGCTAAATGCTTTCATTCATAAGCCACTGCTCATATATCCATATAACAGCTCATGTGTTTCATGAGGGTGAGAGAGACTGTTAGCCCTTGTACACATGGTCGGACATTCCGACAACTAAATCCGTCGGATTTTGTCTGACGGATTTTGGCCGAAACTGTTGCATACACACGGTCGAACAAAGTTGTCGGAATGTCCGATCGTTCAGAACGTGATGATGTTATTTCGTTACGACGGGACTACGTTCAGGCTAGTAGCCAATAGCTTAAATCTAGGGATTTGATCTGAGCATGCGTGGCACTTTGTCCGATCGTAATTCTCTACACATGATCGGACGAGGTCCGATCGGATCATGTTGTCGGAAAATTTTACCGACAAGTTGGAAAACTCCAATACTCCGACGGAAACAGTCCGATGGAGACCACACACACAGTCGGATTATCCGACAAAACGGTCCGATCGGACACATTCCGTCGGAATCTCCGACCGTGTGTACAAGGGCTAAGCGTATAATGGAGCCATAGGATGGGAGAGAACTTATACCTTCTTAAATCTGACCTCCAGGCTTCCTTTTCAGTCTTGCCCTGGTATAGGAATATACACTCACCGGCCACTTTATTAGGTAAGCCTTTTTCAATTGCTCGGTAACACAAATTGCTAATCAGCCAATCACATGGCCCCAACTTAATGTATTTCTAGGGGTGAAGACGACTTGCTGAAGTTCAAACCCGAGCATCAGAATGGGGGAAAAGAAATGGATTTAGGTGACTTTGAACATGGCATGGTTGTTGGTGCAAGACGGGCTGGTCTAAAGATTTCAAAAACTGCTGATCTACCAGGATTTTCTCACACAACCATCTCTCGGGTTTACAGAGAATGGTCAGAAAAAGAGAAAATATCCAGTGAGCGGCATTTCTGTGGATGAAAATGCCTTGCTAAGGTCAGAAGGGAATGGGCAGACTGGTTCCAGATGATAGAAAGGCAACAGTAACTCAAACAACCACTTGTTAAACCCAAGGTTTGCAGAATACCATCTCTGAATGCACAACACATCCAACCTTGAAGCAGATGGGCTACAGAAGACCACACCGATGCCACTTCTGTCAGCTAAGAACAGGAAAACTGAGGCTACAATTCACACAGGATCACCAAAATTGGACAATAGAAGATATGAATGCAATCTATACACTGAGGGGGGAAAACCTCTGGGGGGATCTAGGATGGAAAAGGACCTGGGGGTCCTAGTAGATGATGGGCTCAGCAATGGCATGCAATGCCAAGCTGCTTCTAACAAAGCAAACAGAATATTGACATGCATTAAAGCGACAGTAAACCCGCTGAATTATTATTTTTTTCAGACCTGCAAGGGAAAAGGCATAATGAGCGAGTATGCACCGCATACTAGCTCATTATGAAATACTTACCGAGGCCCCAACATCTCCGACGATCCACGCCAAGGGAGTTGACATGTTCCCTTGCTGTGTAACGCGGCTGTGAGTGGCCGGAGCCGTGATATTGTCACTCCCGCGCATGCATGTGGGAGATTTCTTTCCGGCAGGGTCCGGCGTCTGCCGGGCTTTCAGCTGAAAATCCCCTGTGTGCATGCGCCGCTGCAGTCAGTGGCTCATTGCGAGGGGAATATCTCCTAAACCATACAGGTTTAGGAGATTTTTTTTTACCTACAGGTAAGCTTTATTATAGTAAAAGTAAAAGTAAAAAAAAAAAAAACACTATACGACCTCATTAAATACCACCAAAAGAAAGCTCTATTTGTGAGAAAAAAAGGACGTAAATTTAGTTTGGGTACAGCGACTGCACAATTGTCAGCGATGAGGGGCTCCTACCATCCCTGTGCTGCGACCATTATGAGGGGGGCTCACCATCCCTGTGCTGCGCCCATTATGAGGGGCTCTCACCATCCCTGTGCTGTGCCCATTATGAGGGGCTCCCACCATCCCTGTGCTGCGCCCATTATGAGGGGCTCTCACATCCCTGTGATGTGCCCATTATGAGGGGCTCCCACCGTCCCTGTGATGAGCCCATTATGAGGGGTTCCCACCATCCCTGTGCTGTGCTCATTATGAGGGGCTCCCACCATCCTTGTTCTGTGCTCATTATGAGGGGCTCTCACCATCCCTGTGCTGTGCTCATTATGAGGGGCTCCCACCATCCTTGTTCTGTGCTCATTATGAGGGGCTCCCACCATCCCTGTGCTGTGCCCATTATGAGGGGCTCCCACCATCCCTGTGCTGCTCCCATTATGAGGGACTCCCACCATCCCTGTGCTGTGCCCATTATGAGGGGCTCCCACCATCCCTGTGCTGTGCCCATTATGAGGGGCTCCCAACGTCTCTGTGTTGTGCTCATTATAAGGGGCTCACATCATCCCTGTGCTTTGCCCATTATGAGGGGCTCCCACCATCCCTGTGCTGTGCTCATTATGAGGGGCTCCCACCATCCTTGTTCTGTGCCCATTATGAGGGGCTCCTACCATCCCTGTTCTGCGCCCATTATGAGGGGCTCTCACCATCCCTGTGCTGTGCCCATTATGAGGGGCTCTCACCATCCCTGTGCTGTGCCCATTATGAGGGGCTCCCACCATCCCGGTGCTGCGCCCATTATGAGGGGCTCTCACCATCCCTGTGCTGTGCCCATTATGAGGGGCTCCCACCATCCCTGTGCTGTGCCCATTATGAGGGGCTCCCACCATCCCTGTGCTGTGCCCATTATGAGGGGCTCCCACCATCCCTGTGCTGTGCCCATTATGAGGGGCTCCCACCATCCCTGTGCTGTGCCCATTATGAGGGGCTCCCACCATCCCTGTGCTGTGCCCATTATGAGGGGCTCCCACCATCCCTGTGCTGTTCCCATTATGAGGGGCTCCCACCATCCCTGTGCTGTGCCCATTATGAGGGGCTCCCACCATCCCTGTGCTGTGCCCATTATGAGGGGCTCCCACCATCCCTGTGCTGCTCCCATTATGAGGGGCTCCCACCATCCCTGTGCTGTGCCCATTATGAGGGGCTTCCACCATCCCTGTGCTGTGCTCATTATGAGGGGCTCCCACCATCCCTGTGCTGTGCCCATTATGAGGGGCTCCCATCATCCCTGTGCTGTGCTCATTATGAGGGGCTCCCACCATCCCTGTGCTGTGCCCATTATGAGGGGCTCCCATCATCCCTGTGCTGTGCTCATTATGAGGGGCTCCCACCATCCCTGTGCTGTGCCCATTATGAGGGGCTCCCACCATCCCGGTGCTGTGATGACTTCCTGGGTTTTTAACTTCATCATAACGAATAATCGTAATTATTATGAGAATAATAAAACGAAATTAAGTAACATTCTTATTTTGTCTGATTCTGAATCTCCCATCAACTACCAGTGCCAGTCTCTCCCACTCCCACATTAAAAAAAGGTAATTTTCCCAACCCCCACTCAGCAGCAGAAGAAAACCTCTGATTGGTCAACAAAACACCAGTCATGTTTCCGTTGTAACGTAATTTGGATCCGAAATTCGTCAAGGAAATTTTGTATTTCATATACAATTCGGAATCATAGAAATTCGTATTTCGGATACTCCCAAATGTACGAATTTTCAGAAATTTGTATGAATTTTTTCGATTTGTAGGAAACGAAGTGCACGTGTCTATAACACACACAGTCTTTGATTAGAGCAAGATGTGTAGTTGGAATTGGACTGGAGTTCAGTGTAAAATTTGATTCGAATTTCAGTCCAAATTCAGACAAATTTTGTTACGTTATTTGGAGCATTCGGTAAAATTTGTTTATATTGTAATTCAGTTCTTCAAATGTCAAAAATTTGTCAGAATATTAATTCGGAACAAAATTACCCGCACATGTCTAGAGGAACGGAGAGCCGATCAGCGGCATCTACTCACAGGGGAGACATGTAGAGGTAATCAGTGCCCTGATTACAATGCAGACCCAACAGTGCCCATCAGTGACACCAGTCTGTACCCATCAGTGATTGTAGAAGAAAGAAAGGCGCCTCTAAGTGAAGTATTAAAATATTTAATATAGAGCACAATGGGGTTACAAACACTTACAGGATCGTAGTATTAATAAGACATGTAATGTAGAGTCTACATGTGCGTTCCCAGTCCTTCCTCCGTCTGCGAGCAGAGCGGGGAGGAGCCGTCCAGCAGCAGCGAGGCGACAGTGAGGCGGCCTGGTTTCCAGATTCACGCTGGAACACACGAGGCCGGTGGCATCAGCGGAGGGCGGTAATGCATTTTGGAGCATGCGTGGCTCCTTCGTCAGACCTCCTCTAAGCGCTGCCCGGAGTGCTATCTCTCCTGTCTCCACCAGAGCACCCTCACCTCTCTCTTTCTGTGCCCATCAGTGATGGCAATAAGTGCTGCCTTTCAGTGCCGCCCATCAGTGCACCTATAATTGCCCATAAGTGCCGCCTATCAGTGCCCATCAGTGTCACCTATCAGTGGCCATTAGTGTCTCCTATTAGTGCCCATCAATGCTACCTATCAGTGCAGCATATCAGTGCCACCCATCAATGCTGCCTATCAGTGCTGCATATCACTGCCACCTATCAGTGCCCATCAGCGCTGCACATTAGTGCCTCCTCATCAGTGCCACCCCTCAGTGCCCTTAAGTGCCAGCACATCAGTGCTCTTCCGGGCTGCCTCATCAGTGTCCACCAGTGCCGCCTCATCAGTGCCACCACATCAGTGCCCTTCAGTGCCACCTCATCAGTGTCCACCAGTGCCGCCTCATCAGTGCCCATCACTGCCGTCTCATCAGTGCCCATCAGTGCCACCTCATCAGTGTCTACCAGTGCCGCCTCATCAGTGCCACCACATCAGTACCTTTCAGTGCCCTTCAGTGCCACCTCATCAGTGTCAACCAGTGCCGCCTCATCAGTGCCCATCACTGCCATCTCATCAGTGTCCACCAGTGCCGCCTCATCAGTGCCACCTCATCAGTGTCCACCAGTGTCGCCTCATCATTGCCACCACATCAGTGCCTTTCAGTGCCGCCTCATCAGTGCCCATCAGTGCCCCCTCATCAGTGTCCACCAGTGTCGCCTCATCATTGCCACCACATCAGTGCCCTTCAGTGCCACCTCATCAGTGTCCACCAGGGCTGCATCATCAGTGCCCATCACTGCCGCCTCATCAGTGTCCACCAGTGCCGCCTCATCAGTGCCACCTCATCAGTGTCCACCAGTGCCGCCTCATCAGTGCCCATCAGTGCCGCCTCATCAGTGTCCACCAGTGCCGCCTCATCAGTGCCCATCAGTGCCACTTCATCAGGGTCTACCAGTGCCGCCTCATCAGTGCCACCACATCAGTGCCTTTCAGTGCCCTTCAGTGCCAATTTATCAGTGTCCACCAGTTCTGCCTCATCAGTGCCCATCACTGCCGTCTCCTCAGTGTCCACCAGTGCCGCCTCATCAGTGCCCATCAGTGCCACCTCAACAGTGTCCACCAGTGCCACCTCATCAGTGCCCATCACTGCCGCCTCATCAGTGTCCACCAGTGCCGCCTCATCAGTGACACCTCATCAGTGTCCACCAGTGCCACCATATCAGTGCCCATCAGTGCCGCCTCATCAGTGTCCACCAGTGCCACCTCATCAGTGCCCACCAGTGCCACCTCATCAGTGCCCATCAGTGCCACCTCATCAGGGTCTACCAGTGCCGCCTCATCAGTGCCACCACATCAGTGCCTTTCAGTGCCCTTCAGTGCCACTTCATCAGTGTCCACCAGTGCCGCCTCATCAGTGCCCATCACTGCCGTCTCATCAGTGTCCACCAGTGCCACCTCATCAGTGCCCTTCAGTGCCACCTCATCAGTGTCCACCAGTGTCGCCTCAACATTGCCACCACGTCAGTGCCCTTCAGTGCCACCTCATCAGTGTCCACCAGTGCCGCCTCATCAGTGTCCACCAGTGCCGCCTCATCAGTGCCACCTCATCAGTGTCTACCAGTGCCGCCTCATCAGTGCCACCACATCAGTGCCTTTCAGTGCCCTTCAGTGCCACTTCATCAGTGTCCACCAGTGCCGCCTCATCAGTGCCCATCACTGCCGTCTCATCAGTGTCCACCAGTGCCACCTCATCAGTGCCCATCAGTGCCACCTCATCAGTGTCCACCAGTGTCGCCTCAACATTGCCACCACATCAGTGCCCTTCAGTGCCACCTCATCAGTGTCCACCAGTGCCGCCTCATCAGTGTCCACCAGTGCCGCCTCATCAGTGCCACCTCATCAGTGTCTACCAGTGCCGCCTCATCAGTGCCGTCTCATCAGTGCCACCTCATCAGTGTGTACCAGTGCCGCCTCATCAGTGCCCATCAGTGCCGCCTCATCAGTGTCCACCAGTGCCGCCTCATCAGTGCCCATCAGTGCCACCTCATCAGTGCCCATCAGTGCCACCTCATCAGTGTCCACCAGTGCAGTCTCATCAGCGCACATCAGTGAAAATATTCTGACATACTATGAAAACCTTTATTTATTTATTTTCCCACATTTTTGGCATTTTTTGTTTTTTTAGCAAAAAATAAAAAACCCAGCAGTGATTAAATACCACCAAAAGAAAGCTCTATTTGTGTAAAGAAAATGATAAAAAAAATGCATATGTGAACAGTTTTATCATTCAAAGTGTGACAGCACTGAAAGCTGAAAATTGGCCTGGGCGGGAAGGGGGTGAATGTGCCGGTATTGAGGTGGTTAAGGAACAGGTTATTATCTTACAATAAATTGAACCTGGCTAGAATAATTTTTAGAAAGCCTATTCTGTGATATCCAGGATTGTACACAAAATTATATATATATATTATTAAAACAATTCTGATTAAAAAGAAATTTTAATGTAAAAGTAACCATTGTGCTACATTTTATGTAGGATAAAAAGATTGGAATATAGGAAATCCTGCTTTTACTTACAACTCCTTAAATGAAAATGTACCGTCCGAAAAGAAAAATGCACTTCATGACTTTTAACGAGTAATTTTTTTATTCTGATAAAATCTTCGCAAATTTAGCATTAAAATGTGCAGATCAAATGCAAAATTGGTGAATAGAAATGATTTTGATTTTAAAGTGACCATTGTGCTCAATTTTATGTGGGATATAAATATTGGAATATGGTAAATTCCACCTTCAATTAAGACTTTGAATGAAAATATACCATTCAGAAAAAACAAAAAAACTTCATGACTCGGCAGAGTAACTATTATTTTGTTAAACTCTTCCCAAATTCAGCATTAAAATGTGCAAAATGCACAATTGTAGAATGGAAATCATTTTAATTTGAAAGTAACCATTGTGCTAAATTTTCTGTAGGATAAAAATAATGGAATATAGTCAATTCTATCTTTAACCAATTGCCGGCCGCGCTAAAGCTGATTGATGGCTGCAGTGCGGCCGGCTAGTTCTGGGAGGTTGTCATATGACGGATTCACGTGCTCGCGCTTCTCGCACGGCCCTGGTCGCTCAACCCAGAAGTGTCCGTCATTGCTGAGTCCACGGGAACCAGCGATCACTGATTGGGGTAAAGGGCAAATCACAATGGCTCTTTACCACGTGATCACTCTGTCCATTGATGGAGAGGTCACTTTGTCAACACGCCAGGATCGTGCCCGGGTCGGCTCATTCTGCTGCGGTGTTTCTCTCTCCTCCCCTAACACACTGTTTTGCCACACCACTACAGTGCCATCACAGTTCACACAGTGCCATCACAGTGCCCCTACAGTGCCATCACAATTCCCACAGTGCCATCTGTGCCACTACAGTGCCATCACAGTTCCCACAGTGCCATCTGTGCCACTACAGTGCCATCACAGTTCCCACAGTGCCATCACAGTGCCCCTACAGTGCCATCACAGTTCCCACAGTGCCATCTGTGCCACTACAGTGCCATCTGTGCCACTACAGTGCCATCACAGTTCCCACAGTGCCATCACAGTGCCCCTACAGTGCCATCACAGTTCCCACAGTGCCATCTGTGCCACTACAGTGCCATCTGTGCCACTACAGTGCCATCACAGTGCCCCTACTGTGCCATCTGTGCCCCTTCAGTGCCATCACAGTTCCCACAGTGCCATCACAGTGCCCCTACAGTGCCATCAGTACCACTACAGTGCCATCACAGTGCCCCTTCAGTGCCATCAGTGCCCCTACAGTGCCATCACAGTTCCCACAGTGCCATCAGAGAGCCCCTACAGTGACATCTGTGCCACTACAGTGCCATGACAGTTCCCACAGTGCCATCACAGTGCCCCTACAGGGCCATCTGTGCCCCTACAGTGCCATGACAGTTTGCACAGTGCCATCACAGTGCCCCTTTAGTGCCATCTGTGCGCCTACAGTGCCATCACAGTTCTCACAGTGCTATCACAGTACCCCTACAGTGTCATCAGTACCACTACAGTGCCATCACAGTTCCCACAGTGCCATCACAGTGCAATCTGTGCCCCTACAGTGCCATCACAGTTCCCACAGGGCCATCACAGTGCCCCTACAGTGCCATCTGTGCCACTACAGTGCCATCACAGTTCCCACAGTGCCATCTGTGCCACTACAGTGCCATCACAGTTCCCACAGTGCCATCACAGTGCCCCTACAGTGCCATCTGTGCCACTACAGTGCCATCACAGTTCCCACAGTGCCATCACAGTGCCCCTACAGTGCCATCACAGTTCCCACAGTGCCATCTGTGCCACTACAGTGCCATCTGTGCCACTACAGTGCCATCACAGTTCCCACAGTGCCATCACAGTGCCCCTACTGTGCCATCTGTGCCCCTTCAGTGCCATCACAGTTCCCACAGTGCCATCACAGTGCCCCTACAGTGCCATCAGTACCACTACAGTGCCATCACAGTGCCCCTTCAGTGCCATCAGTGCCCCTACAGTGCCATCACAGTTCCCACAGTGCCATCAGAGAGCCCCTACAGTGACATCTGTGCCACTACAGTGCCATGACAGTTCCCACAGTGCCATCACAGTGCCCCTACAGGGCCATCTGTGCCCCTACAGTGCCATGACAGTTTGCACAGTGCCATCACAGTGCCCCTTCAGTGCCATCTGTGCCCCTACAGTGCCATCACAGTTCCCACAGTGCTATCACAGTACCCCTACAGTGTCATCAGTACCACTACAGTGCCATCACAGTTCCCACAGTGCCACCACAGTGCAATCTGTGCCCCTACAGTGCCATCACAGTTCCCACAGGGCCATCACAGTGCCCCTACAGTGCCATCAGTACCACTACAGTGCCATCACAGTGCCCCTACAGTGCCATCACAGTTCCCACAGTGCCATCAGAGAGCCCCTACAGTGCCATCTGTGCCACTACAGTGCCATGACAGTTCCCACAGTGCCATCACAGTGCCCCTACAGGGCCATCTGTGCCCCTACAGTGCCATGACAGTTTGCACCGTGCCATCACAGTGCCCCTTCAGTGCCATCTGTGCCCCTACAGTGCCATCACAGTTCCCACAGTGCTATCACAGTACCCCCACAGTGTCATCAGTACCACTACAGTGCCATCACACTTCCCACAGTGCCATCACAGTGCCATCTGTGCCCCTACAGTGCCATCACAGTTCCCACAGTGCCCCTTTAGTGCCATACAGTGCCATCTGTGTCCCTACAGTGCCATCACAGTTCCCACAGTGCCATACAGTGCCATCTGTGTCCCTACAGTGCCATCACAGTT
Organism: Lithobates pipiens; assembly: GCF_037356315.1. Classification (NCBI taxonomy): domain Eukaryota; kingdom Metazoa; phylum Chordata; class Amphibia; order Anura; family Ranidae; genus Lithobates; species Lithobates pipiens. The sequence goes on from NW_027507784.1 coordinate 336,897,616, forward strand.
CCCACAGTGCCATCACAGTGTCATCTGTGCCCAGGGGTCAAGTCCTGGGGAAAAAAGTGTGGGAACTCCCACCCAAGATCCACTCCCCCACCAAAAAAAAATAAATGATGGGACACTATTCCTCCGACTGCCACTCTATACACCTAAGCTAGCTGTGGGGGCTATCTTACCAAAGAAACACGTGTGTGTGTGTCACTTCACTCAGCAGAGCCACTAGGTACTCACGAGTCTGCCGTTCCTGGCCGCCATAGTCGCCACCGCATCAGTACAGGCTGCAGCAACTTCCAATCCAGTCCTCACGTCGGCACCTTGCCCTCTCTCTTCACAGCTCTGCCTTTGCAATTTGTAGAGTGTGCCAATGCTGGGACAAGATCATCCAGTGCCCAGGGCAAACTCCTCACCCCCATATGCCCCCTTCTAGCACAAATACCTCCCCCTTTAGCACAAATCCTCACTCCCCATATCCCACCTACAACATAAATCCACAAATTCTCTTACCTCCAATCCCCCCTCTCAGCACAGACCCCTGTCCCCTCCGTCTCCCCCTAGCAGCAAAAATTCCACCTTTCAGCACAAATCCTCACCCTCATATAACCCCTCACAGTACTAATCCCCCCTCTCAGCACAGACTCCTGTCCCCTCCGTCTCCCCCTAGCAGCAAAAATCCCACCTTTCAGCACAAATCCTCACCCTCATATAACCCCTTCCAGGACTAATTCCCCTTCTCAGCACAAACCCTTGCCTTCACCTTCTTTCCTAGCACACATCCTCCCCCATCTCCCCATCCCAGCATAAATTCTCCCTTTCATCACAAATCCTCTCATCTCCCCCTTCTCGGCATAAATTCTCTCTCTCATCACAAATCCTCTCTCATCTCCCCCTTCTCGGCATAAATTCTCTCTCTCATCACAAATCCTCTCTCATCTCCCCCTCCCAGCATAAATCCCCCCTCTTAGCAAAAATCATCCCCCCTCTCCCCCTCCCAGCAAAAAAATTCCCCCTCTCAGCAAAAATCCCCCCCCCCATCTCAAACCTGTGCCTCCTTCTCTTCTCTCCCAGTACAAATCCTCCCCCATCTCCCCCTCCCAGCATATATTACCCCTCTTAGAAAAAAAAAACCTCCGCCATCTCCCCCTCCCAGCAAAAATCCCCCCTCTCATCACAAATCCTCCCCCATCTCAAACCGCCTCCTTCTCTCCTCTTCCAGTACAAATCCCCCTCCCATCTCCTTCTCCTGTTCTGTAAGAGCAGCCTGATATGCTGGGACTTGTAGTGCCCTAGATTATGGGGGACTGAAGAATGGCAGCCTACTCTGCTGGGACTTATAGTGCCCTCTGTGGGGGACTGAGGATTCCTCAGTCCACCCACAGTCTAGGGCACTACAAGTCCCAACATAGGAGGCTGCCATATCTCAGCCCCCAACAGAGGGCACTACAAGTTCCAGCAGAGTAGGCTGCCACCAGTCATCCAAACACAGCATGAGGAGACTGCACAGCCTTTCACCCCCATACACTTCTCCCCACTCTCCCCTTACAATAGTGTCCTCGGCTCCTGGCTGCCCCTCTTCAGAGTCTGAGCGGCATGTCAAACTGCATGGTGGGGCAGTGGGCGGGATTTCCCCTTGTCAGACACGTCCCCCCTCCCAGACTCCGGCGCAGCAAACAAGGCTGGAGATCACTCCGGCACCGCTCACACACCTCAGTAGCTGTGGGCAGAAGCGGCCGGATCTACAGACTGGGCATCGGCAGATGCGGCTGCCGACTTCCTTCCTGCACTGTGTCCTTCTGTCCTTCACTATGCGGCGATGCTGGTCATCGGCGCTTAGTAAAGGATCGGCTCGGGCGGCTCTAGTCTGCAAAGGGAACGGCGTTCCTGCTGTGAAAAAAGTGCAGGGACGCCGTTCCCACGCGTTCCCGCAGGACTCGAGCCCTGTCTGTGCCCCTACAGTGCCATCAGTGCCACTACAGTGCACTGATTCTGTTATTCTGAAAATCATATCTTTAAATAAAACTGCTTGGATAAAAATTGACCATCCCAAAAAAATAAAAAATAGTGACTCTGTTATTCTGATAAAAAATATTTTCAAATTAATCATTAACATGTGCAAATCAATTGGGGAATGTAAATAATTTAAAATGTAAGTAACCATTGTGTTAGGCCGCGTACACACGCGGGGACTGTTCGCTCAACTTTGTCCGCTGAACAGTGTTTCGGCGGACAGTCCGCTCGTGTGTGGGCTTTCAGCGGACAGTTTCAGCGAACAGTCTGCTGAACAAAGTTTTTCGGAAATTCCGAAAAACTGTCCGCTGAAACTTTGTTTCAGCGAACAGTCCCCTCGTGTGTAGGCTTGTTCGTCAAACTAAGTTCCGCGCATGCTCAGAAAGGATTTACACGCCGAAGTTTGCATTGCAGTGTATAGGACGTCGTTTTCTAGTCCCGTCGTACGTGCCGTTCACGTCATCGCGCACGGTTTCAGCGGACTGTTCGTTCGTCGTGTGTGGGCAAGTCCGTCCATGCTAATTTTGAGCGGACTGTCCGCTGAAACTGTTTGACAGACAAAGTTGAGCGAACAGTCCCCGCGTGTGTACGCGGCCTTACATTTTATGTAGGATGCAAATATTAGAATAAAACTCTTTGAATAAAAATGTACCATTCAAAAAATAAAAAATAAAAAAATGCAATTTGTGACTTTTAACAGAGCAACTTTGTTATTTTTATATCTCCCCAAATTCAGAATTAAAATATGCAAATGAAATGCACAATTGGCAGCAAACGGGGGAAACACCACAATAAATAAACGTATGAGTTGGCTGGCACTCTTCCAACAAATTAGCATTCGGACTTTCACTTGCTTAAAATTGTATTTTATCAATTTACAAAGAATGTATTGTTAAGTCCTACAACATGAGAGATATCTGCAGGGTGCAGATCCTCGGGGAGCCTGAGAAAAGAGCACGGTGCTTAGCAGCATGAAAAATGCCAGGAACACCTTAGGTAATGCAGCTCTGGGTATGAAGGCCTTTGTGCTTGGCTTCAGTGAGGGAGCTCTCCTAAATGGCTGGAATATTTGGAAGGGAACTGGAGCGAGATCAGTGGTAAAAGTGGGCTATAAAACCAAGAAAAGGAAAAAGTCAAGTGTATGTAGCACCCTTGGCACCCCGCTTGGGTGCTTCCGCCAAACAGTGCCTCCTGCTCTCCATTGGGTTCTACTGAATACTGTGACCCATAGTCATTTTGAAACACTTTCGCTATTTCTGTTGTTGAGAATACCATCTCCCCCGTTATTTTGTATTTTTTCTATATAGTTTAAGGTTTTTTTTTGTTTTCTCAACGCTCTTGCTAGATATTTCCCCGTTTTACTTCCCCATGTATCGTATTTATCGGTGTATAACACGCACTTTTTGCCCCTTAAAATCAGGGGGAATTTGTGGGTGCATGTTATACGCTGATCCCCCACTGATTGTGAGTCTCTGGGTGGCTTTGGGCCGTTCTCTGTGGCTTTCCGGCCGCTTTGGGACGTTCTCGTGGCTTTCCGGCCGCTTTGGGCCGTTCTCGGTGGCTTTCGGCCATTCTCTGCGGCTTTGGCCGCTTTTGGCCTTCCTCGGCGGCTTTCAGCTGTTCTCGACGTCGAAAGCGGCCGAAAGCTGCCGAGAGTGGCTGAAAGCCTCCGAGATACACAGAACATCCGGCTCTGTATCTCAGTCGCGCCAAAGCCGAAAATGACACTGACAAGGCTGCATAACAAGGCTGCAAATGACACTGACAAGGCAGCATTGATGGGCATTTAAATGTAAGTTTTTTTCCTTAAACTTCCCTCTTAAAAGTTTTTTTTCCTTAAAATTCCCTCCAAAATTTGGGGTGCGTTTTAAATGCTGATAAGTACGGTATATCTCTCTTTTGCAATTTTCTTAAAGTCCTTTCTCATCCCTTGTTCTAGGAGGTCTTTTGATTTGTTCCTTTGTATTACTAGATCTTGAAACCCTTCGTCTTCTTTTCCTTTCTTATGCCCTTGCTCTAATTCATGGCTTTCTTTTATAAGTACTTCCTCCTTTTATTTTTTATTTTTTCTTTCCTTTTTTTCCCTCGATCCTATCTCAATCTTCCTCCTGCTCTCCAAACCCTTCCAGCAGACCCCAAGCATCGTACACAGACCAGATGTTGAGGTAAAACCAAAGGAATGACTCAATGAACTCAACTAACAATAGGAATGAAACACCTAGGGGGTCACACAACCGGAGAGACATACTCAACAATAAACACATAACGCCTTAGTAGGAAGACTATAGCAGGAGACCCCAGCATCAGGTTGTTTTAAGCTGATTATATTAATTTATACTCTAGGAGGGGGGTTGAGCTAGACAATGCTGGTTTGGGCATAGAGGCCCCAAATATGTATCTGGGTCCTTCAGTGCCCAGAGTCTGTGTGTTTTGGGGAGACATGGATTTGAATCCGAAGTAAAATTACCAGTGTGGCAAGTGACATCTCCATCTGGTGGCAGGCAGCATGGCAAGTGACATCCTCATCTTGTGGCAGGCAGTGTGGCAAGTGACATCTCCATCTGGTGGCAGGCAGTGTGGCAAGTGACAACCCCATCTGTTGGCAGGCAGTGTGGCAAGTGACAACCCCATCTGTTGGCAGGCAGTGTGGCAAGTGACAACCCCGTCTGTTGGCAGGCAGTGTGGCAAGGGACATCCCTATCTGGTGGCAGGCAGTGTGGCAAGTGACATCCCCATCTGGTGGCAGGCAGTGTGGCAAGTGACATCTCCATCTGGTGGCAGGCAGTGTGGCAAGTGACCCCCCATATAGTGGCAGGCAGTGTGGCAAGTGACATCCCCCTCTGGCACCAGGCAGTGTGGCAAGTGACATCTCCATCTGGTGGCAGGCAGTGTGGCAAGTGACATCCCCATCTGGTGGCAGGCAGTGTGGCAAGTGACATCTCCATCTGGTGGCAGGCAGTGTGGCAAGTGACATCCCTATCTGGTGGCAGGCAGTGTGGCAAGTGAGATCCCCATCTGGTGGCAGGCAGTGTGGCAAGTGACATCCTTATATGGTGGCAGGCAGTGTGGCAAGTGACATCCCCATCTGGTGGCAGGCAGTGTGGCAATTGACCCCCCATATGATGGCAGGCAGTATGGCAAGTGACATCCTCATCTGATAGCAGGAAGCGTGGCAAGTGACATCCTCATCTGATAGCAGGAAGCGTGGCAAGTGACATCCTCATCTGATAGCAGGAAGTGTGGCAAGTGACATCCTCATCTGGTGGCAGGCAGCGTGGGAAGTGACATTCTCATTCTTGAACCATGAGAGAACAATGTTGTCAGTGAATGGGAGACTTCTGGATTTCAGAATCATTCCCAATTTTCACCCCTAGTGCCCATTTTCCGTGGACAATAAAAAAATGCATACGTGGGTTTTCTCAAATTATACTTTACTTTTTGATTAATTAATTTTCTTTTGAGTGACATGTAGCAGAGGTCAGGGAGGGCAGTAAAGAGTAGAGGTAGCCAGAGAATGCAGAAGAGGTCAGGGCAGGCAGCTGACAGTAAAGGTATCTAGGAATTTAGAAAAGGCCAGAGACAGTAGAAGAATTCAAGAATATTGCAGAGGTCAGGGAGAGCAGCAAATAGTAGAGATATACAGTGGTGTGAAAAAGTGTTTGCCCCCTTCCTCATTTCCTGTTCCTTTGCATGTTTGTCACACTTAAGTGTTTCGGAACATCAAACCAATTTAAACAATAGTCAAGGACAACACAAGTAAACACAAAATGCAATTTGTAAATGAAGGTGTTTATTATTAAAGGTGAAAAAAAATCCAAACCATCATGGCCCTGTGTGAAAAAGTGATTGCCCCCCTTGTTAAAACATACTATAACTGTGGTTGTCCACACCTGAGTTCAATTTCTCTAGCCACACCCAGGCCTGATTATTGCCACACCTGTTCACAATCAAGGCATCACTTAAATAGGAGCTGCTTGACACAGTAAGGTCCACCAGAAGATCCTTAAAAGCTACACATCATGCCGAGACCCAAAGAAATTCAGGAACAATTGAGAAAGAAAGTAATTGAGATCTATCAGTCTGGAAAGGGTTATAAAGCCATTTCCAAAGCTTTGGGAATCCAGCGAACCACAGTGAGAGCCATTATCCACAAATGGCGAAGACATGGAACAGTGGTGAACCTTCCCAGGAGTGGCCGGCCGCCCAAAATTACCCCAAGAGCGCAGCGACGACTCATCCAAGAGGTCACAAAAGACCCCACAACAACGTCCAAGGAACTGCAGGCCTCACTTGCCTCAGTTAAGGTCAGCGTTCATGCCTCCACCATCAGGAAAAGACTGGGCAAAAATGGCCTGCATGGCAGAGTTCCAAGGAGAAAACCACTGCTGAGCAAAAAGAACATCAAAGCTCGTCTCAATTTCTCCACAACGCATCTTGATGATCCCCAAGACTTTTGGGACAACATTCTGTGGACCGATGAGACAAAAGTGGAACTCTTTGGAAGGTGTGTGTCCAAGTATATCTGGCGTAGAAGGAACACTGCATTTCATAAAAAGAACATTATACCAACAGTAAAATATGGTGGTGGTAGTGTGATGGTCTGGGGCTGTTTTGCTGCTTCAGGACCTGGAAGACTTGCCGTGATAAAAGGAACTATGAATTCTGCTGTCTACCAAGAGATCCTGAAGGAGAATGTCCGACCATCTGTTCGTGTACTCAAGCTGAAACGAACTTGGGTTCTGCAGCAGGACAATGATCCTAAACACACCAGCAAGTCCACCACCGAATGGCTGAAGAAAAACAAAATGAAGACTTTGGAGTGGCCTAGCCAAAGTCCTGACCTGAATCCTATTGAGATGTTGTGGTATGACCTTAAAAAGGCCGTTCATGCTCGAAAACCCTCTAATGTAACTGAATTAGGACAATTCTGCAAAGATGAGTGGGCCAAAATTCCTCCAGGACGCTGTAAAAGCCTCATTGCACGTTATCGCAAACGCTTGGTTGCAGTTGTTGCTGCTAAGGGTGGCCCAACCAGTTATTAGGTTTAGGGGGCAATCACTTTTTCACACAGGGCCATGATGGTTTGGATTTTTTTTCACCTTTAATAATAAACACCTTCATTTACAAATTGCATTTTGTGTTTACTTGTGTTGTCCTTGACTATTGTTTAAATTGGTTTGATGTTCCGAAACACTTAAGTGTGACAAACATGCAAAGGAACAGGAAATGAGGAAGGGGGCAAACACTTTTTCACACCACTGTACAAGAAGGTAGCAGAGGTCAGGGCAGGCAGCAAACAGTAGAGGTATTCTGAGAATCTAGCAGAGGTTAGAGCATGCAGTGGATAGTAGAGGTATCTGAGAAGGTAGTAGTGGTCAGGGTGGGCATCAGACAGTAGAAGAATACAAGAATGAAGCTAAGGTCAGGGCAGGCATCAGACAGTACAGGTTTTTGAGAATGTAGCAGAGGTCTGGGCAGGCAGCAAACAGTAGAGGTATTCTGAGAATCTAGCAGAGGTCAGGGCATGCAGTGGATATTAGAAGTATGCAAGAACGTAGCAGTGGTCAGGGTGGGCAGCAGACAGTAGAAGAATCCAAGAATGAAACAGAGGTCAGGGCAGGCATCAGATACTAGAGGTTTTTGAGAGCATAGCAGAGGTCTGGGCGGGTATCAGACAGGTTTTTGAGAGCATAGCAGGGGTCTGGGCAGGCATCAGACACTAGAGGTTTTTGAGAGCATAGCAATGGTCTGGGCAGGCAGAAGTCAGTAGAGGGCCGGAAGGGCAGTAAAGAGTAGAGGTATCCAGAGAACACGGCAGAGGTCAGGATATACAGCAGACAGTTGAGGTATCTAAGAATGTATCAGAGGTCAGAGTGGGCAGCAGACATTAGAGGAATCCAAGAATGTAGCAGAGGTCAGGGAGAGCAACAGATGGTAGTGGTATATGAGACCATAGCAGAGGTCTGGGCCAGCAGCAAATAGTAGAGGTATCCCGAGAATATAGCAGAAATTAGGGCACGCAGGGGATAGTAGAGATATCTGAGAACATAGCAGAGGTCAAGGTGGGCAGCAGACAGTAGAGTCCAAGAATATAGCAGAGGTGAGGGCTGGCAGCAGACAGTAGAAGTATCTGCAAATGTACTAGATGTCAGGGTGGGCAGCAAGTGGAGTTACTTGAGAATGTAATAGAGGTCAGGGTGGACAGTAGACAGAAGAGGTATCTGCAAACATAGTAGGGGTCAGGGCAGGCAGCAGACAATGGAGGCATCTAAGAATATAGCACTGGTTAGTGTCAGGGTGGGCAGTAGACAGTAGAAGAATCCAAGAATGAAGCAGAGGTCAGGGCAGGCATCAGACACTAGAGGTTTTTGAGAGCATAGCAGAGGTCTGGGCAGGCAGAAGACAGTAGAGGTATCTGCAAATATACCAGAGGTCAGGAAGGGCAGTAAAGAGTAGAGGTATCCAGAGAACACAGCAGAGGTCAGGATATACAGCAGACAGTTGAGGTATCTAAGAATGTAGCAGAGGTCAGAGTGGACAGCAGACATTAGTGTAATCCAAGAATGTAGCAGAGGTCAGGGAGGGCAACATACAGTAGTGGTATACGAGACCATAGCTGAGGTCTGGGCCAGCAGCAAACAGTAGAGGTATCCCGAAGATATAGCAGAAGTCAGGGCATGCAGTGGATAGTAGAGGTGTCTGAGAACATAGCAGAGGTCAGGGTGGGCAGTAGACAGTAGAGGTATCTGCAAATGTACTAGATGCCAGGGTGGACAGCAAACAGTGGAGTTACCTGAGAACATAATAGAGGTCAGGGTGGGCAGTAGACAGAAGAGGTATCTGCAAATGTACTAGATGCCAGGGTGGGCAGCAAACAGTGGAGTTACCTGAGAACGTAATAGAGGTCAGGGTGGGCAGTAGACAGAAGAGGTATCTGCAAACGTAGTAGGGGTCAGGGCAGGCAGCAGACAATGGAGGCATCTGAGAATGTAGCACAGGTTAGTGTCAGGATGAGCAGCAGACAGTGAAGGTATCAAAGAATATAGGAGAGGTCAAGACAGGCAACAGGCAGTAGAAGTATACGGGAATGTAGCAGAGGTCTGGGCAGGCAGCGACCAGGAGCTGCGTAATTGTACTAATTCACAAAACGATGTAAATGGCGGAAGGCGACATCACATGTCGGGAAAGTACAGATGGGAGGAGACACAACCAGAAGTCATTTTTCCTTGTGGAGAAAAAAGTCTCACCTGAAAGATCCAGATGCAAACACTCCAAAAGGTTACCTACAGGAGCAAAGACACAATAGTTAGGCACCACTACGAGGAGAGGCACCACATCCTGTTGCCTAATAACCAAGTTGCAAGAAGCAGCTTTGATTGGAGGATCTGAAGTGCTGATGATCCTCTATTGAAGAAGATTTGGGTCATCAGCACCGCTATGCGCAAATTTCTTTACAGCACTTGCATTTTAAGGGCTAAAGAACTGTTGGAGGTGCACCATCATCTTCATCATTTTCTTCCCGTCCTCCATTCGTTTTTTTCTTCTCTGTGCTGATAAAGTAAAAATAAATAGCGCTACAAAAGCACGACAGGAAAACACCTCCACCGAGCGTGTGCGCGCTCCTTTGGCATTTGCCGGCTGTGCACTGCAGACAGTAACACATAGAAGATGAAAGGGCTAACCCTCTGTGTATGAGAAAAGAAAGTCACCAATCACAGATGTCACTGAGAGCTCTGATTTTACTCGCAGAGAAACAGGTCTTTGTTAAATTGCATTTAGTACAATAGTTTCATGCGTTTGTTTACCGCCTGCAGTCATTGCCTCCTGACCTCTCAGCTTTGTACACCTTTTAAGTAGACCATTCATTAAAATCACACCGCACATGGATCCACAGGACACATTAACATTACCATTTATTTTTTTTATTTTTTTTTGTCGTCAATTGAAAAGTTCCTCTCTTTTTGGCATGAATCAAAAAAAAAAAAAAGTAAGGATTTAAAGTGGAAAGTACCTTATTTGGCCATTAGATGGAGCTAAGTATAATTACATTTTCTTATGAGACTCCGCTCCATCTACTGGTCAAGTGGAGTATTTTTCGTTTATGAATGAAAAACATTTGTCCAGCTCAGAAAATAGCCTAATAATAAAAATATGCCCCAAAAAAGAATGTACATGGGCACATTGGGCAAAAACACTCCATGGTCTTTAGCTAATTTAGCCTTGTGGGTATTTCAAATTATTAGAGGCTGTTTTCACAGATTGAGTCTGTGTAAAGCATTGGTCTCCAAACTGCGGCCCAGGGGCCGAATGCTGTCCTTTGCTTGCCTTTATCTGACCCTTGAGGCACTTTTCCTTCCGCTGATAGAAGACACTATTCCTCCCATTGACACCAACAATGGGGCAACATTCCTACTACTGACACCAATGATGGGGCACTATTCCTCCCATTGACACCAACAATGGGGCAACATTCCTACTACTGACACCAATGATAGGGCACTATTTATCCCACTGACGCCAACAATGGGGGCAACACTCCTACTACTGACGCCAATGATGGGGCACTATTTCTCCCATTGACACCAACAATGGGACAAAATTCCTACTACTGACACCAATGATGGGGCACTATTCCTCCCATTGACACCCACAATGGGGCAACATTCCTACTACTGACGCCAATGATAAGGGACTATTTCTACCATTGACACCAACAATGGGGCAACATTCCTACTACTGACGCCAATGATAAGAGACTATTTCTCCCATTGACACCAACATTGGGGCAACATTCCTACTATTGACACCAATGATATGGCACTATTCCTCCCATTGACACCAACATTGGGGCAACATTCCTACTATTGACACCAATGATGGGGCACTATTCCTCCCATTGACACCAACAATGGGGCAAGATTCCTAATACTGATGCCAATTATGGGGCACTATTCCTCAAACTAATACCAAAAAAGCATTGTTTTCTGCCACAGATGCCAGGACAATTTCTACTCCCAATAGCCACAGTCCGCCCCCAAGTCTGAAGGACAGTAAATTGGCTCTTTTGTTTAGAAAGTTTGGAGAGGCCTGGTGTAAAGTACACAATATTGCCAAAAGTATTGGGACACCTGCCTCTACAAATGAGCTTTAATGGTGCATTTGTGAGGTCAGGCACTGATGTTGGACAGGAAGGCCTGGCTTGCAGTCTCCTCTCTAATTCATTCCAAAGCTGTTCTATCGGGTTGAGGTGCAGGACTCTGTGCAGGCCAGTCAAGTTCCTCCACCCCAAACTGGCTCATCCATGTCTTTATGGATCTTGCTTTGTGCACTGGTGCGCAGTCATGTTGGAACAAGAAGGGGCCATCCCCAAACTGTTCCCACAAAGTTGGGAGCATGAAATTGTCCAAAATGTCTTGGTATGCTGACGTCTTAAGAGTTCCCTTCACTAGAACTAAGGGGCCCAACACCTGAAAAACAACCTCCCACACCATAATCCCCCCTCCCCCCAAATGAATTGGCTACAAACAATGTTGGATTTGCCCTCACTTTGATTCCTGGTGACACTGGTGATTAGAACTAATTAAAGTTGAAGTTTACAATTCAGGAAAACTGTCACCTGTGACCTGTATGAGGGGGACCACTAATGGGAAACCGAACATACAGGGGGACTTTGATGTATAAGGGCTCTGATGTAAGGGTTACTCTAATAGGGATCCTGAACTAAAGGGGATTCTGATGGGGGCTCTGATAAAACGGGGGAATATGATGTAAGGGGGACTCTGATGGGGAACCTGACATACAGTGGGACTTTGATTTAAAGGGGTTCTGATGTGAGGGGAATTCTCATGTAAGGGTGACAAATAGGGATCCTGAACTAAGAGGGATTCTGATGGGGACCCTGATGTAATGGGGATTCTGATGGGGACCCTGATATAATGGGTATTTTGATGGGGACCCTGATGTAAAGGGGATTCTGATGGGGACCCTGTTGTAAGGAGGGATTACTGATGTAAGGAAGACTTTGATGGGGAACCTGATGTACAGGAGGTCTTTGATGTAAAGGGGCTCTGATGTAAGGGAGAGTCGGATAGGGAGCGTGATATACTGTAAGGGGTATTTTGATGGGGAACCTGTTGTAAGTGGGGATTATGATGTAAGGGGGACTCTGATGGGGACCCTGTTATAAGAGGGACTCTCATGGGGAACCTGACATACAAGTGAACCTTGATGTAAAGGGGCTCTGATGTAAGGGGAATTCTCATGTAAGGGTGAATCTAATAGGGATCCTGAACTAAGGGGGATTCTGATGGGGACCATGATGTAATGGGGGACTCTGATGGGGACCCGATGTAATTGGGGACTCTGATGGGGACCCTGATGTAATGGGGACTCTAATGGGGATGCTGATGTAAATGGGGTTTATGATGTAAGGGGGACTCTGTTGGGGACCATGATATAAGGGGGACTCTGATGGGGAACCTGACAAACAGGGGGACTTTGATGGGGACCCTGTTATAAGAGGGACTCTCATGGGGAACCTGATATACAGGTGAACTTTGATGTAAAGGGGCTCTGATGTAAGGGGAATTCTCTTGTAAGGGTGACTCTAATAGGAATCTGAAACTCAGGTGGATTCTGATGGGGACCCTGATGTAATGGGGGATTCTGATGGGGACCCTGATGTAATGGAGGATTCTAATGGGGACCCTGATGTAATGGGGATTCTGATGGGGACCCTGATGTAAAGGGGATTCTGATGGGGACCCTGATGTAAAGGGGATTCTGATGAGAACCCCGATTTAATGGGGAGTCTGATGGGGACCCTGATGTAAAGGGGATTCTGATGAGAATCCTGATTTAATGGGGATTCTGATGGGGACCCTGATGTAAAGATCATTCTTATGAGGACCCTGATGTAATGGAGGATTCTGATGGGGACCCTGATGTAAAGGGGATTCTGATGGGGACCCTAATGTAAAGGGGATTCTGATGGGAACCCTGATGTAAAGGGGATTCTGATGGGAACCCTGATGTAAAGGGGATTCTGATGGGAACCCTGATGTAAAGAAGATTCTTATGGGGACCCTGATGTAATGGGGGATTCTGATGGGGACCCTGATTTAAAGGGGATTCTGATAGGGACCCTGATGTAATGGGGGATTCTGATGGGGACCCTGATTTAAAGGGGATTCTGATGGGGACCCTGATGTAATGGGGATTCTGATGGGGACCCTGATGTAAAGGGGATGCTGATGGGGACCCTGATGTAATGGGGATTCTGATGGGGACCCTGATGTAAAGGGGATTCTGATGGGAACCCTGATGTAAAGAAGATTCTTATGGGGACCCTGATGTAATGGGGGATTCTGATGGGGACCCTGATGTAATGGGGATTCTGATGGGGACCCTGATGTAAAGGGGATGCTGATGGGGACCCTGATGTAATGGGGATTCTGATGGGGACCCTGATGTAATGGGGATTCTGATGGGGACCCTGATGTAAAGGGGATTCTTAAGTAAAGAGGATTCTTATGGGGACCCTGATGTAAAGAGGATTCTTATGGGTACCCTGATGTAAAGGGGATTCTAATAGGGACCCTGATGTAATGGGGGATTCTGATGGGGATCCTGATGTAAAGGGGATTCTGATGGGGATCCTGATGTAAAGAGGATTCTTATGGGGACCCTGATGTAAAGAGGATTCTAATAGGGACCCTGATGTAATGGGGGATTCTGATGGGGACCATGATGTAAAGGGGATTCTGATAGGGACCGTGATGTAATGGGGGATTCTGATGGGGACCCTGATGTAAGGGGGGATTAGGATGTAATGGGGACTCTGATGGGAAAGCGGATATACAGGGGGACTTTGATGTAAGGGGGGTTTTGATAGAAGTGGGACTACGATGGAAACCCTGATGTAAAAAAAATGTTTTTTTTTCATCCCAAGAATACAGTGGTGTGAAAAAGTGTTTGCCCCCTTCCTCATTTCCTGTTCCTTTGCATGTTTGTCACACTTAAGTGTTTCGGAACATCAAACCAATTTAAACAATAGTCAAGGACAACACAAGTAAACACAAAATGCAATTTGTAAATGAAGGTGTTTATTATTAAAGGTGAAAAAAAATCCAAACCATCATGGCCCTGTGTGAAAAAGTGATTGCCCCCTAAACCTAATAACTGGTTGGGCCACCCTTAGCAGCAACAACTGCAACCAAGCGTTTGCGATAACGTGCAATGAGGCTTTTACAGCGTCCTGGAGGAATTTTGGCCCACTCATCTTTGCAGAATTGTCCTAATTCAGTTACATTAGAGGGTTTTCGAGCATGAACGGCCTTTTTAAGGTCATACCACAACATCTCAATAGGATTCAGGTCAGGACTTTGGCTAGGCCACTCCAAAGTCTTCATTTTGTTTTTCTTCAGCCATTCGGTGGTGGACTTGCTGGTGTGTTTAGGATCATTGTCCTGCTGCAGAACCCAAGTTCGTTTCAGCTTGAGTACACGAACAGATGGTCGGACATTCTCCTTCAGGATCTCTTGGTAGACAGCAGAATTCATAGTTCCTTTTATCACGGCAAGTCTTCCAGGTCCTGAAGCAGCAAAACAGCCCCAGACCATCACACTACCACCACCATATTTTACTGTTGGTATAATGTTCTTTTTATGAAATGCAGTGTTCCTTCTACGCCAGATATACTTGGACACACACCTTCCAAAGAGTTCCACTTTTGTCTCATCGGTCCACAGAATGTTGTCCCAAAAGTCTTGGGGATCATCAAGATGTGTTGTGGAGAAATTGAGACGAGCTTTGATGTTCTTTTTGCTCAGCAGTGGTTTTCTCCTTGGAACTCTGCCATGCAGGCCATTTTTGCCCAGTCTTTTCCTGATGGTGGAGGCATGAACGCTGACCTTAACTGAGGCAAGTGAGGCCTGCAGTTCCTTGGACGTTGTTGTGGGGTCTTTTGTGACCTCTTGGATGAGTCGTCGCTGCGCTCTTGGGGTCATTTTGGGCGGCCGGCCACTCCTGGGAAGGTTCACCACTGTTCCATGTCTTCGCCATTTGTGGATAATGGCTCTCACTGTGGTTCGCTGGATTCCCAAAGCTTTGGAAATGGCTTTATAACCCTTTCCAGACTGATAGATCTCAATTACTTTCTTTCTCAATTGTTCCTGAATTTCTTTGGGTCTCGGCATGATGTGTAGCTTTTAAGGATCTTCTGGTGGACCTTACTGTGTCAAGCAGCTCCTATTTAAGTGATGCCTTGATTGTGAACAGGTGTGGCAATAATCAGGCCTGGGTGTGGCTAGAGAAATTGAACTCAGGTGTGGACAACCACAGTTATAGTATGTTTTAACAAGGGGGGCAATCACTTTTTCACACAGGGCCATGATGGTTTGGATTTTTTTTCACCTTTAATAATAAACACCTTCATTTACAAATTGCATTTTGTGTTTACTTGTGTTGTCCTTGACTATTGTTTAAATTGGTTTGATGTTCCGAAACACTTAAGTGTGACAAACATGCAAAGGAACAGGAAATGAGGAAGGGGGCAAACACTTTTTCACACCACTGTATGATGTGACCCTCATGCTGGAAAGTATGGAGACCCCCGCTCTAGGTTCCAGCTTTGGATCCAGGGGTCAGTTCTTTGGTCCTAAAGATCCGATTGGCTCATTTATGGAATATTGCAGGATATTGTGAAAACAATTCTCTATGGTTTGTATTAATACACAGAAAATATTTACAGCATTATTTTGCTTTCCTTTTTTTCTGGATGTGCAGAGAAGTGTGAAACATGTCAGTATTTGTATCTTTATTCTCATCAGCAGTGAGAGGGTTACAGAGAGGTCACCTATCCTGCGCCGAGCCGGCCGGATGGCTAAATCATCCATGAAATGACCTTTGCTGGGTGAAACGCGTTGGCAGATGTAATAGATTCCGTGCTTGTGCGGCGTTGATGGAATTTATCCTCGTGGTGTAGATGAGCGGACACAAGCATGAATATTCAGATTGCTCGTCTGGTTGAAGTTTGGTTTGTGTTTTGCAACAAATGCAATCCCCAAATTTTATCTGGAAGTCCTTTCTTTTCCCTCAAAGGCCCAGCAGGATCCATGTCCCCTATTCTCCATTGAGATTGACTGACGCGTTTCTAAATAGGGAGAAACTTTATTTTACCTGCAATGATGGTTTTAGTCTATTTTAGGAGCCTGAAGTTTAAAGTGATTTTAGACTTCTGAGAGGAAAAATTAACAAAGAATATCCTTCTATAGTGTGTACTTACCTCAATCCAAAGCACCGAGTGTGATTTCTGTCTGCTGTCTCCGCATGAGTCACTTCTGACAGTTTATGCCAGTCGTCTCCAAACCGGGCCCCTTTGCTTGCCTTTATCTGGCCCTTGAGGCATTATTCCTGCCACTGACACCAACTGTGGGGCATAATTCCTACCCCTGACATCAACAAAAGGGCATGATTCCTGCCACTGACACCAACTATGGGGCATGATTCCTGCCACTGACACCAACTATGGGGCATGATTCCTGCCACTGACACCAACTATGGGGCATGATTCCTGCCACTGACACCAACTATGGGGCATTATTCCTACCCCTGACATCAACAAAAGGGCATGATTCCTGCCACTGACACCAACTATGGGGCATGATTCCTGCCACTGACACCAACTATGGGGCATGATTCATGCCACTGACACCAACTATGGGGCATTATTCCTACCCCTGACATCAACAAAAGGGCATGATTCCTGCCACTGACACCAACTATGGGGCATGATTCCTGCCACTGACACCAACTATGGGACATGATTCCTACCACTGACACCAACTATGGGGCATGATTTCTACCACTGGAAACCAACTATGGGGCATGGTTCCTACCACTGACACCAACTATAGGGCATAATTCCTACCACTGACACCAACTATGGGGCATGATTTCTACCACTGGAAACCAACTATGGGGCATGATTCCTACCACTGACACCAACTATGAGGCATAATTCCTACTACTGACACCAACAAAAGGGAATAATTCCTACCACTTACACCAACTATGGGGCATGATTCCTACCACTGACATCAATTATGGGGCATGATTCCTACCACTGACATCAACTATGGGGCATGATTCCTACCACTGACACCAACTATGGGGCATGATTCCTACCACTGAAACCAAGTACGGGGCATAATTAGTTGCACTGACACCAACTATGGGGCATGATTCCAACCACTGACACCAACTATGGGGCATGATTCCAACCACTGACACCAACTATGGGGCATGATTCCAACCACTGGAAACCAACTATAGGGCATGATTCCTACCACTAACACCAACTATGGGGCATGATTCCTACCACTGACACCAACTATGAGGCATGATTCCTACTACTGACACCAACAAAAAGGAATAATTCCTACCACTCACACCAACTATGGGGCATAATTCCTACTACTGACACCAACAAAAGGGAATAATTCCTACCACTGACACCAACTATGGGGCATGATTCCTACCACTCACACCAACTATGAGGCATAATTCCTACTACTGACACCAACAAAAGGGAATAATTCCTACCACTGACACCAACTATGGGGCATGATTCCTACCACTGACACCAACTATGGGGCATAATTCCTACCACTGACACCAACAAAAGGGAATATTTCCTACCACTCACACCAACTATGGGGCATGATTCCTACCACTGAAACCAACTATGGGGCATAATTAGTTCCACTGACACCAACTATGGGCATGATTCCTACCACTGACACCAACTATGGGGCATGATTCCTACCACTGACACCAACTATGGGGCATAATTCCTACCACTGACACCAACAAAAGGGAATATTTCCTACCACTCACACCAACTATGGGGCATGATTCCTACCACTGAAACCAACTATGGGGCATAATTAGTTCCACTGACACCAACTATGGGCATGATTCCTACCACTGACACCAACTATGGGGCATGATTCCTACCACTGACGCCAACTATGGGGCATAATTCCTACCACTGACACCAACAAAAGGGAATAATTCCTACCACTCACACTAACTATGGGGCATGATTCCTACCACTGAAACCAACTATGGGGCATAATTAGTTCCACTGACACCAACTATGGGGCATGATTCCTACCACTGACACCAACTATGGGGCATGATTCCTACCACTGACACCTACTATGGGGCATGATTCCTACCACTGACACCAACTATGGGGCATAATCCCTACCTCTGATGCCAACTATGGGGCATAATTCCTACCACGGACGCCAACTATGGGGAAAATTCCTTCCACTGACACCAACTATATGGCATAACTCTTATCATTGACACAGACTATGGGGCATGATTCCTATCACTGATGCCAACTATGGGGCACAATTCCTACCACTGATACCAACAATGGGGCATAATTCCTTACATGGACGAAAAAAAAATGGGGCAATATACCACCCACTGACACCAACTTTTTCTCACCATTACTGATGATTGACAGTTTCAGCTGTGCATGTTTTCCTATGAGACTGTGTAGAGTGGTGCATGTCCTTTCCCTCCACTCAGGTCTAAGATTACACACAGCTCCCTGCTCTATGCTGTGTGGTGTGTGACATCAGATCTCAAAACCCTGCCTTCTGGGAGCTCAGAAATAGTCTTCAATCCGTGCGATTTAGAAGGCTGTAGAGAAAAGAGATATGCAGAGAAACAGGTACAGCAGGTTTTGTTTCATCTCTGTGTATCATCCAGAGGCCAGTGACTTCACGGGGCACGTGTAAGGGTTTACAACCACTTTAACTTACAGTTCTATTAATACCTGTAACCCGGATTGTAGCTGCTGTGCTGCTTTATCATCTCCTGCAGCTGTGGGGCAAAGCCAATTCTGGCTTTGTTCCAGTCTGTCCCTAGCCGCCAGAAGCGGCGTATTGTTAATCGGGCCTCCCGGTGGGACAAGAGGCCCGGGAAGATTGGTGGGAGATGGCGAGAGGGGGGGGGGGGTCCCCTCTCGCTCCCCTGGGATAACAGCCGAATGGATTTTAGCCGCATCAGTTATCCCTGGATAGCCGATCGCCCGCTCTACACAACGGCCTGCAGCTGTGGGCATCATCCTGGTATAACCCCCGAAAGCCGAGTTTCCACATCTGCATACGCTCAGCGGGAAGGGGTTACATTTCTGCATCTATGGACACCAGGGATCTAACACTATCCTCTCTATCTCTGTAAAGAAAAGATGAGTATACATACCTTTTTGGAAGCTGATCAGACCCGCTCCGACCCGATCTCCAGCACCGGAAGCTCTGCAGAGCACACGGACGACAACGGCTGTGAAATTAATGGGAACGTCACCTATATAGTTACTATGGGGCTTCCCTTCTCCTCCATCTCCTCTGCACCTACCTACACTGAGAACCCCCGGCTGACAGCTTGGCGTGGGATTCGGTCGGAGCGGGTCAGATCGGCTTCCAAAAAGGTATGTATACTCGTTTTTTCTTTACAGGGATAGAGAGGTTAGTGTTAGATCCGTGGTGGCTACAGATGCAGGGATTTTAGATTTTTTCCATGGACTTCCACTTTAACTGATTGTTCTTGAAACAAAACTGAAAATGTGTTTCCTGTAAAATTTGAGGATGAATTGCTCCATAATGCCTGCAGTTAGAGTGGTTAGTGAGGGCTGGAGGTACCCTAGGATTCCACTGAACCCTGGTTGAGAATGACTACCTTAGGATAAGGTGACCAGATTTGTCAAGACTCAGACTGCCAAGTCTTACTCTCCGGGCCCCGGCTACTACTGGGTGGGAGCAGAGGAAGATCACTCCGCCAGGGAAGGCAAGGAAATAAGCAGGTAGGTGGCTGGCCCGGGACTTGAGCCAAGGCAGAAGAACATGCGAGCGGAGCTGGATGGGCATGCACCCCGAAACTGAAGAAATATTCCCTCCGCTCCGACCAGCACATGATCATCAGAAAGGGGCACAGATGATGGAAAAAAGCTAATAGGAGCGGCAGAGCGGGGGGGGGGGGGGGGGTTGTAATTCAATTTCAATTTTTTTAATTCTGCATTAACTGTCTTTGAAATTGCCCCTGTTCAAATCCAATTCGGGGACAAAACCAAGGACAGACTTGGTCCAGGGTAGGGTCGCCACCTTTTCTTCAAGCCAAACCCGAACACTTTACAGGGCACCTTCTTTTTTATGTAGTATACACCATACCCACACTTAGGGTTGCCACCTGTCCAGGATTCACCCGGACAGTTCGGGTTTGGAATCTTGTGTCCAGGTTTCAGTCTGCCTGAAACCCGGACACATTATTTAGACTGAGCTGTGGCTCCTCAAGTAACTGAGATAGTCACACAAAAATCTGTTGCCATTCGTGAGCTGCGGGACGCTGTCTGGGGGCAGGTGTGGCATCACTTGGGGCACCCAAAGGTGTCTCAGGTCTTTTATAATCCTATAGTGTATACTACGAATCAAAATGTGCCCCATGTCACTAAAGTGTTCGGGTTTGGCTTGAAGAAAAGGTGGCAACCCTACCCACACTCCCCGCAGCTTATGGATGCCAACAGATTTTTAAGTTACTTGGGAAGCCAAAGCCCTAAATCTAAAAAATCTGTCCGGGATTCAGGCAGAATGAAACCCGGACACAAGATTCCAAACCCGAACTGTCTGGGTGAATCCTGGACACGTGGCAACCCTAGTCCAGAGACAGTGTCCTCAATCCAGGGACTGTCCCCAGAAACCGGGGATGTCTGTGGTCACCCTACCTTAGGAGATTAGAAGATCAGCAGGCTGACAAC
The DNA here is from genome assembly GCF_037356315.1 of Lithobates pipiens. Taxonomy (NCBI): domain Eukaryota; kingdom Metazoa; phylum Chordata; class Amphibia; order Anura; family Ranidae; genus Lithobates; species Lithobates pipiens. Next base: position 336,918,443 of record NW_027507784.1, read on the forward strand.
TCAGTGCTGGGATCGAGGAGTAAACAAGCTGATTTTCTGTAAACAAAAGTGAAAATGCTTTTGCTATAAACTTTGAGGATGAATTGCTCCATAATGCCTGCAGCTGCATAGGTTAGTTGGGTCTAATGTTAAAGCTTTTTTTAGAGAAATGTAAATGTCTGAAGCTTTAATTCCTGACTACAGATCTTTTTAAGGCTAGTAGGTTTTGATATCGTGCAATGTGCTAGCTGGAATAAGTGCAAGCAATGTGGAAGCTTTCCTTGGACCTGAATTGCCAACACTTACAAATGGTGATCTATCAAAACCAATATAATGCATTGCAGTCTTTTATTAAATAAAATCTTTAGTATCATAACTCCTCATAAGATGATGCCTCGGCATATCTTTACTTGCCGAACCTTTGGCCATCCATCCTCCATATTAAGTCTGCTTGTATCTCAGAAGTCGCACTGATGGTCATGATTAAGAAACAGCTTATTCACGGTCGGATTTAGCGATTATTTGTCCACCTCTGGGGCAATCTACTTGAAGGGAGAAGCAGAGGGAATAATATATTTCTACTTTGCTTAAGGAAGGAGGGGGTGCTCTATGGGAAATATTGACACCTGGATTTGCTCTCTTTATGAGATATTATGGAGAGCCATATATTGCTACCAACCCCCCCTTCCCTCCTTTCCTGGGTTACAAAACGCAATAACCTCAACTTACTGAATGATTTCATCTCTTTGGAGTCGGCTCAGATATCAAACGGATAAACGGCGGCTACATAATGAATATAATATCGTGAACTAAGCCTTAACTACTCCAGGAGCAATTACTCCCGGCCTTATTTATGGAACGGCATTAAAGAGGAATGGATCTCACGTTGTTTCGCGATAAATAAAAAATAGGCGCCACACTCCAGCTGCCCGTAAAACTGACTAATTTTCTAATTCTTTATGACATGCGGAAATAAATAATTCAGCAGCAGATGCCGAATCAAAACGTAACCCCCTGCATGCTGGGAGATCCTCTTCTCCAAAGGGAAGTTCAGACTATAAAGAGTCAATTTATATCCCGCTCAGGCTAAAAGAGACGGTGACCTTTGGGCAGGGCTTTTTTTTTTCAGCGGGAACGCGGGGGAACGCAGTTTCGGCACCACCAGCGCTGAATGTATTTACTGGCAAGGGGTGCCGGAAGGTCTATTGTTGTTGGCTGCTGGGGTATCTATTGTCACTGGGGGGGATCTGTTTTTGTTTGGTGGGTCTATTGTTGCTGGGTAAGTCTACTGTCGCTGGTGGAGGGGGGGGGGGGGGTCTTATCTTGCTGGGGGGTCAATTGTTGCTGGGTGGGATCTACTGTTGAGGGAGAGGTCTATTGTTGCTGGGGTGGTATTTTGTTGTTGGGGGTCCATTGTTGCTGGGGTGGTATTTTGTTATGGGGGGTCCATTGTTGCTGGGATGGTACTTTGCTGTGGAGGGTCCATTGTTGCTGGGGGAAAGTCATTTATTGTGTAGGGAATCTGTTGTTGCTGGGGGGGGGTCCTTTGTTTCTGGGGTGGAGTCTATTGTTTCTGGGGTGGAGTCTGATGTTTCTGGGGTGAAGTCTATTGTTTCTGGGGTGGAGTCTATTGTTTCTGGGGTGGAGTCTATTGTTTCTGGGGTGGAGTCTATTGTTTCTGGGGTGGAGTCTATTGTTTCTGGGGTGAAGTCTATTGTTGCTGGGGTGAAGTCTATTGTTGCTGGGGTGAAGTCTATTGTTGCTGGGGTGAAGTCTATTGTTTCTGGGGTGAAGTCTATTGTTGCTGGGGTGGAGTCTATTGTTTCTGGGGTGGAGTCTATTGTTTCTGGGGTGAAGTCTATTGTTGCTGGGGTGAAGTCTATTGTTTCTGGGGTGAAGTCTATTGTTGCTGGGGTGGAGTCTATTGTTTCTGGGGTGGAGTCTATTGTTTCTGGGGTGAAGTCTATTGTTGCTGGGGTGAAGTCTATTGTTGCTGGGGTGGAGTCTATTGTTGCTGGGGTGGAGTTTATTGTTTCTGGGGTGAAGTCTATTGTTGCTGGGGTGGAGTCTATTGTTGCTGGGGTGAAGTCTATTGTTGCTGGGGTGAAGTCTATTGTTGCTGGGTGGAGTCTATTGTTTCTGGGGTGGAGTCTATTGTTGCTGGGGTGAAGTCTATTGTTCCTCGGGTGGAGTCTGATGTTTCTGGGCTGAAGTCTATTGTTGCTGGGGTGGAGTCTATTGTTGCTGGGGTGAAGTCTATTGTTTCTGGGGTGAAGTCTATTGTTGCTGGGGTGGAGTCTATTGTTGCTGGGGTGAAGTCTATTGTTTCTGGGGTGAAGTCTATTGTTGCTGGGGTGGAGTCTGTTGTTGCTCATTGCAAGGTATCTGTTTTACTATCTTTCTTGTTTTCATTAACAAATTTCATAGAAATTACTGAGCAGCACAAAACACTTGGTTCTGTATTCTCTGAAAGGTGTTGTACTACTAGGAGGTGGGTAGGTGGTGGAATCAAGGGATGGTGCTCAAAGATGGGTAGGGGGCGGAGACAAAGGGTAACTCGGAAGGGTGGAGTTCCTGTACCTATATATAAATAATTTTTTTTTTTCTCACTTGATATCAGTTTCTTCCAGTTAATGGGCAGAAGAGCTCAGACTGATTGACATTGGCATTGCAAGTTGGCAACCAGTTGTGCTGCAGTATAAGGAGCATAGTGATAGGAGGAGAGAGCAGAGTGAAAAAAAATAGCTAATAAAAGTTCTGCTTCCCCTTTCCCGTGTAAGCAGGGCCAACATTAGACATCATGGGGGCCCCGTACAGCCTACCTGACAGAGCCCCCCCCCCCCCCCCCCATTTCTCATACACAATATTGTCAAAACATTATGTTATCAAGGCAATATGTGCATAAAAGTCAATAAAAAGATAATATACCCCACTAGGACTTGGAAGTCCCATTGCCATGCTACAGCAGATGCTCCCACTACATGAGGGATGTAAGGAAAGGCTTTCTGTGCACAGGCTAAAACATGTTCCCTTTCGTCCTGGTAAGAATGCATGCGCGCACGAGCCGTCGCTCGTCACTTACGTGCACCTGTGACAGACGCTGGTGTGAAATGGGCTATTTAAACTGGGCCAGTGCTTAGGATCAGCGCTGCTTTGTCTTCAGTTGCTGACCCAGCTAGTCTTGACAATTCTCTGAACTCCAACTGCATCGACCTTGGCTTGTCCCCTGATCTACGCTTCTGTCTGCTCCATTGGCTCCTGCTTTACTGATCGGCTCCAGACCTGGCTTGTTTTCTGACCACGCTCCTGCCTGTGCCCTGTATCAGATCCAGTCCGTCTGTGTATGACCCAGCCTGCCTGACTCTGTTACTCTGTCTGCTGGTGCCAGTACCCACTGCACGCCTGCTGGCTGGAGCCATTTGATGACTTCTGCCCAACATGGACACCTGCCCTGCTGCTAGCAAGACATAGAGGCACTCGTGCCACTCTGTACTCTTGCGCCTCCTGTCTACACTATCGGGAGCACGAGTCAGAGGTATAAGAGAGGCCTTTCTCATCATATCAGGCTCTGCTACCAGGTACGTTTATGGGGGGACATTGGGGGGGGGGGGAGCCTACAAGCAGCAGCATCCTCCACCTACACCACTTTCACACATTTTTAGCCACAGTGAAGGGTGTGAAACGTTTTGAGGAGGCTCTTATACAAGGGAGGATAGAATGTTTTCCAGCATCTCTGATTGATTTAGAGGTCTTATGACTCCCAGGTGCCTTTTGTAATGTCAAACCACCACAACATAACACAGGCATTTGGATTTAGCTTGGGACATCAGTATTTACGGAAATTGGTCACAATTTGGGGATCAACTCTAGTATATCCAAGGCAAGAGTTATCTATGTTTAAACCCATAGGGCTGAAATGTGTAAGGGATTTCTTGGGCAGGGAATTCCAGCATGGGTATTTAGGTCCTCCCCTATAAATGCCTCTTGCTCCAGTTTTATGTCAGGAATCACCAGCAGGGATGGTCAGATCTGCATGGCTACTCTCAGTAAACTGGGACCAGACTATGTATGCTTTAAGTGGGATTTAATTACGGTAAACCAAAATCCATCCAAACACCAGCACACTTCAAACATAAAACTATATGTGTACCAAAAACCCAGTGACAGAATACCTACCTAATCGACCTAGGTTAGGTTAGGGTTAGGGTTAGGGGTAGGGTTAGGGTTAGGGTTTCCCCTAGAAGAAAAAAGTTAGGACTCAGGGATTAGAATAGGGACCTCCCCAAAGGTCAAAGGTCAGGAGGTGTGTCCCCAGAGGTCAAAGGTCAAGTGTCGGGCTGACCCACCCCCAGCAAAGTGTTCCGCCTACCCCAACTAAGTCGGGGCATGAAAAAGTGGGGGCTTGAACAAGTCGGGGTAAGAGCCTAATTAACAACGAACTATATATACAATATATACAAAATAGGATGTGCAGGGAGCAGATGGAACGGGGGAACCAAAACTTGGATTAAGAACAAGAGAGAGTAGGTACAAGGTAGCAGGGAACAGGACGGAAGCAAGATCAGGATCAGGATTAATGGCAAACAGAATCTGGCAGCAGCAAAACACTGGAACAATGGGCACTATTAGGGGAGGACCTAAATACCCTCCCACCAGCCAGAATCAGGTCAAACTGATTACTGGGACCTGCTGTGTTTTTTTTTTTTTTTTTACATTTTTTAATACCTAGAAATTTACAGTGGAGTGTTAGAATTCTACCATTTGGTTTTAGCCATTGTGGACTACAAGGTCTTCTTTAATGTGGAACTCAAGGAAAAGATCACAGTCTGAACCTGCCAATACACAAGTAGAAATTCATTTGACATGTATCATTTTAAGAAATTTTGTTTGATTTTCTACTTGCTAGTGTAATCAAATCAATGTTTCTTTTTGACCACAGTGACAAAAAAAATTCAAAGGAGCAGGAAGGAAAAATTCTCGTGCAAATACATTTTTTAACAGTTTGCGTGGTTTTGATTTGGAAAATTACATTCATTCCAAAAATGAATGCAAAAGCAAACATAATTTTGAAGTACTTTTGAACAATATTCATCCCATCATCAACTCTACAAAGATTTTTCGCATGAATATTTGTACGAACATTTGTTCAAAAGCCTAAGGGCTCCAATTTTGTGCTCCACATATAAACACCACATCGCTGTTTTGCAAGTGTAAAGCTTACTCCCGTAGAAGCCACTGGAAATTTGCCCAGGTTCCCCAGTGGATTGCCCCACAGCTATCAACGCAATCACAGCCACACTCCTCAAAAATCAGTCTAGGGGTGTTGTTTTTGTTGTTTTTATTTTTGGAGAACTTGGATAGGGATGAGGGAATTGAGTGGGATACTCCAAAAAACAGAAACTGTATACATTTTGAGGACAGTGAACTCCTTTCTATTAAGCTGAAGCAGAAGTCCTTGCATAGAGCAAACTGTGGACTTGGCTTGGAATAGAAGCAGTTAACAACACACAAGCTTCTTTCTTTGGTGCAATAAGAGCAGAGTCCCTTCACAAGGAATTTGATAAAATAAGCTCTTCAGGACACAAGCCAATGTCCCCTTTAGAAAACGCACAGCTGACTCTAGCACAAGAGGGGTGGCAGCAGCCCAAAAGTCTCTCAGCAGTCTGTACTCACAGAACAGGGGTGTAACTATAGGGGGTGCAGCAGTCGTGACCGCAACTGGGCCCTGTGATGCAGGGGGCCCATGCAGCCCCCTCTACATATGGCCGGCAGCAGCATAGGCAGCTAGCACACACTATTACATACCCCCTCCATATCCCCCTGGGGACAGGGACCCCTTCTCACGTGGGGACATCGACCCCCACCTCCCCTGGAGACAGGGACCCCTTCTCACCTGGGGGCAGTAACTTCATCTGCCCTGGAGAAAAGGACCTCATCTCTTCTGGGGACGGGGACCCAATGCTGCCTAGGGACAGTCCCCCAATGGGGCACCTAAAAATGTAAAAAGATAAATAAAAACTACTGATACCAGTGGTGGAACTACAGGGCTCACAAAGGTCATACCTGTGACCACGCCCTGGAGTTCCACCGCCAGACTCGGAGGGAAGGGCCCTGGCTGGGGTTCAGGGGGGCCCTTCATGGTTTCTTGCATCGGGGCCCTGAAGGTTCTGGTTACGCCACTGTCACAGAATGTCCAGGTATAGATGGTGCCTCCTTCCAAATTCCAAGCGACACTTTCCTCCAGTGATACCAGACTAGAATTTTAGCAGACAGCCCCTCAGACAGCTCTCAGCATCTTCAGTATCCAGGCCCTCAGGTCACCCACCTGAGGCCCCATGAACAGCAGGCACATGGCAGGGCTGCACCAGAGGGCAGCAAGCCCTCCAGGCTGGACTTCTACTCTCCAGGACAAGACAAGGCTGCTCTGTGTCTCAGATAATTTATACAGACACCCAGCAGCTTTCAGGGCCAACCTCCCTGGGAATGGCCAGGGCTGCATCCATATTCATGCTCCTATCTGCATATCTCACCTATGATACAGAAACTGCTCAAGCTCTCTCCCTCTCTCAAGATGCACTAATCGCAGTAAGCAAACTAAATTTACCTAACAAACAAATACAGCCAGACTGGGTACATGGTACAGCAAGGCAACCAAATTTAACAAAGTTATCAAAACACAGTGTAATGCCCCATACACACGGTCAGATTTTCCGAAGGAAAATGTGTGATCGGATCATGTTGTTGGAAAATCTGACCGTGTGTGGGCTCCATTGGACCTTTTTCCGTCGGATGCACAAAGTTTGAGAGCAGGATCTAAAATTCTTCCGACAACAAAATCTGATCTCATAAATTCCGATCGTGTGTAGACAATTCCGACAGACAAAGTGCCATGCATGCTCAGAATAAACGAAGAGACGAAAGCTATTGGCTACTGGCCGGTTTATAGTCTTGACGTACGCGTTTGATGTCACCTCGTTCAGAACGATCGTAAATTCTGACAACTTTGTGCGACCGTGTGTATGCAAGACAAGTTTGGGCCAAAATCCGTCTGAAAAAATCTGACGGATTTTGTGGGCGGAATGTCCGACCGTGTGTATGGGGCATAAGAGTCCAGGGCTTACTACGCATGCACCAATAGCGCGTTGTGCAAAAGGAAATCTGTGCCAACTGAGCATGTGCCAAAGACACATCACTGCGCCAAACCCACATCTGCGCAGAAGACCTGGTGAAAAAGGCAGGAAAATGCCCAGGAGGTGCACAGGAAGTGACATCAACCTGATGGAAAAAGGCGGGAAAATGCCCAGGAGGTGCACAGGAAGTGACATCAACCTGATGGAAAAAGGTGGGAAAATGCCCAGGAGGTGCACAGGAAGTGACATCAACCTGATGGAAAAAGGCGGGAAAATGCCCAGGAGGTGCACAGGAAGTGACATCAACCTGATGGAAAAAGGTGGGAAAATGCCCAGGAGGTGCACAGGAAGTGACATCAACCTGATGGAAAAAGGCGGGAAAATGCCCAGGAGGCGCACAGGAAGTGACCTCAAACTTTCCAATATAAGCCCAGCCCAGACACTGCCAAATTGCTGGATTATCTTCAGTCCCCCCTTGTTCCTGTACTAATGTGTGACCTGTCTAAACTTGTGACCTGGAAACCTATTTGACTACTCTTGTTTGCTGCTTGGCATTGACCTCAGATTTGTACCTTGACCATTCTACTTCTTTGCCCCTTTTTGTACTCAGCTGCCAGATTGGAACCGACCCCGGCTTGGATCTCGATCATTCTTCTTCTGATTAACCCTTTTATGCTTTGTTGCCAAACTGGACTGGACCTCGGCTCGGATCTCAGACTAAGGCTTGCACGGTGCTCCGCACCCCTGGCACCCGTGCCACTCGGTGTCCACCAAGTCTCTATCTCCATCTCCAGAGGCGTCTAGGACCCGAGGTGCAAGGGAGGCCTCCCCACTACCTCGGTCTCACCTCAGGTATGTGGCTCTCATGACACACAGCTTCACAAACAAATGAGCCAACGCTAAATCTATCCATCTAATCCTAGTACCCATCTAGGATGGTGCTATACAAGCATCAGGGCCATTTTTAAAGGCAGGGCAAAAGGGGCAGCTGACCTGAGCCCTGTCATTGTTGTGGGGCCCAAAGCAGCTGCCTCAGGCCTCTTTCACATGGGGCGGATCAGTAATGATCCGCCCCGTGATGATCGGCTCGCTCAGCAGGGATCGCTCCGTTGTCCCCGCTGAGTCGGCTGCGGACAGGGCGGTCTCCGCACACTGTGCGGGGACCGCCCTGTCAGCTCTCCGCTCTCCTCTATGGGGATCGGATGAGCACGGACCGTGTGTCCGTGTTCATCTGATCCGCTCTGCAGACGGATAGAAAAATAGGATTTTCCTCCGTCTGCAGAATCGGACTGTTGCGGAGGTGGAGGAAATCGGGTGTCTGCGGATGTTCATCCGCAGACACCCGCTATCCCATAGGGATGAATGTATGCCCGTATTTCATCTGCAAGCGGATGGATGAAATACGGACATATCATCCGCATGTGAAAGGGGCCTCATACTTGCCAACTTGATCCTGGTTTAAATTCCCTTGTCCCTTGAGGTTTTAGTCCTGTGCTGTGTCCTGATATCTCAGTGTGAAGTGCTGCTACTAATGCTGCCCAGCTCTGCCCTATTGTTGTGTAAAGTTGACTCACCTGCAGACCCTGTGTTTACATGTAAATTACCGGCATTTATATGTAAATAGTGGCGGCATTCATATTTAAATAGCGGCAAGCGGCAGCATTGATATGTATATCATGCCCCCCTTGAGGTCATATCCACAATAATCTCTAGCAACCTTTCAACAAGCAGAAATCATGTGCTGTAACCTCTAGCAACTAACCAGTGAGCTGTAATGTGTTCTGTAACCTCTAGCAACCAGTGAGCGGTAATGATACACTCAGGGCTGTCTTTAAGGCAGGGCAAAAGGGGCAGCTGCCCTGGGCCCTGTCATTGTTGTGGGGCCCAAAGCAGCTGCCTCATACTTGCCAACTATCCCAGTTTACATTCCCTTGTCCCTTGAGGTTTTAGTCCTGTTGTTGTGTACAGACGACTCACCTGCAGACCCTGTGTTTACATGTAAATAACCAGCATTCACATGTAAATAGCAGTGACATGCATATGTAAATAGCTGAGGCCAACGGCATTGATATGTAAATAAGGCAGCATTCATATGTATATCATGCCCCCTACAGTGAGGAGATGATGTGCTGTAACCTACAGCAACCAGTGAGCAGTATTACTGTACAGTAATCTCTAGCAGCCAATCAACAAGCCGAAATCATGTGCTATAACCTCTAGCAACTAATCAGTGAGCCTTATGGAGTGCTGTAACCTCTAGCAACCAGTCAATAAGCAGTAATGATATGCTGTAACCTCTGGCAACCAATCCCAATCGCTGCCTGATCTGATACAGTAAACTGATTTTAAGTCTAGCTGCTATTTATTGTATGTCTCAGAGAAGGCGGAGAGCGAAATTGCATGGGGGGAGGGGGGCCCTAAGCAAATTTTTGCCCAGGGCCCAATCGATATTAAAGACGGCCCTGGATACACTAAGCACTGGCAACCGATCACAAAATCTGCCTGATCTGATTCAGTAAACTGATTTTGAGTCTAGCTGCTATTTATTGTGTGTCTCAGAGCAGGTGGAGAGCGAAAAAACTGCATGGGGGGGGGGCCCAAGAAAAGTTTTGCCCGGGGTCCAATTAATATTAAAGATGGCCCTGACAAGCATAAACAGTGTGTGCTTTTCAATGCTTCCCTCTCTTCCCCCATTGTTGAAATGGTACTTATCTATCTTATAGGTGTTGGTATAATGAATGGATGAAGTACGGCTCCATGGAAACCCCCCCCCCCCCCCTCCCCCCCACCGTTGCCTGTCAGTTTTTAAAGATATAATTAATGATTTTACATTTATATATAACTGTATAACTGGACCAAACTTTTATTTTATTTTTAAACCCGGAGTGCAACTTTAATTATAATAATAGTGGTGCTTAGCAGAGGGCTGTAATTTTAATAAATGAAGTCTCGATCATCCAATTATAAAGTGATTTATTTGCGCACAGTTGCGAGAACGCTTCACATAACATTTAGCACAGAGCGCACGTATCACTAAATCTCTATACACTGACATTTACAAATTTTCTCATTATCATAACAATAAAATTGGGAACAATATTTTCAGTCGAACGCAATATGGAAAACAATGTAACGATTATACATTTTTTTCTGTCTAGCGGTAACAAAGTTCTCATAAATATTGCTTGGAGATAAACGAGAGAGTCTGAATTTCCTAATTTAGGAGTCTTAATCTCTCCGAAAAGCGGTTTGGTGATCCATGTCTAAGGGGACATTCGCTGACTACAACATTATTTCGATCAAAATATGTCTTTTAAGGGTAAAAAAGAAATAGAAATAGCTTTTTAAGAAATGAATGTTTCTTTTTGATTTGATGAATAGTAGGCAGTTCTAAAACTCGCTCATCCATATCTGTATGGACCTTGCTTTGTGCACTGGTCCAAATCATTTGGTGGAGGGGGGAGGGGGGGGATTATGGTGTGGGGGTTGTTTCTCAGGGGTTGGTCACTTATGTCGGAAGGGGGCGTGTGCCTGGATTTTGTCTTGCATACAAACGGCAAGGAATTGTCGGCCAACAAACATGAACGTAGTGACGTACTATGTGGTTTTTTTTTTTCAGCTCTTTAGCACCACTCTTTGGGCTCCTTCTGCTAATTTTGTGTTAGTAGAAATTTGGTGAGTGATGATTCGTGTCTTTCATTTTGTGCTTTTCATTTTGTGCTTTTCAGTTCCTTTCTGAAGGGCCGTTTGTCAACCAGCCATGTTGCGGAATCGGAGGAGATAACGTGTTATTTATTATTAGACTTGGAGTAATTGCTTTGACCCAAGTCCATTCCAGGAACAGGAGGAGGAGGACCAAAAATTGGTTGCTTTATTAATTGTGACCAATTATGTCATATGCCTTTGCCGTGGGAGCTCCAGGAGAATAATCCGGATGATTTTCGGAATTATCTCCGGATGACGGACCCCTGCTTTCACCAACTTTTGGCATTGTTGACCCCCTATATTAAGAAGCAGCAGGTTTTGAAACATGTGTCTGAGTCTCTGCCTGCCTGAGACCCGGGCACATTATTCAGACCCGCTGGTGGCTCACTGTGCCTGTGCCTAAGCTGTGCCACCACGGTCATGTCCCGAGTTCTGGTATGCGGGGATTTCTGCTCCTACTGCATACTGGCAAAGGTTTCTCCCTCCCCATCTACCCCCTGCACTGTGGGTGGCACTACTCCGTCCGCTCAGTGTGCTGCAGAGCTGGCTGCAGACTGGACACAAAGGCGGAGCCTCCATGTTGCAGAATGTGCTCCTCTGGCTGGCTGCAGAAGGGTTGAAGGCGAAGCCTCCGCGTTCCCTGCTGCTCTGTTGAAAAGAATGCAGAGATTGCGCTGAGAGACTAGCTTGTAAAGTACGTTTTTGGGGTGTTAGTATGTCAGGATTTCAAAGGGTTTTCATCCAACCCCCCTCCCCCCCATACACCATACATACATACATACAGTCCTTACCACTTCCCCCCACCATACACCATCTATATACACAGTTCTGCCCCCCCCCCCATATACCATCCATATAGTTCTCACCTCCTCATACACCATCTATATACACTGTTCTTCCCCCCCCTCCCCATATACCATCCATATAGTTCTCACCTCCTCATACACCATCTATATATACAGTTCTGCCCCCCATATACCATCCATCCATATAGTTCTCTCCTCCAAATACACTCCCCATATATACAGTCCCCCCTATATACCATCCAACCATATAGTTTTCACCTCCTCATACTCCCCCATATATACAACTCTCACCCCTCAACCATACATTTTAGGGTTGCCACCTGTCCTGGAATGAGGGGGGGGGGGTGAGGGGGAGGGTCACTGTACCGGAATGTCTGCACTGACAGCTTCACACTCCTCTCCTGTACATACCGCCCACTATCATATCCTCCACACTCCCCTCCTATGCATACTTCCCACTGTCATACCCTCCACACTCCTCTCCAATATATACTGCCCACTGTCATAACCTCCACACTCCTCTCCTATGCATACTTCCCACTGTCATACCCTCCACACTCCTCTCCTATATACACTGCCCACTGTCATACCCCCCACACCCCTCCCTTATGCATACTTCCCACTGTCATACCCTTTATACTCCTCTCCTATATATACTGCCCACTGTCATACCCTCCACACTCCTCTCCTATATATACTTCCCACTGTCATACCCTCCTCACTCCTCTCCTATGCATACTTCCCACTGTCATACCCTTTATACTCCTCTCCTATGCATACTTCCCACTGTCATACTCTCCACACTCCTCTCCTATATTTACTGCCCACTGTCATACCCTCCTCACTCCTCTTCTATGCATACTGCCCACTGTCATACCCTTCACACTCCTCTCCTATATATACTTCCCACTGTCATACCCTTCTCACTCCTCTCCTATGCATACTTCCCACTGTCATACCCTCCACACTCCTCTCCTATATATACTGCCCACTGTCATACCCTCCACACTCCTCTCCTATATATACTGCCCACTGTCATACCCTCCCCACTCCTCTCCTACATATACTGCCCACTGTCATACCCTCCACACTCCTCTCCTATATATACTGCCCACTGTCATACCCTCCTCATTCCTCTCCTATCCATACTGCCCACTGTCATACCCTCCACACTCCTCTCCTATATATACTTCCCACTGTCGTACCCTCCTCACTCCTCTCCTATGCATACTTCCCACTGTCATACCCTTTATACTCCTCTCCTATGCATACTTCCCACTTTCATACTCTCCACACTCCTCTCCTATATTTACTGCCCACTGTCATACCCTCCTCACTCCTCTTCTATGCATACTGCCCACTGTCATACCCTTCACACTCCTCTCCTATATATACTTCCCACTGTCATACCCTCCTCACTCCTCTCCTATGCATACTTCCCACTGTCATACCCTTTATACTCCTCTCCTATGCATACTTCCCACTGTCCTACTCTCCACACTCCTCTCCTATATATACTGCCCACTGTCATACCCTCCACACTCCTCTCCTATATATACTGCCCACTGTCATACCCTCCACACTCCTCTCCTATATATACTTCCCACTGTCATACCCTCCTCACTCCTCTCCTATGCATACTTCCCATTGTCATACCCTTTATACTCCTCTCCTATGCATACTTCCCACTGTCATACTCTCCACACTCCTCTCCTATATTTACTGCCCACTGTCATACCCTCCTCACTCCTCTTCTATGCATACTGCCCACTGTCATACCCTTCACACTCCTCTCCTATATATACTTCCCACTGTCATACCCTTCTCACTCCTCTCCTATGCATACTTCCCACTGTCATACCCTCCACACTCCTCTCCTATATATACTGCCCACTGTCATACCCTCCACACTCCTCTCCTATATATACTGCCCACTGTCATACCCTCCCCACTCCTCTCCTACATATACTGCCCACTGTCATACCCTCCACACTCCTCTCCTATATATACTGCCCACTGTCATACCCTCCTCATTCCTCTCCTATCCATACTGCCCACTGTCATACCCTCCACACTCCTCTCCTATATATACTTCCCACTGTCATACCCTCCTCACTCCTCTCCTATGCATACTTCCCACTGTCATACCCTTTATACTCCTCTCCTATGCATACTTCCCACTGTCATACTCTCCACACTCCTCTCCTATATTTACTGCCCACTGTCATACCCTCCTCACTCCTCTTCTATGCATACTGCCCACTGTCATACCCTTCACACTCCTCTCCTATATATACTTCCCACTGTCATACCCTCCTCACTCCTCTCCTATACATACTTCCCACTGTCATACCCTCCTCACTCCTCTCCTATGCATACTTCCCACTGTCCTACCCTCCACACTCCTCTCCTATATATACTGCCCACTGTCATACCCTCCTCATTCCTCTCCTATCCATACTGCCCACTGTCATACCCTCCACACTCCTCTCCTATATATACTTCCCACTGTCATACCCTCCTCACTCCTCTCCTATGGATACTTCCCACTGTCATACCCTTTATACTCCTCTCCTATGCATACTTCCCACTGTCATACTCTCCACACTCCTCTCCTATATTTACTGCCCACTGTCATACCCTCCTCACTCCTCTTCTATGCATACTGCCCACTGTCATACCCTTCACACTCCTCTCCTATATATACTTCCCACTGTCATACCCTCCTCACTCCTCTCCTATGCATACTTCCCACTGTCATACCCTCCTCACTCCTCTCCTATGCATACTTCCCACTGTCCTACCCTCCACACTCCTCTCCTATATATACTGCCCACTGTCATACCCTCCACACTCCTCTCCTATATATACTGCCCACTGTCATACCCTCCACACTCCTCTCCTATATATACTGCCCACTGTCATACCCTCCTCATTCCTCTCCTATCCATACTGCCCACTGTCATACCCTCCACACTCCTCTCCTATATATACTTCCCACTGTCATACCCTCCTCACTCCTCTCCTATGCATACTTCCCACTGTCATACCCTTTATACTCCTCTCCTATGCATACTTCCCACTGTCATACTCTCCACACTCCTCTCCTATATTTACTGCCCACTGTCATACCCTCCTCACTCCTCTTCTATGCATACTGCCCACTGTCATACCCTTCACACTCCTCTCCTATATATACTTCCCACTGTCATACCCTCCTCACTCCTCTCCTATGCATACTTCCCACTGTCATACCCTCCTCACTCCTCTCCTATGCATACTTCCCACTGTCCTACCCTCCACACTCCTCTCCTATATATACTGCCCACTGTCATACCCTCCACACTCCTCTCCTATATATACTGCCCACTGTCATACCCTCCACACTCCTCTCCTATATATACTGCCCACTGTCATACCCTCCCCACTCCTCTCCTATATATACTGCCCACTGTCATACCCTCCACACTCCTCTCCTATATATACTGCCCACTGTCATACCCTCCACAATCCTCTCCTGCAAATACTACCTACGCTCTATATCTTACACTCCTTTCCTACACATACCATCATATGCTCCACACTTGCATATACTGCTGTAAATTCTGCACTCCCTTCCTGCACATACAGTAATAGCCGCTGTACTTAATGGAAATGAAAAGGTGAACTAATGCCCCTGATCTCCACTGTACTTACCTCTGTAGTAATGGAATATTTTTTTTAAATGATTGTGCTGAGGTTTTTACATGTCGGTGAGACTCTTGCTTATGGCACATCAAAGTAAGCGTATTTTAGATGTACAAGAATGCTTTTGTTTTATTTAATCATGCCCCTTTAGGCCCCTCCCACTGTTATATACAATATGGCCACACCCACTGTATGCCGTGGCATGTTCAGGTTTGGCTTGAAGAAAAGGTGGCAACCGTAGAAGGTTTACAAATGCTCTTCTGGAAGAATGGTCAAACATTCCCATAGACACCCTCCTAAACCTTGTGTACAGCCTTCAAAGAAGAGTTGAAGCTGTTATAGCTGCCAAGGCAGGTGTCCCAATACTTTTGGTAATATAGTGTGTGTGTGTACATGTGTGTGTATATATATATATATACAGTATCTCACAAAAGTAAGTACACCCCTCACATTTTTGTAAATCTTTTTTTCTATCTTTTCATGTGACAACACTGAAGAAATGACACTTGTCTACAATGTAAAGTAGTGAGTGTACAGATTGTATAACAGTGTAAATTTGCCGTCCCCTCAAAATAACTCAACACACAGCCATTAATGTCTAAACCGCTGGCAACAAAAGTCAGTACACCCCTAAGTGAAAATGTCCAAATTGGGCCCAATTAGCCATTTTCCCTCCCCGGTGTCATGTGACTCGTTAATATTACAAGTTCTCAGGTGTGAATGGGGAGCAGGTGTGTTAAATTTGGTGTTATCGCTCTCACTCTCTCATACTGGTCACTGGAAGTTCAACATGGCACCTCATGGCAAAGAACTCTCTGAGGATCCGAGAAAAATAATTGTTGCTCTACATAAAGATGGCCTAGGCTATAAGAAGATTGCCGAGACCCTGAAACTGAGCTGCAGCACGGTGGCAAAGAGCATACAGGGGTATAACCAGGGGCGGATCCAGAGTCTAGTCTCGGGAGGGGCACTGCTATAAAATATGTTTTTTTGGGGGCAATTTATATGGGAAATGGCTGGTATTTGCGCTTCAATCATTACGGCACCATGGTTGTTATGGTGTCAGGATGATTGAAGCGCATTATTTCTATTAATACATTGTAATATAAAATTAAATGGTTCATCTCACCATAATGCAGAATCAGTGGGAGCCCTGAGGATGTCACTTGCCATGTCGCCTGCCACCAAATGTGGATTGTCACTTGCCACGTCACCTGCCACACATTGCGGATTGCCACTTGCAACGTAGCCTGCCACACATTGCGGATTGTCACTTGCCACATCACCTGCCACACATTGTGGATTGTCACTTGCCACGTCGCCTGCCACCAGATGCGGATTGCCACGTAGCCTGCCACACATTGCGGATTGCCACGTCACCTGCCACACATTGCGGATTGTCACTTGCCACGTTGCCTGACACACATTGTGGATTGCCACTTGCCACGTCACCTGCCACACATTGGGGATTGTCACTTGCCACGTCACCTGCCACACATTGCGGATTGTCACTTGCCACGTTGCCTGCCACACATTGCGGATTGCCACTTGCCACGTCACCTGACACACATTGCGGATTGTCACTTGCCACGTTGCCTGCCACACATTGCGGATTGCCACTTGCCCCGTCACCTGCCACACATTGCGGATTGTCACTTGCCACGTTGCCTGCCACACATTGCGGATTGCCACTTGCCACGTCACCTGCCACACATTGCGAATTGCCACTTGCCACGTAGTCTGCCACACATTGTGGATTGCCACTTGCCACGTAGTCTGCCACACATTGCGGATTGCCACTTGCCACGAAGCCTGCCACACATTGCGGATTGTCACCTACTGTGTCACTTTTCTGCTAAGGTGGTCTTTTGTTGGGTCCCAGAGTGAAGATAGGCAGCAGAGAGATGATGCAATCTCTCTGCTGCACACAGCTTCCTACACAGTGAGGGCAGGACTGGAGGGATGCAGGGCAGTGAGAGATGATGTCATCTCCCTGCTCCCCTGCCTGCTGGCTGCCTGATTGGCCAGCAGCCCTCCTAAGCTGCCCAGCTGGCAGCTGCCCCCCCCTCACCCATCCACTCAGCGCGGGTACCCGCGGAACCGGCCGCGCGGGTACCCGCGGAACCGGCCGCGCGGGTACCCGCGGAACCGGCTTTGCCGGTATTCTCGGAGGGGGCAATTGACCCGTTGTCCCCCCCCTGGATCCGCCCCTGGGTATAACAGGACAGGTTCCCCTCAGATCAGCCCTCGCCATGGTCCACCAAAGAAGTTGAGGTCACGTGCTCAGCGTCATATCCAGAGGTTGTCTTTGGGAAATAGACGTATGAGTGCTGCCAGCATTGCTGCAGAGGTTGAAGGGGTGGTGGGGGGGGGGGTCAGCCTGTCAGTGCTCAGACCATACACTGCATCATTTTTTTTTTTCAAATCTTCTATTTTCCAATTTTGGTGATCCTGTGCGAATTGTAGCCTCGGTTTCCTGTTCTTAGCTGACAGGAGTGGCACCCGGTGTGGTATTCTGCTGCTGTAGCCCATCTGCATCAAGGTTGGATGTGTTGTGCATTCAGAAATGATATTCTGCATACTTTGGATGTACTGAGTGGTTATTTGAGTTACTGTTGCCTTTCTATCATCTGGAACTGCCCATTCTCCTCTGACCTCTGACATCACCAAAGCATTTTCCCCCTCACAACTGCCGCTCACGTCTGGCACCAACAACCACGCCACGTTCAAAGTCACCTAAATCCCCTTTTCTTCCCCATTCTGATGCTCCGTTTGAAGCTTTCACATAAAGATACAGCAGATTTGGAGGCGTCTCACAATTTTGAACTGAAAAAAAAAAAAAAAATAAAGGTTTCATGACTTTTTGGAAAGAGTCTGTTTTGGGCGTTTCATTTGGAATTATTTTTGAAAGTCTTGAAACTTTAGTAACTTTGTCACCAAAGCCAGGATTAGTCACTCTCTTTAATTAAAACACCGGCAGTAAATCCAAGAGGAACGATTACCAATAACATTCTTTTGGGAGGAAAATTAACTTGGGAGCCAAGAAGAGAGAATCCATCTTTTCCCGTCGATCAATATGGCGCCCGTCCCACTCGGCTCCTTTCCGTCCGTTACCCTCTACGTTTATCTAATTTCACTTAATATCACTTCCTCGTTAATAATAGGAGTGATCATTACTTGGGTGTCTGGGGATAAAAGTATAGTGCCTTCAACATATATAATATATATACATATATATTCACCTCTGGCTCAGGAGCCCTGGTAAGGTAACGAGGAGCACCAGAGCACAGAGTGGGCATGAGTGCCCAACTGGCCTTCCATGGACGGACACTGAGGCTCAAATCTTCTCTCTCCATATATGCCCCAAGGACAAATCCCACCCCCCCCCCCCCACAACAATATTTCTCCCATCTAGCACAAATCCTCTATCCCTCAAATCTCCCCTCCAAGCATAAATCCACTCCTCCCACTCCAAATCCCACCAACCCATTGCAACGCAAGTCCCCTTCCCCCAATTCCCCATCCTAGCATATACCCCCCCCCCCCCAATCATCCCTATACAAACAAGCCTCCCCCCCTTTCAACACAAATCCCTTTCTCCAATTCCCCATCCTACCACTAAACCCCCCCCATCATTCCTATAAGAACCCCCCCCCCCCCCGCCCCAAAAAAAAATTCCTCTCTAAACATATTACTTTTATAGCACAGACTATCCCATCCCACCTCCCAACACAGATTCCCCCCCAAATGACCACTCTTAGTACACCTTCCCAAATTTACCAATGTTAATGTTTCTTTTTGATTTGATGAATAGTAGACAGTTCTAAAACTCACTCATCCATGTCTTTATGGACTTTGCCTTGTGCACTGCTCCAAACCATTTGGTGGAGGGGGGATTATGACGTGGGGGTTGTCTTTCAGGGGTTGGGCTTGGCCCCTTAGTTCCAATGAAGGGAACTCTTAAGGCGTCAGCATACCAAGACATTTTGGACAATTTCATGCTCCCAACTTTGTGGGAACAGTTTGGGGATGGTCCCTTCCTGTTCCAACATGACTGCCCACCAGTGTACAAAGCAAGGTCCATAAAGACATGGATGAGCGAGTTTGGTGTGGAGGAACTTGACTGGCCTGCACAGAGTCCTGACCTCAACCCGATAGAACACTTTTGGGATGAATTAGGATGGAGACTGCGAGCCAGGCCTTCTCATCCAACATTACTGTCTGATCTCACAAATTCTCTTCTGGAAGAATGGTCAAACATTCCCATAGACACACTCCTAAACCTTGTGGACGGCCTTCCCAGAAGAGTTGAAGCTGTTATAGTTAAAGGGTTCACCAACTCAATATTGAACCCTACGGACTAAGACTGGGATGCCATTAAAGTTCATGCGTGTGTAAAGGCAGATGTGCCAATACTTTTGACTAATATATATATATATATATATATATATATATATTGTGGCAACACGCAGGTAAAATCACCTGGTTGTATCCAGGATGGGAAATATGTGTGCCCTAGATTCAGGCTTTATGCAGACTTGTACAATTAGAGGGGAAGAGTTAATGAGCCCAGGTGTAGTAAGTGGGCTCATTAAGACCTCTACAAAAAACCCCAGTATGCTTAGGGAGATGCTCCATCCTGGAACCAGTTTTGTGTGTATAAACTGGGGAGTGTGACACCTGTTCTGTGCGGTGAGTTAACGCCTGTGTGGCAAACCTCTACAACAGAGACAGGGACTGGTGCAGCACAAGGCTGCACTCAGTTGTTAGATAGGGAATCTAAGTGTGTAATTAGAGGTCAAGCTGACCAGGATTTATTTTCATGTTTTATTTTTGTTTGGCTGTTATATGTATCATTGCATGTAGCATAAATAAACCGCATCTTTTGTTTTTTTGCACCTACAACGCTGTCTGCTGTGCCTGATTTTGTGTTGTGAACCCATCCAGGGGGTCACACACACCCGCTGCCGAGCTAACCCCTCACAGTATATATATATACACACACACACACACACACACACACCTGTGTGAACGCTGATGCTCTGTATGTGTATGGAGCTATAAATGTGGGACAAAGATTTCGTAGTATACATGCAGCTTGATGAAGAACATGTGTTCTTCGTAAGGCAAAGAAGTCAGGTTAAACACCACATCCCAATTTTTTCTAGAGCATATAGTGGGGGGAGGGGGGGGGGGGTAACAAACCCCAGGACTTTAACAGTGTTAAAGATAGAAGAGTGTGAAAACACAATTACATAGTCAATAAAATTAAATATTTTATTACAAAGATAAAAAAAAAATGAGGAAATGAAACCATCCATATCACGAATATGCATCTAGGGAGTGTCCAGCTGGAACACGAATGAAGCATATGCAGCTGGACCCACTTAGTATAGTTAGCACTATTCAAGCAGTTCTCGCAAATGGGAAATCTGAGTTGAGAAAGCAAATGTGTAGAGAGAGGTGGGAGAGATTTTCACTCTTCCACTCGCAAGGCACCTCCTGAAGAAGCTCAAAGAAGCGAAACATGTTGAGTGGTAGTGTTTGTATATATGCCTTTTAATGGAACATACAATTTGTGATATGGATGGTTTAATTTCCTCATGTTTTTTATCTTTGTCATAAAATATTTAATTTTATTGACTATGTATTTGTGTTTTCACACTTTTCTATCTTTAACACCGCTAAAGTCCCGGGGTTTGTTACCCCCCCTCCCCCACTCTATGTTTTTAGAAGGACATGTGTTGTTCCGAAACTGTGCAGTCACTTGTAATGTGATTAACCGCTTTCTTACCAGGCACTCAAACCCCCCTCCTGCCCAGACCCATTTTCAGTTTTCAGCGCTGTCACACTTTGAATGACAATTGCGCGGTCATGCAACACTGTACCCAAATTACATTTTTTATAATTTTTTCACACAAATAGAGCTTTCTTTTGGTGGTATTTGATCACCTCTGGGTTTTTTTTATTTTTTTTATTTTTTTAAAAAGACTGAATTCTTTTTAAAAAAAAATACAAAACCGTTTTATATTTTGTTAATAAATTTTGCAAACAGGTAGTTTTTTTCCTTCATTAATGTGCGCTGATGAGGCTACACTGATGGGCACCGACAGGCTGCATTGATGGGCACTGATAAGGTGGTACTGATGGGCATTAATAGGTGGCACTAGTGGGCACTGATAGGTGGCATTGGTGGTGGTGGGCACTGAGAGGTGGCATTGATGGGTGGCACTGATGGGCATTGATAGGTGGCACTGAAGGGTGCTAATAGGTGGCACTGATAGCTGGCACTGATGGGCACTGATGGGTGGCAGTGATGGGCACTTATCGGCACTGGTAGGTGACACCAATAGGCCGCATTGCTAGGTGTCACTGATGGGCAGTGATGGGTGGCAGCGATGGGCACTGATAGGTGGCAGTGATGGGCACTTATCGGCACTGGTAGGTGACACCGATAGGCCGCATTGCTAGGTGTCACTGATGGGCAGTGATGGGTGGCAGCGATGGGCACTGATAGGTGGCAGTGATGGGCACTTATCGGCACTGGTAGGTGACACCGATAGGCCGCATTGCTAGGTGTCACTGATGGGCAGTGATGGGTGGCAGCGATGGGCACTGATAGGTGGCAGTGATGGGCACTGGTAGGTGACACTGATAGGCAGCACTGCTAGGTGGCACTGATGAGGCAGTGATGGGTGGCAGCGATGGGCACTGATAGGTGGCAGTGATGGGCACTTGTATTTAAATGAATAGGAACGTGTATCTGTCACAGGGTGGTGTCTGTGGATACACTGGTTAAACAAAATGCCACGTCCTGTTTATCACTTGGTAAATATAGACATTAATAGGAATGGGGAAAGAGTTGGGGAGAAAAAAATAAATATGAATGAAAGAACCTTACACATAAAAGACCTCAAAAAGAAAAAATGTGTAGGTTCAATTGGACTTTTTAGGCATAAAAAAAAGTTGTAAACACAACCACTATAATCAAGAGAGTTTATCTCTATTTATTAAAAATAAACAGCCAATAAGATAAGATAAAAAAACACAGAAAAAAGTTTTTTTATATAAACGCAGAGAAATATTGTTCCTCCTTCTACATATACATTAATGACCTAAAAGATATCCTATCAAAGGTAGTATAGTCCACTCAAAATTTCCAAAGAGGAAAAAACAAAACACATATTTATATGAATATAAAATAGAGGATATCAACCATACAGTCAGAAATTGCATATGTTTTGGTGCTCTACATGTTTCGCGTCTACTAGATGACGCTTCTTCAGGAGCTGATAAGCATGTTATTTCTTCAAATATATCCCAGGAATAGGGAACTCAGGCCAGCAAGGCAGGCACAAGGATTGACAAAGATTCAGACACCCATTTTTCCAAAAATAAGGAAAAAACCAAAGGGGGCAAGGTGAGAATTAGATGGTGGATGAAGAAATAAATTTACAATTGGTGGGATCACTTTAACATTATGTTGAGCCCTAGAGCTTCAAAACATACAGTTTTAGTAGATGTTCAAAATCTGTAGGTAGCCAGATGGTGAATGGTGATAAATACTCTGGGTATCCCCTGAGCTTTAAATATAGTGATCCCCTCCAAAGACACAAGACGAGCCAAGTTCCCACTGGGTAAAGAGGGAAGAAAAAAGGGGGAACCAAAAAGGCAGACTCCTCAGCCAGTTCACCCCTATAATGTTGATTGTTTTGTAAACCTTTACAAAACAATCAACATTATAGGGGTGAACGGGCTGAGGAGTCTGCCTTTTTGGTTCCCCCTTACAAAACAATCAACATTATAGGGGTGAACGGGCTAAGGAGTCTGCCTTTTTGGTTCCCCCTTTTTTCTTCCCTCTTTACCCAGTGGGAATTTGGCTCTTCTTGTGTCTTTGGAGGGGATCACTATATTTAAAGCTCAGGGGATACCCAGAGTATTTATCACCATTCACCATCTGGCTACCTACAGATTTTGAACATCTACTAAAACTGTATGTTTTGAAGCTCTAGGGCTCAACATAATGTTAAAGTGATCCCACCAATTGTAAATTTATTTCTTCATCCACCATCTAATTCTCACCTTGCCCCCTTTGGTTTTTTCCTTATTTTTGGAAAAATGGGTGTCTGAATCTTTGTCAATCCTTGTGCCTGCCTTGCTGGCCTGAGTTCCCTATTCCTGGGATATATTTGAAGAAATAACATGCTTATCAGCTCCTGAAGAAGCGTCATCTAGTAGACGCGAAACATGTAGAGCACCAAAACATATGCAATTTCTGACTGTATGGTTGATATCCTCTATTTTATATTCATATAAATATGTGTTTTGTTTTTTCCTCTTTGGAAATTTTGAGTGGACTATACTACCTTTGATAGGATATCTTTTAGGTCATTAATGTATATGTAGAAGGAGGAACAATATTTCTCTGCGTTTATATAAAAAAACTTTTTTCTGTGTTTTTTTATCTTATCTTATTGGCTGTTTATTTTTAATAAATAGAGATAAACTCTCTTGATTATAGTGGTTGTGTTTACAACTTTTTTTTATGCCTAAAAAGTCCAATTGAACCTACACATTTTTTCTTTTTGAGGTCTTTTATGTGTAAGGTTCTTTCATTCATATTTATTTTTTTCTCCCCAACTCTTTCCCCATTCCTATTAATGTCTATATTTACCAAGTGATGGGCACTTATCGGCACTGGTAGGTGACACTGATAGGCCGCATTGCTAGGTAGGGATTAGCCGAACACCCCCCTGTTCAGTTCGCACCAGAACCTGCGAACAGACCTAAACTTTGTGTGAACTTTAAAACCCTATTAAAGTCTATGGGACTCGAACGTTCACAATCTAAAGTGCTCATTTTAAAGGGTAATATGCAAGTTACTGTCCTAAAAAGTGTTTGGGGACCCGGGTCCTGCCCCAGGGGACATGGATCAATGCAAAAAAAAGTTATAAAAACTGCAGTTTTTTCAGGAGCAGTGATTTTAATAATGATTAAAGTGAAACAATAAAAGTGTAATATTCCTTTAAATTTCGTAGCTGGGGGGTATCTATAGTATGCCTGTGAAGGGGCGCATGTTTCTGGTGCTTAGAACTGTCCCTGCACAAAGTGTCATTTGTGCAGGAAAAAAAGTATTTTAAAATCACTTGCGGCTAAATTGTCAGCTCCCCGTAATACAGAGAACACTCAATGAGTGTTCTCTGTATTAGCAGACAATTCATTCATTCATTGATAAAAAAAAATTTAAAAAAGCATGGGGGTTCCCCTAAATTCAATTACCAGGCCCTTCAGGTCTGACATGGATATTAAGGGGAACCCCGTGTCAAATAAAAAAAAAAATTGACGTGGGGGTCCCCCTAAATATCCATACCAGACCCTTCAGGTCTGAAATGGATATTAAGGGGAACCCCGCATCAAATTTTTTAAAAAAATTGACGTGGGGGTCCCCCTAAAAATCCATACCAGACCCTTTATCCGAGCACGCAACCTGGCAGGCCGCAGGAAAAGAGGGGGGGACGAGAGAGCGGCCCCCCTCCCTCCTGAACCGTACCAGGCCACATACCCTCAACATTGGGAGGATGCTTTGGGGGTCTGTGACCCCTCAAAGCACCTTGTCCCCATGTTGATGAGGACAAGGGCCTCATCCTCACAACCCTGGCCGGTGGTTGTGAGGGTCTGCGGGCGGGGGGCTTATCAGAATCTGGAAGCCCCCTTTAACAAGGGGACCCCCAGATCCCGCCCCCCCCCTGTTTGAAATGGTAGGGGGGTACAAAAGTACCCCTACCATTTCACAAAGAAAGTGTAAAAATGGTTAAATAAGACAAAGACACTGAACTGAAAAATTCCTTTATTAAAAATAAAAAAAAGATTCCAGCGGTGGTAATCCACTCTTGCTATCCAGCGACGAATCTCCGGGGTCCAGCAATGGATGATCATATCCAGCGAGGGGGGATCTCTCAGTCCAGCGCTGTCCATACATCCTTCTTCTGTCTCCATTGCGGAGACACTGCGGAGATCCCAGCGCTGACGTTTCTTATATTAGGAGGGCGGGGCCACCCGTCACCTGACTCCGCCCCTCTGACGCTGGAGAGGGAAGCCAGGGGTTCCCCAGTGACGTGTGGGTGACCCCGCCCCCTCTGATGTAATGCAGGTTTCCGTTACATCAGAGGGGGCGGGGTCACCCATACGTCACTGGGGAACCCCTGGCTCCCTTCACCAGCGTCAGAGGGGCGGGGCCAGGTGATGGGTGGCCCCGCCCTCCTAATATAAGAAACGTCAGCGCTGGGATCTCCGCAGTGTCTCCGGAGTGGAGACAGAAGATGGATGTATGGACAGCACTGGACTGAGAGATCCCCCGTCGCTGGATATGATCATCCATCGCTGGCCCCCCGGAGACCCGTCGCTGGATAGCAAGAGTGGATTAGCACCGCTGGAATCTTTTTTTTATTTTTTTTATTTTTAATAAAGGAATTTTTCAAAAGTGTGTTTGTCTTATTTAACCATTTTTACACTTTCTTTGTGAAATGGTAGAGGTAGTTTTGTACCCCCTTACCATTTCAAACAGGGGGGGAGCCGGGATCTGGGGGTCCCCTTGTTAAAGGGGGCTTCCAGATTCTGATAAGCCCCCCGCCCACAGACCCTCACAACCAACGGCCAGGGTTGTGAGGATGAGGCCATTGTCCTCATCAACATGGGGACAAGGTGCTTTGAGGGGTCACAGACCCCCAAAGTATCCTCCCAATGTTGAGGGTATGTGGCCTGGTATGGTTCAGGAGGGAGGGGGGGCCACTCTCTCGCCTCCCCTCTTTTCCTGCGGCCTGCCAGGTTGCGTGCTCGGATAAAGGGTCTGGTATGGATTTTTAGGGGGACCCCCACGTCAATTTTTTTTTTTAATTTGATGCGGGGTTCCCCTTAATATCCATATCAGACCTGAAGGGTCTGGTATGAATATTTAGGGGGACCCCCACGTCAATTTTTTTTTAAATTTGACACGGGGTTCCCCTTAATATCCATGTCAGACCTGAAGGGCTTGGTAATTGAATTTAGGGGAACCCCCACGCTTTTTATTTATTTTTTTAATCAATGAATGAATGAATTGTCGGCTAATACAGAGAACACTCATTGAGTGTTCTCTGTATTACGGGAGCCGACAATTTAGCCGCAAGTGATTTTAAAAGACTTTTTTTCCTGCAGAAATGACACTTTGTGCAGGGACAGTTCTAAGCACGGGAAACATGCGCCCCTTCACAGGCATACTATAGATACCCCCCAGCTACGAAATTTAAAGGAATATTACACTTTTATTGTTTCACTTTAATCATTATTAAAATCACTGCTCCTGAAAAAACGGCCGTTTTTAAAACTTTTTTTTGCATTGATCCATGTCCCCTGGGGCAGGACCCGGGTCCCCAAACACTTTTTAGGACAGTAACCTGCATATTACCCTTTAAGCACTTGCCGACCGCCGCACGACGATATACGTCGGCAGAATGGCACGGGCAGGCATATGGGCGTATATATAAGTCCCTGCCTGCCCGCGGGTGGGGGGCCCGATCGGGCCCCCCCCCGGTGCCTGCGGCGGTCGGCATTCCTTCGAGAGCGATCCGGGATGAGGGGGCGGCCATTCATTCATGGCCACCCCCTCGTGATCGCTCTCGACGAATGGAAATCCTCCGTGACATCACTTCCTCTCCTGTAATGTAAACACAGGAGAGGAAGTGATGTATTCTCTCCTCCGTGTCGGTATTTTTCGTTCCAGCACCGAGGAGAGAGGTTCGGTGAGTTGCACCAACACACCACACATACAGTAGAACATGCCAGGCACACTCACACCCCCCCTTTACCCCCCGATCACCGCCCAATTACCCCTGCCCCCCCAGTCACAGTGACACCAATTGCTTTTTTTTTTTTTTTTTTTTTTTTTTTTTTTTTTTGCATTGGTGTCATTTGTGACTGTAATAACTGTTAGGGCAGTTAGGGTTAGCCCCCTTTAGTTCTAATGTACCCCCCTAACCCCCCCCAATAAAGGTTTAACCCCGTGATCACCCCCCGTCGCCAGTGTCACTAAGGCTGGGTTCACATTGCAGCGGTTTGAGAACGGATGTGATTCGCACCGCACTGCAGTGCAAATCACAACCGATCTCTGTGCGATTCGAGTTCAGCCATACAGATAGTATGGCTGAATTCGTGTCGCACCCGCCGCACCCGCCGCAAACTCGCACGGGACCCTTTTTTTGGTCCGCAGCAGAATCGGATCGCATGGGTGTTCACACCATGCGATCCGAGTTTGCAGATCGCACTGCGATATGCGAACTGATCTGGGGGTGTCATTAACATTTCACTGACACTCCCAGCAGTTCGCATAGGGCAGTGTGAACTGCCGCCGGGAGGCATGCGATGCGGGAACCCGCCGCGCATTCGTGGCGTTCCCACATCGCTCCAGTGTGAACCCAGCCTAATAAGCGATCGTTTTTCTGATCACTGTATTAGTGTCACAGGTGACGCTAGTTAGGCAGGTAGGTATTTAGGTTCGCCGCAGCTTTTTATAGCGCCAGGGACCCCCATATACTACCGCATAAAGCCCCCTGATTGCCCCCTAGTTAACCCTTTCACCAGTGATCACCATATAACTGTTACAGGTGACGCTGGTTGGTTAGTTATTTTTTTTATAGTTTCAGGGCACCCGCCATTTATTACCTAGTCTCAATAGTGTACCCCTAAATTTAGGGGTGTCTACTTTCCAAAATGGGGTCATTTGGGGGGGGTTTGTGCCATCTTGGCATTTTATGGCCTTCAAAACTGTAACGCCCTTAGAAAGCCTGAAGGCGGTGCTTGGTTTTTCGGGGCCCCGTACGCGGCTAGGCTCCCAAAAAGTCCCACATATGTGGTATCCCCGTACTCAGGAGAAGCAGCAGAATTTATTTTGGGGTGTCATTTCACATATGCCCATGGCATGCGTGAGCAATATATCATTTAGTGACAACTTTGTGAAAAAAAAAAAAAAGTTTGTAATTTTCCCGCAACTTGTGGCAAAATATAAAATATTCCATGGACTCAACATGCCTCTCAGCAAATAGCTTGGGGTGTCTACTTTCTAAAATGGGGTCATTTGTGGGGGTTTTGTGCCATCTTGGCATTTTATGGCCTTCAAAACTGTAATAGGTAGTGAGGAGTGAAGTCAAATATTTACGCCCTTAGAAAACCTGAAGGCGGTTCTTGGCTTTCGGGGCCCCGTACGCGGCTAGGCTCCCAAAAAATCCCACACGTGTGGTATCCCCGTACTCAGGAGAAGCAGCAGAATTTATTTTGGGGTGTCATTTCACATATGCCCATAGCATGTGTGAGCAATATATCATTTAGTGACAACTTTGTGTAAAAAAAAAAAAAATATATTTTTTTGTCATTATTCAATCGCTTGAGGCAAAAAAATAAAATATTCAATGGGCTCAACATGCCACTTATCAATTTCCTTAGGGGGTCTACTTTCCAAAATGGGGTCATTTGGGGGGGTTTTGTACTGCCCTGCCATTTTAGCACCTCAAGAACTGAGATAGGCAGTCGTAAACTAAAAGCTGCGTAAATTCCAGAAAACGTACCTTATATTGTAGATGTGACAACTTTTGCGCAAACCAATAAATATACAGTTATTGACTTTTTTTTTACCAAAGACATGTGGCTGAATACATTTTGGCCTAAATGTATGACTAAAATTGAATTTATTGGATTTTTCTAATAACAAAAAGTAGAAAATATAATTTTTTTTCAAAATTTGCGGTCTTTTTCCATTTATATCGCAAAAAATAAAAATCGCAGAGGCAATCAAATACCATCAAAAGAAAGCTCTATTTGTGGGAAGAAAAGGACGCAAATTTTGTTTGGGTACAACATTGCATGACCGCGCAATTACCAGTTAAAGCAGCGCAGTGCCAAATTGTAAAAATACCTCTGGTCATTTACCAGCAAAATGGTCCGGTCTGAAAGTGGTTAAAATGAGCACTTTAGATTTCTCCCATAGACTTGTATAGGGTGTTCCGGCTTTTCGAATTTGCTGCGAACAGCCCAAATTGTTCACTGTTCGCTGAACAGGCGAACAGGCAATGTTCGAGTCGAACTCGAAGCTCATCCCTATTGCTAGGTGTCACTGATGGGCAGTGATGGGTGGCAGCGATGGGCACTGATAGGTGGCAGTGATTGGCACTTATCGGCACTGGTAGCTGACACTGATAGGCCGCATTGCTAGGTGTCACTGATGGGCAGTGATAGGTGGCAGTGATGGGCACTGATAGGTGGCAGTGATGGGCACTGGTAGGTGACACTGATAGGCAGCACTGCTAGGTGGCACTGATGAGGCACTGATTAGCACCACTGGTTGGCATTGATGTGTGACACTTGTGGGCACTGATAGGTGGCACCGATTGCTGGCACTTACGCACTGTGGACACTAATTGGTGGGCACTGATTCATGGCACTGGCAGGTGGCACTGGCAGGCGGTACTGATGGGCACATGATGCTCTTCCTCTTCAAGACCGGTGTCCCTGCAAACAGAAGCCGGTGATTGGCTTTTTCTCACCTCACGTTGTCAGCGTGAGAAGAAAAAAGAACCGATTACCGATCCTCTGTTTACATCACGTGATCAGCTGTCGATCACTCCAGTCTCATTGACTCAGGTGATCACAGCTCACGATGCACGCTCCCTACAGCAGGGGGGGGGGGGGCGTGGCGAGAGTGCAAAGGGGAGGACGTCAATAGACATCCTACCGGCAAAGCAGATTGGCACTGTAGCCTTCATTCGGCTATAGCGCCGACCTGAAGCGGTTAATAGACGGCTAGTTGTTCCAGCCTAAATCCCCCCCCCCCCGCCAGGACCCCCAGGAACCGCAGATTCCAGATGCCGCCAGGCACCCAATTGGCTAGAAAAAAAAAATATATATATATATATATCTCTTGCTACGGTGAACAAGAACTGAAATTTCTTTTTTTACAAATTTGCTGTCGCGAGTAGAACTCGTCCTTCGGCAGTTTCCGGCGACGCTCTCTGCACTCTATCGATCGCCTGACCTCGGATTATTTTTGGGCTGACATCTCTAAAGTAGGGACGTCATAGCCGAGTCCGTTGGTGGAGCCCCCGAGGAAACGCGGGGCCAGAAGAGCACAATCTGTGTCATTCATTCTCCGACGGTGATGGAGCGCGCCGCCGTGACATGAAAGACGTGAGGTGCCAACAGTCAGACGCCGCGGGTCACGATCCACAGCTGACAGAGGAGCAGAAAATAAGAGCATTGCTGAGCGGAATGTGCGCCTGAATTCCGTAGCAACATGGCGCCGGAGCCAAGACAATATCTACACAGATAACAGGAAATAGCTTATAAATAAAAATACAGGATTTCCAAAAAACTTCTCGCCTACCCTACAGGACAAAATCCTCACTCTTCTCTTTACTATGCCGCTTTGACCTACCTCTTTACACCTAGTCTGTCCGGACTCCATGGTCACTAGACATGTGCGGTTGGTTTCGTTCTGAATCGAAATTCGGACAAATATTTTCGTTATTCTAAAATAAAATTTGGATGTATCAAAACTTCTGAATTACAATACAATACACAATACAATATTACAGTACAATACACAATACAATACACAATACAATATTACAATACAATACAATACAATACACAATACAATATTACAATACAATACAATACAATACCCAATACAATATTACAATACAATACAATACAATATTTAAACAGATCCGAAATAACAAAACAAAATTTTGTCTGAAATTTGAATTATTTTCGAATCAAATTTGAATCGAATGTGAATAAACTACAAAAGAAAATAAAGAAATTGAATAGAAAAGAATAGAATGTAAAAGAATAGAATGTAAAAGAGCAAAGAAGTAAAGAAAAACGAAAGAATAGAAAAAAAACAAATGAATAGAAAATCAAGGGATATAATAGAAAATAAATGAATAGAATAGAAAAAAAAAGAATAAAATAGAATAGAAAAGAATAGAAAATAAAATAATAGAATATAAAAAGAGCAAAGAAGTATAGAAAATGAAAGAATAGAAAAAAAAATAATAATAGAAAATCAAGGGATATAATAGAAAATAAATAAATAGAATAGAAAAAAAAAGAATAAAATAGAATAGAAAAGAATAGAAAATAAAATAATAGAATATAAAAAGAGCAAATAACTATAGAAAACGAAAGAATAGAAAAAAAATAATAATAGAAAATCAAGGGATATAATAGAAAATAAAGGAATAGAATAGAAAAAAATAATAATAAAATAGAATAGAAAAGAACAGAAAATAAAAGAATAGAATGTAAAAGAGCAAAGAAGTATAGAAAAACGAAAGAATGGAAAAAAAATTTATAGCAAATCAAGGGATATAATAGAAAATAAAGGAATAGAATAGAAAAAAAAGAATAAAATAGAAAAGAATAGAAAATAAAAGAATAGAATGTAAAAGAGCAAAGAAGTATAGAAAAACGAAAGAATAGAAAAAAAATGAATAGAAAATCGAGGGATATAATAGAAAATAAAGGAATAAAATAGAAAAGAATAGAAAATTAAATAATAGAATGTAAAAGAACAAAGAAGTATAGAAAAACTAAAGAATAGAAAAAAAAAATAATAATAGAAAATCAAGGGATATAATAGAAAAAAAATGAATAGAATAGAAAAAAATTAAAATAAAATAGAATAGAAAAGAACAGAAAATAAAAGACTAGAATGTAAAAGAGCAAAGAAGTATAGAAAAACTAAAGAATAGAAAAAAAATGAATAGCAAATCGAGGGATATAATAGAAAATAAAGGAATAGAATAGAAAAAAAAGAATAAAATAGAAAAGAATAGAAAATAAAATATTAGAATGTAAAAGAGCAAAGAAGTATAGAAAAACGAAAGAATAGAAAAAAAAATGAATAGCAAATCGATGGATATAATAGAAAATAAAGGAATAGAATAGAAAAAAAAGAATAAAATAGAAAAGAATAGAAAATAAAATAATATAATGTAAAAGAGCAAAGAAGTATAGAAAAACGAAAGAATGGAAAAAAAAATTAATAGCAAATCGAGGGATATAATAGAAAATAAAGGAATAGAAAAAAATAAAGAATAAAATAGAAAAGAATAGAAAATAAAAGAATAGAATGTAAAAGAACAAAGAAGTATAGAAAAATGAAAGAATAGAAAAAAAAATGAATAGCAAATCGAGGGATATAATAGAAAATAAAGGAATAGAATAGAAAAAAATAAAAATAAAATAGAATAGAAAAGAACAGGAAATAAAAGAATAGAATGTAAAAGAGCAAAGAAGTATAAAAAAAACGAAAGAATGGAAAAAAAATGAATAGCAACTTGAGGGATATAATAGAAAATAAAGGAATAGAATAGAAAAAAAAGAATAAAAGAGAAAACAATAGAAAATAAAATAATAGAATGTAAAAGAGCAAAGAAGTATAGAAAATGAAAGAATAGAAAAAAAATTATAATAGAAAATCAAGGGATATAATAGAAAATAAATGAATAGAATAGAAAAAAATAAAAATAAAATAGAATAGAAAAGAACAGAAAATAAAAGAATAGAGTGTAAAAAAGCAAAGAAGTATAGAAAAACGAAAGAATAGAAAAAAAAATGAATACAAAATCGAGGGATATAATAGAAAATAAAGGAATAGAATAGAAAAAAATAATAATAAAATAGAATAGAAAAGAACAGAAAATAAAAGAATAGAATGTATAAGAGCAAAGAAGTATAGAAAAACGAAAGAATAGAAAAAAAATGAATAGCAAATCGATGGATATAATAGAAAATAAAGGAATAGAATAGAAAAAAAAGAATAACATAGAAAAGAATAGAAAATAAAAGAATAGAATGTAAAAGAGCAAAGAAGTATAGAAAAACGAAAGAATGGAAAAAAAAAATGAATAGCAAATCGAGGGATATAATAGAAAATAAAGGAATAGAAAAAGAAAAGAATAAAATAGAAAAGAATAGAAAATAAAATAATAGAATGTAAAAGAGCAAAGAAGTATAGAAAATGAAAGAATAGAAAAAAATATATAATAGAAAATCAAGGGATATAATAGAAAATAAATGAATAGAATAGAAAAAATAATAATAAAATAGAATAGAAAAGAACAGAAAAAAAAAGAATAGAATGTAAAAGAGCAAAGAAGTATAGAAAAACGAAAGAATAGAAAAAAAATGAATAGAAAATCGAGGGGTATAATAGAAAATAAAGGAATAGAATAGAAAAAAAAGAATAACATAGAAAAGAATAGAAAATAAAAGACTAGAATGTAAAAGAGCAAAGAAGTATAGAAAAACGAAAGAATAGAAAAAAAATGAATAGCAAATCGAGGGATATAATAGAAAATAAAGGAATAGAATAGAAAAAAAGAATAAAATAGAAAAGAATAGAAAATAAAATATTAGAATGTAAAAGACCAAAGAAGTATAGAAAAACGAAAGAATAGAATTTTTTTTTTATAGCAAATCGAGGGATATAATAGAAAATAAAGGAATAGAATAGAAAAAAGAAGAATAAAATAGAAAAGAATAGAAAATAAAAGAATAGAATGTAAAAGAGCAAAGAAGTATAGAAAAACGAAAGAATAGAAATTTTTTTTTATAGCAAATCAAGGGATATAATAGAAAATAAAGGAATAGAATAGAAAAAAATGAATAAAATAGAAAAGAATAGAAAATAAAAGAATAGAATGTAAAAGAACAAAGAAGTATAGAAAAATGAAAGAATAGAAAAAAAAATGAATAGCAAATTGAGGGATATAATAGAAAATAAAGGAATAGAATAGAAAAAAATAAAAATAAAATAGAATAGAAAAGAACAGGAAATAAAAGAATAGAATGTAAAAGAGCAAAGAAGTATAAAAAAACGAAAGAATGGAAAAAAAATGAATAGCAACTTGAGGGATATAATAGAAAATAAAGGAATAGAATAGAAAAAAGAAGAATAAAATAGAAAAGAATAGAAAATAAAAGAATAGAATGTAAAAGAGCAAAGAAGTATAGAAAAACAAAAGAATAGAAAAAAAATGAATAGCAAATCGAGGGATATAATAGAAAATAAAGGAATAGAATAGAAAAAAAGAATAAAATAGAAAAGAATAGAAAATAAAATAATATAATGTAAAAGAGCAAAGAAGTATAGAAAAACGAAAGAATGGAAAAAAAATGAATAGCAAATCGAGGGATATAATAGAAAATAAAGGAATAGAAAAAGAAAAGAATAAAATAGAAAAGAATAGAAAATAAAATAATAGAATGTAAAAGAGCAAAGAAGTATAGAAAAACGAAAGAATAGAAAAAAAAATATAATAGAAAATCAAGGGATATAATAGAAAATAAATGAATAGAATAGAAAAAAATAATAATAAAATAGAATAGAAAAGAACAGAAAAAAAAAGAATAGAATGTAAAAGAGCAAAGAAGTATAGAAAAACGAAAGAATAGAAAAAAAATGAATAGAAAATCGAGGGGTATAATAGAAAATAAAGGAATAGAATAGAAAAAAAAGAATAACATAGAAAAGAATAGAAAATAAAAGACTAGAATGTAAAAGAGCAAAGAAGTATAGAAAAACGAAAGAATAGAAAAAAACATTTATAGCAAATTGAGGGATATAATAGAAAATAAAGGAATAGAATAGAAAAAAGAAGAATAAAATAGAAAAGAATAGAAAATAAAAGAATAGAATGTAAAAGAGCAAAGAAGTATAGAAAAACGAAAGAATAGAATTTTTTTTTATAGCAAATCAAGGGATATAATAGAAAATAAAGGAATAGAATAGAAAAAAAAGAATAAAATAGAATAGGATAGAAAATAAAAGAATAGAATGTAAAAGAGCAAAGAAGTATAGAAAAACGAAAAAATAGAAAATAAAAATGAATAGAAAATCAAGGGATATAATAGAAAATAAAGGAATAGAATAGAAAAAAAAAGAATAAAATAGAATAGAAAAGAATGGAGTAAAACAGAGCTAAATAGAATAGAAAATAAAGGAATAGAACAGCATAAAAAAATAACATAAAATAAAAAAGACTATAACCATCATATGTAATTTGAATAGAATTGAAAAGAATACAATAAAGTACAAAAAAAAGAAAGAAATACAAAAGAAAATAAAGAAATTGAATACAAAAGAATAGAAAATAAAAGAATAGAATATAAAAAGAGCAAAGAAGTATAGAAAAACGAAAGAATAGAAAAAAAATGAATAGAAAATCAAGGGATATAATAGAAAATAAAGGAATAGAATAGAAAAAAAAGGAATATAATAGAATAGAATAGAAAATAAAAGAATAGCATAGAATGTAAAAGAGCAAAGAAGTATAGAAAAACGAAAGAATATAAATTTTTTTTTATAGAAAATCAAGGGATATAATAGAAAAAAAAGGAATAGAATAGAAAAAAAAGAATAAAATAGAATAGAAAAGAATGGAGTAAAAGAGAACAAAATAGAATAGAAAATAAAGGAATAGAACAGCATAAAAAAGAATAGCATAAAATAAAAAGAATATAACCATCATATGCCATTTGAATAGAATTGAAAAGAATAGAATAGAAAAAAATTGAATAAAAAAGAATAGAATAGAACAACCAATAGAATAAAATAGAAAGAATATAAACTTCTTCTGAAATTTGAATAGAATAAATTCAAATTCAAATAGAATAGAAAAGAATATATGAAAAAAAAAGAATAGAATAGAAAGAATATAACAATTTTTCAAAATTTGAATAGAATAAATTTGAATGCAAAAGAAAATAATAGATTATAATAAAAAGTAAAATAATAGAATAGAAAAAAAAAACAATAGAATAAAATAGAATAGAAAGAATATAACGATCTTCTGAAATTTGAATCGAATATATTCACTATATGCACTATTCCTGCCAGTGACACCAATGATGGGGTATTATTCCACAGCTAAAACCACTGTGAAGGTGCTTCTACCCTGGACCGAACAGTGCTGATGGCGAGAAAGCAAAGACTCTGCTACTGACGATAGACGCCAGAAAAGAATCCTTGCCAGTATCTTTCTATCGATATTAAGAAGGCTGATGGGGCGCCAATTCTCAATCATCGAAGGATCTTTACCCTTTGAAAGAAGAATCACAGCCGAGTGCCCCATGGAAGTAGAAAGCACCCCCTCAGCAGGGCAACTGTTTAAAACCTCTACCAAATGTGGGGCCAGAATAGACTTAAAGGCTTTGTAAAACTCAGCCGTCAAGCCATCCGGTCCAGGTGACTTTTTGATGGCTGATCAATTGCCCTCATCACCTCTTCAACTGTGATCTCCTCTGTCAAATTCATCAATTGAACATCTCCACCATTTAGACCTGGAGAGGAGTCCAAAAAGCTGTCCATCCTGTCACGGTCAAGCTCTTTCCTCCCAAGAAGCTCAGCATAAAAGGACCTCACGACCTCCAGAATCCCTGACCTGGACTTTGTGAAGGAACCTGTACTGTCCTTAAGGTCCACGACCGTTTTAACAGCTACACCTTGTTTGCAGTTCTGGTAAGGGTCAGGTGAGTGGTACTTCCCATAGTCCCTCTCCAGAACCAAAGAGGCATGCCGGTCATATTGACACTTCCTGAGAAGGAGTTTCACTTCGGAGATTGCCCCAGGATCTCCTCCTCTCGAGACAAGAATATCCAGCTTCCTCCGTAAACATCGGTAGGTCATGTACTTATTAAACTGCTTTCTATTGGCCTGAAGATTCCAGCGATCCTCTTTTTGGTCAGCTCCCACCACTCAGCCTTGCTGCTACAGAAGTCCAGGATGGTCACCAGAATTCCTCAAAGGATTGTCTAACATTTTCTTCTTTGAGAAGAGTCAAATTCAATCTCCAGATGCCCTTGCCCCTCTGAGGGGCGTCTGAAGCATTCAGGACCACAGATAGCATACAGTGATCAGAGAACTCTACTGCCTGCACCACTGGGGGCGAGAAAGCAGAGGTCTCCTTCAAAAAAAACCTATCTATCCTACTCTGACTACTACCTTGATGAAAGGTGAACCCGGTGTCATCCGGGAGGTGCTTAATGTGCACATCCACAAGACCAGCATCCCTAACCATACTATTTTAAAAAAACGCTATCATATCCCAGCCTGTCCTTGAAGTCCTTCCTGTCCTTGGGCCTAGTTACTGTATTAAAGTCACCTCCAAAGACCACTTACCGGGATGTAAAAAGAAATGGCTTGATCCTTGTAAAAAGGCATTTCCTGTCCCCACTTTGTGTGCGGCCCATAAACATTAATTAGGCGCAGGTCCTGCCCCCCCACAAGGGAAGGGCCATCTTTAATATTGATTGGACCCTGGGCTAGAATTTTCTTGCCCCCCCCCCCCATGCAATTTCACTCTCCACCTGCTCTGAGACATACAATAAATAGCAGCTAGACTTAAAATAAGTTTACTGTATCAGATCAGGCAGCGATTGCAATTGGTTGTCATTGGTTACAGCATATCATTACTGCTTAATGCCTGGTTGCTAGAGGTTACAGTACATATTACGGTTCACTGATTAGTTGCTAGAGGTTACAGCAAATGATTTCTGCTTGTTAATTGGTTTCTAGAGATTAATGTGCAGTAATACTGCTCACTGATTGGTTGCTAGAGGTTACAGCACATCATCTCCTCACTGCAGGGAAGCATGATATACATATGAATGCCACCTTTATTTACATATCAATGCCGCCGGTCACAGCTATTTACTTAGTAATGCCGCCGCAGGGTCTGCAGGTGAGTCATCTGTACACAACAATAGGGCAGGGCTGTGCAGCATTAGTACCAGCACTTTACACTGAGATATCGGGACACAGCACAGGACTAAATCTTCAAGGGACAAGGGAATTTAAACCAGGATAGTTGGCAAGTATGAGGCAGCTGCTTTGGGCCCCACAACAATGGCAGGGCCCAGGGCAGCTGCCCCTTTTGCCCTGCCTTAAAGACGGCCCTGCACAAGGACGTCTAAGACCATAAATCTCCCAATCTCTACCTCAATAACCCGCCGGACATTTACCATGCCGATTTTAAACAACACCGTCACACTGCTGTAAGGCCAGTAAGATGGACCATATCTCCACTCTCTCTTGGCCATATGAATATCTGTATAACTGGGGGGTGGGTTGCGCTATGGATCCTTAAGAGTGAATGTAGAAAGAAAAGAAAAAGAAAAGTTAAAAGGTAAGAGCAGCCTCTATTGATTTCCACCCACGGGTGGAACGATGCAAAGACAAAGGGGGGTAATAGATATGGCGCTTATACCTATATGTGGGGACTAGTAGTGTGTTGGTGTATAAAAATGTATTGTATTGTATAGGTCAATTTTCACATGTGTGGCAATATATAATTCTTAAAGTGCTGACTAATTTTGGGCCAAAGTGTATATAATATATATTTTCCAGCGTGCTGGTTCAAAACCCAAAATTTTAAAATTAAATGAAAATTAAATAAAAATACAATA
The DNA here is from genome assembly GCF_037356315.1 of Lithobates pipiens. Lineage (NCBI taxonomy): Eukaryota > Metazoa > Chordata > Amphibia > Anura > Ranidae > Lithobates > Lithobates pipiens. The sequence continues at coordinate 336,957,249 of NW_027507784.1, forward strand.
AACTCAAAGTGCACACCAATGGCAACAGGTTACAATGTAGCAAACCAACAGGTTACAATGTAGCAAACCATATAACTTATTAATCTAAATAGCAATATGCAGTTATTAAAGTATTAATCTAATAATAATAATTAATCTCATCTAGGTACAAGAACCTTCTTCAAAACCACAGACCGAAATGCCTACATACCCACTTCTAGTTGCCACCATCCTAAATGGATTGGCAATATACCCAAGGGACAACTCCTAAGAATATATAGAAATTGTACCAAAAAAGAGGACTTTGATAAACAAGCGGAAACCATTATCAAAAGATTTATACACAAGGGGTATAAAGAGCCCTATCTGAGGGCACTCAAAGATACCGTAACTAAAATGGAGAGGAAAAAACTAATAGAAAACAAAGCAATTGGTAAGAAAAATAAGAATATAGAGACAGCCTTCCTCACGGGGTTCAGCAGACAGCACAAGGAAGTGGAAAAAATCATAAAGAAACATTGGTCCATTTTGAAAACCGATGATGTGCTAAAACAAATTTTACCTAACAACCCAGCATTCATCTATAGAAGAGCCCCCAACCTGAGAAGTAAAATTGTCAAGAATACAATTGACCCTCCACGCAACATTAAAATCAGCAAACACCTAAAAGGGTTCTTCAAATGTGGGCAATGCCTACCTTGCCGCAGAAGTAAGCAGACACATAGGAAAACTACTAAATTCACCTCCACCACGAACGGGAGAGAATTCTCGATAAAAGAATTAATTTCCTGCAAAAGCACTCATGTGACATACGTTTTAGAGTGCCCCTGTCACAAACAGTATGTAGGAAGGACAACACGCGAACTACATGAAAGGATAAGAGAACACATCAAAAATATTAAAATAGGGTATGAGAAACATAGTGTCTCGAGACATTTTAAAGAATTCCATAATCAAGACCCTAAACAAATGACCTTCTATGCCATTGACAAGGTCAAAGGACACTGGCGAGGTGAAGATATGACTATTAAGATTTCACAGAATGAAACTAAGTGGATTTTTAACTTAGATACGCTACACCCTAGAGGAATGAATGTAGACCTGGACCTCAACTGTTTTTTAACTAACTTTTAACCATTTTTTAACTTATTTTTAACTATTTTTTAACTATTTTTAATTCATGTGGACTGAGCAGAGAGAATATAACACATCCCACCAATCAGCAAATTTTATCACACCACGCATAAGATAATACCACTGATTTTATCTGAGCTCCCGACTTTTACCGGGACTTCAATATACCATTTGTCATATCAAGGTCCACACGGATATCCACCATGACTATTATACTATCCACTAATCTTCATTCAACTTTGCTTACATATACGCATTACTTCTCTTTATTTTTATACTATTCCATTTTAATATAAAAAAATTTTTTGGAATTTTTTGATATTTTTTGATATTTTTTGATAATTTTTGATAATTTTTGATATTTTTTGACATCTCCTCAAATACAGCAATTATTTAAGATTTTTGTGAATAAGGCTGAAAGTCTCTGTAAGATCCCCCCCCTTTAACAAAGCTCGCTAATGCTCTATATAAACACAAAAGAATTTTTCACATATACAACTAGATCAACACATACCCCTGGCAAAGTAAGCCCTTCCATATCCACTCCCCCTTGCAATTTTAAATTTTAAATTTTCTGAATTTTTCGGTTTTAAAATTTTCCGGTTCTCAAAAAAATTTTCCGGTTCTCAATATATACATTTCTCCCCTTTTCTTCCCATTTTGTAGTGTCTTTTTCTCATTTTTATATTATTTTTATTTTTATTATTTTATTATTTTTTCTTATATATATATTTTTTATATACAATTTTTCTTATATATATTTTATACATATTCCTCTTATACATTTCCCATATTTTATGATATACCTATTATACCTGGATTTTCGCTCGGATTGTAACATCTTTTTCAGTAATAACTCTCTCACTAGTATATATATACTATTATCATAAGTCTTTTCACTTTACACTTCTTATTTTGATCCCTGTTAATTTCCAACTTTTTTCCTTCATTTCACTCACTATGAACAAGTATAACATACCTAACCTTCCCCACTTCTATTTTGAAACTACACATATTTAATACCACCTGCTTCCTTCACATCTAATACCATCCGCTTTCTTTATTTTATATGCCGGTACAAATGTCAGTATATATCTGTAGTTTATTTTATTATGTATAAGGTTCGATATACGTCCGATATTGTTTTCGTTGCAGCGTCTCCATTCCCCTGGCGTATAGTGCTTGTCGAGCAGTACATGTGTAAGAGGGCATTTCCCTCACTTAAAATGGCGCCGATTGATCGCGCATGCGCAACAGGCACAATACACCCTATAAAGCAGGAAAGGTGTACGAAAATGGCCGCTCCAGATGACGTCCGTGTGACGAAACGCGTAGGGCGTGGCCAGGCAGCGTACACCTCGAGCTCAGACGGAGATTGCAACAGCGGGAATTTTAAAAGCTGTACACACCGCACTTTTAAACCAGTTGTTTGTGAGTAATTCTTTAACTATTTTCTGCAATAAAATTCTTTAAAAACGGTATCACACTATGGTTGTGCCTCTTCTCTACTCCATATAAACGGGGCTTATTGCTACTCACGGAGGAACGAGGGATCCCTAATCTTTAAAGTGGAAGGAAGCCAGAGAGCCGCACAATAGCTAATATTGTGAATGTTGATCCACCCCGGATGGGGTCCTCCTTCTGGTGAGAGCATAATAATTTTAATACCCTTTTAAGCCACCGAATGTGAAGAACACAGTTGGAAAACATCACCCCCTCCTTTTCTGCACCTGCGGTTTTTTCCGCCACCCAATAGAGACTTGCTCCATCACGTCCAATGTTTAAAATTTGCCTGCATTGTTTGCACATTTTCTTGCACTAATTTTGCACGTTTTTTTTTTTTTTTTTTTTTTTTTTTGGATTTTTTAATTTTATTTAATTTTTCAGTGTTTTATCATTTTAGCACATTTATGCTTCATGTAGATGGTATTTTAATTTTTAATTTTCATTAATTTTATACTAATTTATGTAAAGCATCACTATCAGACCAGTTTATGCCACCACCGTGATATTTCATATATGTTTATTTATTATAGTTTGGCACCACAGTATACGTAATATACTTTAATATTCTTTTTTCACGACTAATCCACCAGCTATCACAATTAGTCTTCACCTATAGGTCTGTAAGAATTTATTTGCACGCGCACTTTAATAACTGCATATTGCCATTTAGATTAATACTTTAATAACTGCATATTGCTATTTAGATTAATAAGTTATATGGTTTGCTACATTGTAACCTGTTGGTTTGCTACATTGTAACCTGTTGCCATTGGTGTGCACTTTGAGTTTATTGTATTTTTATTTAATTTTCATTTAATTTTAAAATTTTGGGTTTTGAACCAGCACGCTGGAAAATATATATTATATACACTTTGGCCCAAAATTAGTCAGCACTTTAAGAATTATATATTGCCACACATGTGAAAATTGACCTATACAATACAATACATTTTTTATACACCAAGGCCGCGTACACACGGGCGGACTGTTCGCCCAACCTTGTCCGCTGAACAGTGTTTGGGCGGACAGTCCGCTCGTGTGTGGGCTTTCAGCGGACAGTTTCAGCGGACAGTTGGACGGACAATGTCTTTCGGAAATTCCGAAAAACTGTCCGCTGAAACTGTGTTTGAGCGAACAGTCCGCCCGTGTGTGGGCTTGTCCGCTGTACTTTCGAAATGAGCGGACTGTTCCCGCTCGGAAAGTCCGCCCATTTCGAGCGCGTGTACAGGTAGGCGGGGCCCGCGAAGGAGACGTCGCGGGCTCCGCCGCCTGGAATGGGCTTAAAGGGGAACCCCAACGCCGAAAAAAATCGGCGTGGGGGTTCCCCCCAAGTCCACACCAGACCCTTGTCCGAGCACGCTACCCGGCCGGCCAGGAAAGGGGGGCGAGCGAGCGCGCCCCCCCTCCTGAGCCGTACCAGGCCGCGTGCCCTCAACATGGGGGGTGCCTTGGGGAAGGGGGGGGCCGCGCGGCCCCCCCACCCCAAAGCACCTTGTCCCCATGTTGATGAGGACAAGGGCCTCTTCCCGACAACCCTGGCCGTTGGTTGTCGGGGTCTGCGGGCGGGGGGCTTATCGGAATCCGGGAGCCCCCTTTAAGAAGGGGGCCCCCGGATACCGGCCCCCCACCCTATGTGAATGAGTATGGGGTACAATGTACCCCTACCCATTCACCTGTGAAATAAAGTACAAATAAAAACACAACACAGGGGGAAAAAATATTTTATTGCACAGCCGGGGGTCTTCCGTCTTCGGGGGTCTTCTCGCCGGACTCCTCCGCTATGTGTGTGTAGCTCTTTTGCCAGCGGAGGAGTCCGGCTTTCTTCCTCCCCGCCGCCGGCCTCTTCTCCCGACTTCGGGGGTCTTGTCCCCCTCTTCGGTTCTTCTGCCGGGCCACCGCGCCTGGTCCGGTGGCCCGGTCTTCTGTCGCCGTCTTCCGTTCTTCTGTCGCCGCCTTCGGTTCTTCTGCCGGGCCACCGCGCCTTCTTGTAGCTCTTTTACAGGCGGTGGCCCGGTCTTCTGTCGCCGTCGCCGCCTTCCGTTCGTGTTCTTCTTCTTGTTCTTCTCCTGGAGATGTTGACTCGACGAGCTCTCCGGCCGGAATGCCGGGGACGCGCTGTGCGGTCACTTATATAGTGACAATGGGGCGGGGTCACATGGTATATGTCACATGGGTTGGTCACATGGGTTGATGTCACATGGGGACTATGACATCGTAAGGGGGCGGGGTCACCATGTGACATCAACCCATGTGACATATACCATGTGACCCCGCCCCATTGTCACTATATAAGTGACCGCACAGCGCGTCCCCGGCATTCCGGCCGGAGAGCTCGTCGAGTCAACATCTCCAGGAGAAGAACAAGAAGAAGAACACGAACGGAAGGCGGCGACGGCGACAGAAGACCGGGCCACCGCCTGTAAAAGAGCTACAAGAAGGCGCGGTGGCCCGGCAGAAGAACCGAAGGCGGCGACAGAAGAACGGAAGACGGCGACAGAAGACCGGGCCACCGGACCAGGCGCGGTGGCCCGGCAGAAGAACCGAAGAGGGGGACAAGACCCCCGAAGTCGGGAGAAGAGGCCGGCGGCGGGGAGGAAGAAAGCCGGACTCCTCCGCTGGCAAAAGAGCTACACACACATAGCGGAGGAGTCCGGCGAGAAGACCCCCGAAGACGGAAGACCCCCGGCTGTGCAATAAAATATTTTTTCCCCCTGTGTTGTGTTTTTATTTGTACTTTATTTCACAGGTGAATGGGTAGGGGTACATTGTACCCCATACTCATTCACATAGGGTGGGGGGCCGGTATCCGGGGGCCCCCTTCTTAAAGGGGGCTCCCGGATTCCGATAAGCCCCCCGCCCGCAGACCCCGACAACCAACGGCCAGGGTTGTCGGGAAGAGGCCCTTGTCCTCATCAACATGGGGACAAGGTGCTTTGGGGTGGGGGGGCCGCGCGGCCCCCCCCTTCCCCAAGGCACCCCCCATGTTGAGGGCACGCGGCCTGGTACGGCTCAGGAGGGGGGGCGCGCTCGCTCGCCCCCCTTTCCTGGCCGGCCGGGTAGCGTGCTCGGACAAGGGTCTGGTGTGGACTTGGGGGGAACCCCCACGCCGATTTTTTTCGGCGTTGGGGTTCCCCTTTAAGCCCATTCCAGGCGGCGGAGCCCGCGACGTCTCCCTCGCGGGCCCCGCCTACCTGTACACGCGCTTGAAATGGGCGGATTTGCCTCCTCCTTACGTGGGCGAGTCCGTTCATTTCAAAAGTTGAGCGAACTGTTTGCCCAACCTTGTTCGTCAAACAGTCCGCTCGTGTGTGGGCAAGTCCGCTCATGCAAATTTTGAGCGGACTGTTTGACAAACTGTTTGCCGAACAAGGTTGGGCGAACAGTCCGCCCGTGTGTACGCGGCCCAACACACTACTAGTCCCCACATATAGGTATAAGCGCCATATCTATTACCCCCCTTTGTCTTTGCATATGAATATCTGCCAAGGAGGTGAGCCTAGTCTCTTGCAAAAATAAAATTTCAGCATCTAATTGGTTGAACAAAAAGAAGGCCATGGAACGAGCTTTTACTGACTTAATGCTGGCGACATGTATTGTCACCACTTTTAACGTAGGGGGAACCGCCATTTGGGTTATTGGGTGGATTGCTTCTTAGCTCCCCTCTGCTGCTCATCACCAGAAGCCTCTCTTTTTCTTGAGGCCGCCTCCAACTCCATTTCAGAATCTGAGCTTTGCTCCGAAGAAGCCTCAGATGAGAAAATATCTAACTTGGAGGCCCTATGATGGTTGGAGACAGGCACTGGAGGTTCCCGTCCCTATTTCATCCTCACCGCCTGCCTCTTCCGCCGCCCAACCTTCCTTCTCTCCTCCAGGTACTGCAGGTCAGCTTCAGAGATACTCTCATCTCTTAATTTTTTTCTTTGAAGACTTCACAGAAGACTTCTTTACAGAGGAAGAAGAAGCACCCTTTTTATTACTCTCTACCACGTCTGGTGGGGGGAGGGGGACCTTCCTTTAAGTCAGACTTAGGAGGGGAAGACTTATGGGGGATGACTGACTCTGACACAAGGGGAGCGGGGACAGTAGGCTGGGGGGGACACAGAGACAGACACAGAAGAAATACTTACAAACACAGGAGGGGTGGCCACAGGAGCTAGGGAGGGATCCTGAACAGGACCAGGGGAGTTGGTCACTACAAAGGAGGATGACACACCAGGGGTCTCACCCTCCAACCTGTCCAGCCTCAACAAGTCATCTATTACCTCCTTCCCCATATTGTGCCAAGCTTCAGGACATCTGCTGTAGGGGTGTCCAAGGCGCAGGCACAGGTTGCACCTGATCATCTGGGTGCAATCCTTGACCATATGACCCTGACCCCGACACACACTGAACATATCAAGGCTTAACAGGAGGAGCTAAAATGCCCCTTTTCTCTACAGCGGTGACACAGCTTCGGCTGACCAGGGTAGAAAATAGTCATCCTATCCCTCCCTATAAAAGCCGAGGAGGGCAGGTGACAGACAAAATTTCCATCCCTGGCCAACCTGACCATTACCGACTTACCCCCAGTCCAGATGCTATGTTCATCAAGGATTTTATCGGGCTTAGTCAAAACCTCACCATAATTCCTTAACCAGACCTCTAGGTCACGAGCAGGACCACTCTCATTAGTGAGAATAATTGGGATCTTTTTCACTGTTGACCTTTGTGAAACTGCAACTGGGACCAGACCTTCCCATTCGGGTCTTGACCTGCACCGAGCCTCATATCGCTCCCAGAACAGGTCAAGACCCTCTGGCCTGGTGAAGCTAATAGTATATTCCCGGCTCCCAGCTACATGTATTAGGGCATAGAGGTCGTTCGCCCCAAAACCCATCTCCAAAATCATATCCAGCACCACACGCTGTGGGTGCTGAGGGATTGCTGAGGGATTGCACCACCTTTCCATTTAAGAATAACAACATTTCGTCTCGGACCCCCAGCAGAAGCCAGAGACCCAAGACCAGATCCTGGGGTGCTCAAAGTGGTAGGCCGCAGGGGGAAAACCCACTTGGGAGCAGAGTTACCAGGAGCACAGCGTACCACCTGAGCGAATGTAGGCTTATCAGGGCCAAGGCCCCACACTGATGTCACATTAGTCTGTACATTACTATTATTATCATCAACTGCTTGAACTGAGTTGGCAGAATTGTTCAACACATCTGTAGCGGGACGATTGCCCATCACACTGGTACAGGGGTGATTTTTTTTTTTTTTTTTAAATAACTGTTTTATTTTATTTAGTACTTTGGATTACACTTTATACGCATCAATTCAGAATCATGAGGATGCAGCAGATAATCATTGCGTGACAGGTTACAGTTAACTACAGCAAATATAAACCAGGTCAAGCAACCTTGTCTGTAGACATTCGATTTTCCACTGGAGACAGTTACTCAAATCCTCAGTCAACAAGTTCCAGCAAGAGAGCCAGTATCTAGGCAACATAGAGTAGTTTGCCGTTATGTATGCATGTACTAGAAATTAGCAAAAGTACTCTCGGAAAAAAATAGAAGAAAGGAAAGAAAAGAGGGGAAGAAAAGGGGGAAAAGAGGTAGGGGTGGGTGGTCACCAGGGTAGTCCCGCGCATCTGTTCAGGTCCGGTCCTCCCAGAGGTTCCAGGGGTTCTACACTACATCATGCGCTTCCAACCGATCTTGCATCCTGGCGGTCATCTTCTCCCTCAGCTCCACGTCCCTGATTCTAGCATGAAGAGCACCAGGGGCAAGAGGTTGTGTCTTTTTCCAGTGCAGGGCAATGAGACAACGTGCGGCCGTTAGGACATGTCGGGAAATTGTCTTTTGGGCTCTCGAGAGTTGAGGGTGAGGGATACCTAGCAAGAAGGTTTTGGGGGTCAGGGTCAGTTTCTTGTCTAGGATACAGGCTAGAAGTTGCTGAACTTCTTTCCAAAAAGGAACTATCCGGGGACACTGCCAAAAGATGTGGAAGAGGGTACCCTTGGACGCCATACATCGCCAACAGCTGTTAGGTGTTGAGGGGTAGATGGCGTGGAGGACGTCAGGGGTCATATACCAAAAAAAAAGGATTTTGTATGCATTTTCCCTGTATAGAGTGCATATGGAGCTTTTGGAGGCCTGTGACCATATCACCCGCCATTGTTCCACAGTAATTTCCTCACCAAGAGCTTCTTCCCATTTGAGCATATACGCATGTCTACCTTTAGATTCCATAGGAAATGCGTTAATTATTTTATAGATATCCAAAATCATTCCGCTTTGGGCCGTGCCTGCAAGAATTACATTTTCAGAAGAAGAAGGCAGAGAAAATTGTAGGTCGGGTGAGATGGTCTGGGCAAAATGGCGTATTTGTAAATAGCTGTAGAATGCCTGGCGAGGGGGGTCGAACTTGGTTTGGGGGTCAACGTAGGGCAGTAGCTTCCTCGATCTGGGGTCCACCAGGGTCCCCAGATGGAAGAGATTCCAAGAGGTCCAGGGGTATGACATCAGGTGGGTTAGGCTGTCTGGCACCCTGGGATTGCAGATGAAAGAGGTCAGGAGTGACTTGTCTGAAGACAATTTATGTATCTTGGAGAGCTTGCGCCAAAGGCATTGCAGCTGGGACATAGGTCCCAGTAGACGTGTAGGGGGGACCAATGTCGCAACACTCCAGAGCATGCTGTTAGGGTGTATTGGGGCCAGCCAAAGTTTTTCAATTTCCGACCACATGTTATAAGACCTCTGGGTGAACGAGGAGGCAACCACACGTAGCTGGACCGCTTGGTAATATTTAATGAGGTCAGGGAACGCGAGGCCTCCATCTGTACACTATGTAGTCATTACTGAACTAGGTATTCTATGGCGTTTATGATTCCATGTGAATTTAAGTAGATCTGCTTGTAGCCGTCTCAGGTGGCTGTAGGATACGGGAATGGGGAGCGTTTGGAAGAGATAAAGAAGTTTTGGGAGGATCGCCATTTTCACTGAGGCTATCCTGCCGAGGAGGGATATTTGGTGCTTCCGCCATTGCGAGAGCAGGAGCCTAATTGTCCCATAAAGGGGAGGGAAGTTCGCCTGATAGAGGGAGGTAAAGGTTGGGGTGATGTTGACCCCCAGGTACTTCAAAGAGGTGGACTTCCAATTATAGGGGAAGTTGGATTGCAGACTCTGGGAGTGGAATATTAACTGGGAGGGCCTCCGACTTGGACACATTTATTTTGTAACCTGATAGGGCGCTATATCGATCCAATTCCTTGTGTAAGTTGGGTAAGGAGATCCTCGGTTGCGTTAGGGTAAGGATAACATCGTCCGCAAATAGGGATATCTTAAATTCCTTGCCCCTAACCGGTATGCCCCTTATGGCCTGATTTCGTTGGATAGACGCCGCCAAGGGCTCTACACAGAAGGCAAATAGTAAGGGTGACAGGGGGCAGCCTTGTCGGGTGCCATTGGAGACAGAAAAGGTCGAAGAAACTGCGAATGGAGTCTTAACTTGGGAAGATGGGTTAGAGTAGAGGTGTCGTATGGCCCGCAGGAATGGTCCTCCTATCCCTATGTGTTTCAAGGTGGCGAACATGAAGGGCCAACCCAACCTGTCAAAGGCTTTTTCAGCATCCAGGCTAAGAAGCAAGGACGGCATGCCCTCCCTGTTGGTACTGGGGTGATTTTTATCAGTCACTCAAATATTACATTTCCCATCAGGTGTCTCCTGAAGCTGAGCTGTAGAGTCTTGTTCAGCAGCTTTTGGGGCAACCAGCTTTGGACTCAGCTAAAGGAGGGTTAATTGATTGGGCTGAAACTTGTGGCTCCTCTACAGGAATGACATTTTTTAAATGCGACTTTTGCTGTACTGCAGCATCAGCAGGTACAGCATTTCTGCACATTGTATTAGAAGCCTGATTGTCATTGGGCACATTGTCAGCATCAGTCACGGTGTTGAATGGCACAAAAACAGTTTTATTCACCATATGGGGCTTGACAGGCTTTACCTTGTCAAGCACATCATCAATAATGTCCTCATCATTAGACATCAGTGGATTCCCCCGCATAGGAGACTCTATTGCCTGAATCAATCTCAGCATGCCTCCGGAGTCCTGGGAAGCCATGGGGTTACTTACCTCTCCCTGAGGGGGCAGGGGGTCAGAACAGGGTATCTCCTCCTCCACCTCCATCTTTGTCATCCTTGCAAACCTTAGGTCATTGCCAAACGTCTCCTTGAAGGGCCCATCTCTTCCTTCCATCATGGACACAATGGTCTCTTTGTGTTCCACCGGAACTTTAGATAATTGGATTTCCATATCCATGGATCCACGTTTCTGGCAATGCAAGCCCTCGCTGCCTTCGCAAATGTTTAAGCTCCGCTCTGAGCTTGTAGAGCTTGTCTCTCTCCCTATTTAGGACTTTAATCCCGGCCACCACTCGCTCCTGAATGGCCTCCGAGCCTTCATCCTCACCGGGGGCAGAGAGATCCCTATCCCGCTTGTACAGGGGCAGGCATGTCACCCGGCAGCCCAGGAGATGGCTGCGAGCTTCCAGCAGGAGAGGCCCCGCTGGCCTCCATGGCTTCCCCAGAAAGGGGACAGGAGAGCTGGGAGAGATTTCACCACCACCCCCCCTCACACAGATCACCTGCAGCAGCCTCACCACCTGACAGCAAGAGAAACTCCTCCCTCCTGACACACCTGTGCTCCAGTGATGGATGGGGCACTATTCCTCCCACTGACACCAATGATGGGGCGCTATTTCTCCCACTGACACCAATGATGGGGCGCTATTTCTCCCACTGACACCAATGATGGGGCACTATTTCTCCCACTGACACCAGTATCCAGCTCCCTGAAGTCTGAAGGACAGTAAACTCTCCCTTTGTTTAGTAAGTTTGGAGACCCCTGGCTTAGAGTAAAACTAAAGGGAAACTTTAGGTTTTCTGTTATATCTTTGCAGGGCTTTCACAAACCAATGCTGTGCTGTATTAGAAGTTCCGCTGCCATCCAGGTGACACGTGCAGCGCAGACTCCATTATTCGAATGTCATGTTTTCCCCATTTACAGAATAATAACTAAACTGCATTCCTCACTTCAACACAAACATCTTATTTTCAGTCTGCGGGAGTCTGTTCTCTGCAGGAATAATCAAATGGGAACCAATCTCTCGAATGAGTGGATTGTTTGCAGCTCGGGGGCACGCTACCAGCCAGGATTGGGCCATAAGCAGCGACATCAGCTGATGGAATTGTTTTATTCGGATGGATTTCCCACTCATTGTACAGGGGGGTCCAGAGGACAAGATGGCCGTTTCCCAAAAGTGCGGTGTGCTCAGCCTATGGCACGACGTGATTTTTGTTTGAACAGTTTAACAAAGTAACAGACTCCATCTGACAAAGAAAACCTGTTTAGGGGATAATAATACGAAGAATGAACTTCAGACTCATCCAGCGGGAGACAATCTGCATCTGTGAAATGCCTCCTATAATGATCTCTATTGTATGTCGGCTTTTTACGCCTTATGATGTTGAAGTGGAAGTTCTGGAAAATGAGCAGGATTATGTCTTTTGTCACATGGCGACCACACTTTTAAAAAGCCGTAGCAGAACGATTTTACAGGAAATCCGAATTTTACCATAAAACCTTAAAGGATACGTAAAGCTTTGTCTAAAAAAAGCAAAATAACAAACATGTATACTTACCTCATCTGTGCAGTTGGTTTTGCACAGAGTGGCCCCGATCCTCCTCTTCTGGGGTCCCTCAGCGGTGCTCCTGGCTCTTCCTCTTCTCAAGTGCCCCACCCCCAGCTCCCGCATCATTGGTTTGATTGACAGCAGCTGGAGCCAATGGTTGCACTGCTATCAATCTATCCAATCAGGACCCGAGACACTGGCTGGAGCTGGTTTGCTCGTCCCCGTCACTGGAAAGACCGGGTTCAGGTAAGTAAAAGGGGGACTCTGGAGGCCTTCTGCATCACAGGAGTGTTTTTCACCTTAATGCATAGAATGCATTAGGGTGAAAAACCTCAAAAGTTTACAACCCATTTAACTTACTAGACTGCTGCAAGGAACGTGGGAATTCCAGAACAATGACACCCTGACATTTGGGGGTCCAGAACAATTTCACACTTACACTTGGGGGTCCAGAACAATGACACACTGACACTTGGGGGTCCAGAACAATGACACACTGACACTTGGGGCTCTCAAAACAATGAAACATTGAAACTTGGGGTCCCAGATCAATTGCGCTCTAATACTTGGGGGTCCCAGAGCAATAACACATCGACACTTGATGGGCTCAGAACAATGACATACTGACATGTGGTTCCAGAACAATGACACACTGATACTTAGAGGTCCCAGAACAATGACACACTGACACTCGGGGGTCCCAGAACAATGACATACTGACACATGTGGTTCCAGAACAATGACACTGACACTTGGGGGTCCCAGAACAATGACATACTGAGCCCTGGAGGTCCCAGAACAATGACACATTGACACTTGGGGGTCCAGAATAATGAAACACCAACACTTGGGGCTTCCAGAACAATGACATTCTGAACTTTGGAGGTCCTAGAACAAAGACACACTGACACTTGGAGATTCCAGGGCAATGGCACACTGACATTTGAAAGGCCTAAAACAATGAAAAAAAACCTTGGGGGTTCTAGAACATTGACACACTGACACTTGGAAGACCCAGAACAATGACACACTGACACTTGGGGGTCCAAGAACAAGGACACACTGACACTTGGGGTCCAAGAACAATCAAACACTGACATTTGGAGGTCCCATAACAACGACATACCGAAACCTTGGGGCGCAAGAACAATGACACACTGATTGGGAGCATGGTCTGGCTTGAGTCTGGACTGAGGCTGCCAGTCATCTCACTTCATGCACATGGGTCTGCTTCATGATGTGCAGCTCATGGACCTTTGGAATTTGATCGAAGATTAGTAACACACTTACATTAGAAGGTTCCAAGACAATGACAAATTGACACCTGTGGCCCCAGAACAATGACACACTGACATTTGGGGATCCCAGAACAATGACACACTGACATTTGGGGATCCCAGAACAATGACACACTGACATTTGGGGATCCCAGAACAATGACACACTGACATTTGGGTGTCCCAGAACAATGACACACTGACATTTGGGGGTCCCAGAACAATGACACACTGACATTTGGGGGTCCCAGAACAATGACACACTGACATTTGGGGGTCCCAGAACAATGACACACTGACATTTGGGGGTCCCAGAACAATGACACACTGACATTTGGGGGTCCCAGAACAATGACACACTGACATTTGGGGGTCCCAGAACAATAACACACTGACATTTGGGGGTCCCAGAACAATGACACACTGACATTTGGGGGTCCCAGAACAATGACACACTGATACTTGAAGGTCTCAGAACAACAACAAACTGAAACCTGCGCATTCAAGAACAATGACAGACTGACACTTGGAGGTCCAAGAACAATGACACACTGACACTTGGAGGTCCCAGAACAATGACATACCGAAACCTGGGGGTCTAAGAACAATGACACACTGACACTTGGGAGTCCAGAACAATGACACATTAACACTTAAAATACCTAAAACTATGACAAACACTTGGATGTCCTATAGTAATGACCATTTGCATTCAGAGGGTTCCAGGACAATGACATACCAACATTTGGAAGACCTAGAACAATGACACACTGAAACTCGACAATTACTAAAACAATGAATGATAAAACACGGACACATGGGGTCCCAGAATAATGATACACTGACACTCAGGAAGTACTAAAACAATGATACCCTGTTACTTGAGGGTCACAGAACAATGACTCCAAACAATAACACTGACAAACCAGTTCCCAGAATCATGACACACTGGCACTTGGAAGTTCTAAAACAATGACACACTGGCACTTGGAAGTTCTAGAACAATGACACACTGGCACTTGGAAGTTCTAGAACAATGACACACTGGCACTTGGAAGTTCTAGAACAATGACACACTGGCACTTGGAAGTTCTAGAACAATGACACACTGGCACATGAGGTCCCGGGAACAATGACACACTGACACTTCGTGGTCTAAGAACAATGACACACTGACACCTGGCGGGGGGGGGTCCTGAAAAAACTACTCACTAACATTTGGAGTTCCCAGAAACAATGGCCTTGATATCCACGATAGACAGGAATGAATCACGGTTCTCCCCCTCCTTCTGTACAGTTTATATAAATCTACAGCATCACATTGCTGCGACATCATCAAAGGTGTGATGAAGCAGAGAAGAGCTCATAGTAATACCTTTAATATGAAACTGATTACACACTTTACTTGTTTTTTTTTTTTTTTCCATCTTTAATGCATTTATCTTGCTACTAATGATTCCATTGAAGCCAAAATATAGAACGTTTTGTGTAATGGGCCATAGCACATTTCTATATTATCTACACTGAACTCCTTATTGATCCACTTCTCCCTTGCAGGCTGATCCAGCGCCATCTCTATTGATTGTCATATGAGAAATGCCTGGTTGGTGTACCTAGCGTGGGACGATTGTTCCCTAACACACGTTCAAGCTGTGATTCCATCACAAGCTATATGTGTGACCGCCAGGTCAGCGCTGACAAAGACCGTAGTACTTAACTGTAAATTAAATCTCGATCGTCTTACCAACACCTAACTACTTAGCGGGATTTCTACAACAAATCAACCACATATTGCAGGGAAGCACTTCAATAAATTTTAAAACTCAGGGCACAATTGTGTAAGAAAGAATCTATTATAATTTTAGAAGAACCTACAATGAAAAAAAATGTGATCAGTTTGGCATTCGTTTTGTTGGGCAGTATGTATGCTCCATCTTCGAAGTGTTCCTCCTATTCCTGGTTGGGCCCCTGTCCAATCAGACCAGACCACAACACTTGGTCTCCCACGTACTGTAAAGCCCCGTACACACGAGAGGACTTATCTCCGACAGACCTCCAAAGGAGTTCCGCCGGAGTTCCGCCGGAATTCCGACGGAGTTCTGGCGGACTTTTCGACCGAACGGACTTGGACACACACCATCACACCAAACTCCGACGGAGTCGAACGTGATGACGTACGACTGGATTCGAATAAGGAAGTTCATAGCCAGTAGCCAATAGCTGCCCTAGCGTCGGTTTTAGTCCGTCGGAGTAGCATACACACGAGCGGATTTTTCGACGGGGACCGGGTCCGGCGGAGTTCCGTCGGGAAAATTTGAAGCATGCTTCATTTCTAAAGTCCGTCAGACTTTGGCGAATCAAAAGTCCGTTGCAGCCCACACACGATCGGATAGTCTGACGGACTCAGTCCGTCGGAGTTTGGATGTCGAAAAGTCCGCTCGTGTGTACGGGGCTTAAGGAGCACTTCTAGATATTGCTGTAGACCAGAGTTTCAGGAGACTGACTAAAGCCCCGTACACACGAGCGGACTTTTCGACATCCAAACTCCGACGGACTGAGTCCGTCAGACTATCCGATCGTGTGTGGGCTGCAACGGACTTTTGATTCGCCAAAGTCTGACGGACTTTAGAAATGAAGCACGCTTAAAATTTTCCCGACGGAACTCCGCCGGACCCGGTCCCCGTCGAAAAATCCGCTCGTGTGTATGCTACTCCGACGGACTAAAACCGACGCTAGGGCAGCTATTGGCTACTGGCTATGAACTTCCTTATTCGAATCCAGTCGTACGTCATCACGTTCGACTCCGTCGGAGTTTGGTGTGATGGTGTGTGTCCAAGTCCGTTCGGTCGAAAAGTCCGCCAGAACTCCGTCGGAATTCCGGCGGAACTCCGGCGGAACTCCTTTGGAGGTCTGTCGGAGATAAGTCCTCTCGTGTGTACGGGGCTTTAAAGTGGAACTTTGCCCAAAAGGGGAAATTCCGCTTGTTTTGCATCCTCCCCCTTTCCACTGCCACATTTGGCACTTATTGGGGGGGGGGGGGGTACCTGCTTTTGACAGGTACCCAATCCCACTTCCGGGTCAGATCTCCAAGCGTTTGCCCCCCTCCGTCTCCCACAGTCTTCTGGGACACATCACAGGTCCTAGAAGACTATGGGTCCATTCACAAGGCGCAAGGCTTCACTCCCTGTTTCCCTTACTTGAGATGCCAGTGCCTGCACCCAAAGCTTATTGAAGAATCTGCTTGGGTGAGGACATCTCTGGATTTGTAGCTGCTGACTTTTATTTTTTGGGGGGGAGCCTGGAGCTCCTCTTTAAATAATTCCCCTGTGAGAGTGTGCGTAGGTAGGACCTAATAGTATTAAAGTTTGTACTGTAATTGTGAGTTATTGTCTGTATAGTTGTGGATAACTTGCTGTGGCGTGTCTACCATTTGGCCTATTAAGGTTCATGTAGTTGGGGTATTTAAGCACCGGGGGGTGGGTCTCTAGGGCTTGGTGATGGGAAGGAGAGGGACCATACATGGAGATATGTAACACTTGTGGAAGTGCATCAACCCTTTGCAGGACCCTGAAGTGGGACAGCTAGTGAGCCATTCTACCTAGTGGGAATTGCCTATAAGACACCACAGCATTGTCCTAAAGACTTGCCTTATGTTAAAGGGGAATTCAATGTAACCTGAAGCCTGTTGCACTACTGTGAATGTTGAATGGAACTGTATGGATTATCACCACAATCTACTCAGTAAATTGAGTTGCTGGTTAATTTAATTGCCTGGTCTAGTTATTGAAACTTTTAATGGCCGCTTATGGTGGCACCAGTCCCCCTGGCCAAGCACGCCCCTAAATATTTACAAGTGCGGCCTACATATAGAAAGCTGGCCACTTGACCCCTTGCCTGGGGCTGTATTTGTGCAGGAGGCGGCCGCTGGAGCCAGGACTCGAGAGGGTGGGTCAGGGGGGCTTTTTTTTTGGTACTGGGGCGGCTTTCTTGTTGCCCCTGCAAAGTGCCACCCTAGGCCTGGGCCTTGTTGGCCTAGGCCAAGACATAGCACTGAGACAGGGTACAGACCATGAGACCATAGACAGACAGGGTACAGACCATGAGACCATAGACAGACAGGGTACAGGCCATGAGACAGACAGGGTACAAGCCATGAGACAGACAGGGTACTGGGGACAGACCATAAGACAGACAGGATACAGGCCATGAGACAGACAGGGTACTAGGGACAGGCCATGAGACAAACAGGGTAGAGGCCATGAGACAGACAAGGTACAATGGGTACAGACCATGAGACAGACAGACAGGGTACAGACCATGAGTCAGACAGACAGGGTAGAGACCATGAGACAGACAGACAGGGTACAGACCATGAGACAGACAGGGTACTGGGGACAGACCATGAGACAGACAGGGTACTGGGGACAGACTATGAGACAGACAGGGTACTGCATACAGACCATGAGACAGACAGACAGGGTACAGACCATGAGACAGACGGTACAGACCATGAGACAGACGGTACAGACCATGAGACAGACCGGGTACTGGGGACAGACCATGAGACAGACAGACAGGGTACAGACCATGAGACAGACAGACAGGGTACAGACCATGAGACAGACAGGGTACAATGGGGACAGACCATGAGACAGACAGACAGGGTACAGACCATGAGATAGACAGGGTACAGGGGAAAGACCATGAGACAGACAGGGTACAGGGGAAAGACCATGAGACAGACAGGGTTCAGGGGACAGACCATGAGACAGACCATGAGACCATAGAAGACAGGGTAATATACAGACAGTATGTACTAGATCTAGATGTACTGTACCTGTAACCTGCTCCTCAGTCTCCTACCCTACTAAAGGCAGCATGAGAAACGGGTGACACACATGTGATGTTGTCTTTCAGCTCCCTGCAGTGCAATCTGGAAGTTGTAGTCTCTGCAGAGAACAGGCACCAGAGGGCCAAGTCTGCTGTCTGTGCTCAGTACTGTGAAGAACTACAACTTCTTCCATGCACTGTGGCCTCCGACTGGGGGAAAGGTTAGGAGGACGGCACCTCGGCAGTGGAGCCTGCTATTGGATGAGTCAGACAGGCGGCGCCAGCTTCAGTCTATGTGCAGCGCCCACCCGCCCGCTCACCCTGCCACCGGCTTGCTTGAAGTTGTGCACACACTGAACGGGGGTATATTTCCTTTCACTCACGCGGGACCCCACACACTGTCCTGTCAGGCAAATTAGACGGGCGCAGCCCGCGAGGCCCTTGTGTGGGCGAGGTCTAAGGCAATCGCCTAATTTGCCTAATTAAAGAGCCGCCTCTGGGTTTACTGTTCTGGTATCCTGTCTTGTCTAAACATATGTCCTATGTGTTGATTTTGATATTGGACACCCAGTGGATATTGGCGCCATCTATTTTCTTTTTTTACACAGTAGCAGCAGTTGACAGAGGTTCTGAGGGGGGTGGATAGGTGGCTGTATGGTCTACCCTTCTAGCTGCGGGGGCCCTCAGTTAGTGCCCGCTACAAAGAAAAACTCCTGGGCCTGGACCATGAATATACAAGGCCTTGTGAATTCTACAGCAGTTTCTCTCCTTGCTCTCGGGTCAAAGAGTAAAGTGTGAATTGTATTGTTTATTAAAGAACTGGTGCAAAAGGATTGCTGAATGGTACTGTCTTCTTTGAAATAGCTTTGTACTCGGAGTCAATCTGAGGATAGAATGGAAAGGAACAAAGAGCAACAAAGAACATAGACCTGAAGTGTGCCGGGGTCACGTGGTCAGTATGCCTAAAAGGGGGCATACCCAAGTATGAAATATAATGAAAGAAATTAAAAGAAAAAGGGAAAGGGTGGGTGGGACACGAGAGCCAGCGTCCACGAGAGGAGGAGGCAGAGGAGGGCAGGCTTTATGCAGCCTGACTCCTCCCACAAACACAGGCTGACCTGCGGTCAGCCTAAAGCCCCGTACACACGAGAGGACTTATGTCCGACAGACTTCCGAAGGAGTTCCGTCGGAGTTCTGCTGGAATTCCGACGGAGTTCTGACAGACTTTTCGGCTGAGCGGACTTGGCCACACACGATCACACTAAACTCCGACGGATTCGAACGTGATGACGTACGACTCGGCTCGAATAAGGAAGTTCATAGCCAGTAGCCAATAGCTGCCCTAGCATCGGTTTTAGTCCGTCGGAGTAGCATACACACGAGCGGATTTTTCGAAGGGGACCGGGTCCGGCGGAGTTCCTTCGGAAAAATTTGAAGCATGTTCCATATTCTAAAGTCCTTCGGACTTTGGCGAGTCAAAAGTCCGTTGCAGCCCACACACGATCGGATAGTCTGACGGACTCAGTCCTTCGGACTTTGGATGTTGAAAAGTCCGCTCGTGTGTACGCGGCATTACACTTGTACTCGGAGTCAATCTGAGGATAGAATGGAAAGGAACAAAGAGCAACAAAGAACATAGACCTGAAGTGTGCCGGAGTCACGTGGTCAGTATGCTTAAAAAGGGGTCAAAAATAACACAGTAGGATGAAAGCTTACCAACCAGATTACACAGTGAATTAACATCTGACCTGGGGTGGCGGCAATGAAGTATGTACTCCGCTGTAGAAAGGGGAGCACCAGAAAAGGCAGTAGAGGACCAACCCAGGGTTTGACAAATGTAACAACTAACCAAGCTGGCATAAACCAACCCCGAGCACCACACCTTGCCAGGCTCCCAGAACCAGCTGACAGTGCCGCCCCCAAATGCTGCGGCTCGAGAACATGCAGATGTAACAGGAGAAGGCTGGGGAGCGAACCAGTTGATAGGCTAAATAATTGAGACCCTGGCCAGAAGCACCACTCCCCTGGCTTTAAGAACCACAAAAGCCAGCTATAGCACTGCCTTGAGTCCAAAGCTTGAACCCAACGCACAAGGAGACCTAAGAGTATGTCAGATCCCACACGAAAATAAGACCCAAAAATGGGAAGTCAGCTGAGCACATCAGGGGGTCTACTCTGCTAGAACCCTGAAGACGGCTTCAATCGAAAGTGCAGAAAATAAAGGAACCTGGCGAGTCATCCAACATGAAATGCTGATACTCAACTCGAAACGCCTACGAACTGGAAGAGGCAAAAAACAAAAAAAACAATAGGAACTTGATGTTGACCAAAAGGACTGGTAACCTGGACCGGTGAGCCTGGAAAACATGCCAAGCAGTGTCATGAGCCTTCCTGGTATTTAAACACAAAACCTAATGATCAAGGCTGCTACGACAGCCAAATGGAAAACCAATCCACCACGAGACTGGAACTGAAGAGAAAGTGCGATACCGGTACCTGCTTCCCGAGACCCGAGCCTACTGAACCCGCCCCGAGCCCCAAGAGGGTCCCGGGATCCACCAAAGTCCCTGAGCCTGTAGAAGCTGCGGAGCTGCAATAGGCTGATTTACCAATCGTTCCATACCATGCGCAACTCCTGGCTGGACGCAGCCAGGAAATAAAAAAAGGTAGTGTGGAACGAAACCCAACTGGTCAGGAACACAACTAGCAAGAGAAGCGTGCGCAGACAAAGAAACCTGTGACAAGCATGCAACCTGCAAGAAAGGAAAACGTGACTGAACGAGAAACATGAGTAGCGTGAGCCGATAAACAGGAGCAGTATAAGAACCGAGGCAGCAAGAACAACACCCTCTGCATAAGAAACGCAGGTCGATGAAACCACGAGAGAAACCCTGGGGGGCACAAGAGAAAACCCTGGGGGCACAAGAGAAAACCCTGGGGACACAAGAGAAACAACCCTGGGGACACAAGAGAAACAACCCTGGGGACACAAGAGAAACAACCCTGGGGACACGAAAGCCAGTGTCCACAAGAGGAGGAGGCAGAGGAGGGCAGGCTTTATGCAACCTGACTCCTCCCACAAACACAGGCGGTCAGCCTTACACTTATAGTCAGTGACGGGGTAGGTGTCACTGGCGGGAAGAAGGACGTTAATATTCTGGTGTAGGGCCCAGTGTATAAGATGGCCTCTGACCATGAGAAGGTGTGAACTCACACTATGTATGGTGTTATATATAAATAGTAAAGTGACAAAGTAATAAATGGTCTGTAATAATAAGTCTACATAAAAAACAAAAAAATTCCACAAAAAATGCCTCAAAAATGGATCTTGCTTCACCAAATTGTGCAAAGGTACATTTTCAAAATGCAAGTGCTTACCACCACGACCATTGTGCTCTGGCCTCTCACCTCACATTCTGACCCCTGTTTTACCAGTGAGTCAAAATCAGCATGTCCCTTTATAAGGTAATCAAGATATCGCTCTGGCGTCCTGCTGGTGTTCTAATCCTCTGTATCACCAACTCCTCCCTGATGGTTCACTCTGCCTCCAGTCTCCCCCGGGGAAATCGAATGCATAGAGGAACAAAATACGAGATCTAGTGCTCTCTGTTTAAAATGCTATTTATAGAGAAGGGTCATAATTAAACTTTGAGAAACAAATCTGTTTTTAACCCCCAGAATGTTGACAATACATTTTTAGAGGTATTCCGTAATATGGTTTTAGAGGACCTAGAAACTACGAATATCGGGAAGGTTAACCACCCCCATTGGATTAAAAAGGGTATGGAAAATATAGAGCAGAATAAAGATGTTGTCATACGCTCCTAGGTCGTTGGTGATTATGAGTAAAAAATATTATCAACAAGAAATGGAGAGACAATTGGTGGATTCGGAATCCTATCCGATGCTTAAAGAAAACCCCTTGATTCATTTTAAGACTATAGCCGCGTACACACGGGCGGACTGTATGGCCAACTTAGTCCGTCAGACAATCCGACGGACAGTCCGTCCTACTTTCGAATGAACGGACTTGGCCACACACGGATGCAAAACAGTCCGCCGAAAGTTTGCGCGATGACGTGTACAGCACATACGACGGGACTAGAAATAGGAAGTCCAATACACAGCAATGCAACCTTCCGCCGTGTAAATCCTTTCTGAGCATGCGCCATACTTAGTCCGTCGAACTAGCCTACTCACGAGCGGATTGTCCGCTGAAACCAAAGTTGGACGGACTGTATTACGGAAATTCCGAAATACTTAGTCCGCCAGACTGCACGCTGAAAAAGTCCGCTGAAGCCCACACACGAGCGGACTGTCCGCTGAAATGTGTTTCGACGGACTAAGTTGGCCAGACAGTCCGCCCGTGTGTACGCGGCCTAAGTTAGAATGATTAATCAATAACGGAAAAGAGAGGGATATATTAACTTTGAAAGAAGTCAAATATCTTAACCCTGTAGCCTGTAGAGCTCCCAATATATATATTTTTTATCAAAAATGTATGAGTCTGGCTGAACCCCCAGGACCAATCATTAATGGGATTGAGTCAGTGTGTTCAAGACTGGGACAGTACATAGATATTTTCCTACAGCTGACCAAAACTGAAGTGTATATCAAAGATACCAAGCATGTGATCCAATGTCTTGAATCTCTGGATGAATTGGATCACTGCATTTTAGCCACAGCGGATGTAGAGTCCTTGTCAGGGGCGGCCCACCCATTAAGGGTGCCCGGGCGCCACCCCCCAATCCTCGGCACCCACTATAAGCAATGGATAGATTCATGAATCTATCCACTGCCACTGCAGTCGACCCCTATTCATGTGTCCGGTCCCTTTCAGCTCACCAGGGCATATGAATTAGAGAGGCCAGGTTTATTTTTGAATCACTGATTAGAGCCATAGTCTCTAACAGGCTTCAAAATAGGGTGGCATCGGGATGCAGAGCGTTTATCCGGAGCCCACCCAGGTGTGTTGCAACTGCAAATGAAAATTCGCTGTTGCAACACTGATCGGATCCTCCTCCTGGCCAATCGGGAAGCAGGTATGAAACCTGTTTCCCGATTGGCCAAAACATCTGGCGATCCTATGGGACGCCTATCGCTGGGAGGAGGAGAGAGGAGACAGCGCGGAAGCTCAGAATCTTTCCCCTGAGCCCACCACGCTCTCCCCACCCGCATCCAAGATAAGGACAGCGGGTGGTGGTGTGTGTTGTGTTAGTGCTGCGAGGGGGAGGTAGTGCCGCTCCACCGCCAGACCAAAAAATAAACTCACCAGCCACCACTGGTCCTTGTATACCATTATTGGCCATGAGGAAGCACTTACTGTACATCAGTGGATTGGGCTTTGAGAGACTCAGACTTGTCTGAAAAACACAAGAAATATTTATTGAAATGACTTAAGTTTTGATTAGGTCATAAGTATTTTTGGTATAAGGAAGACCATTATTAACAGGTTAAGGGTATTGCCATGGGGGCTAGGTTTGCCCCAAGTGTGGCAAACCTATTCATGGTATGTTGGGAGGATGAAGAGATATTGAGTCAACATCCAGATGAGCTCATTTTATATAAAAAGGTTTATTGATGATCTTGTGCTCATTTGGAAGGGTGATCCAGTATCATTTGAGACATCTAGGAATAAAATGAATGGGAATTAAAAAAATATCAATTTATCATGGTCCATTAGTACGGAGAGTATTCATTTTCTTGATTTAGTAATATATAAAGAAGGAGGCTGATTGTACACAAGAAATCACTTTAAACCTACAGATAGGAATTCATATCTACCGTTGGACAGTTGCCATCCTAAGTCCTGGTTTCTTAATATCCCGAAAAGGTCAATTTATGAGAATACGGAGGAATTGCTCTAAAGAGGGAAATTTTCTCCAACAATCTGAAGTAATGGCTAATAGATTTGTCTAAAAGGGGTATGAAGTTGAGAGTATCGAGAAAAAAAAAATGAAAGTGCTATAAATGGATAGAAAATCCCTATTATTAGAGAGTAAACAGCGGGGGTCTTGTAATCAGGAATATAATATGGTCCTGGATTACAATATTCAATTTAGACAGGCTGAGAAAATTATAGGAAATCACTGGAATATCCTAAGAAAAGACAGGGTATTAGGACCAGTATTACCAGCAAAGCCAGAGTTCATATATAAAAAAAGCCCCATCATTGAAGGATTTGATTGCTCCAGGAGTTATAGATCCTCCTAGGAAAAAGAAAGGTAGACTATTTAGTGTTTTCACTGGCTTCTAGGCATGTGGAAAATGTAAAGCCTGTCGTCACTCTAAGAATAATGTTAAAAAGAGAGAAAAAAAAGAGGAAAGAGTTTATTTCAACCAGTACTGGGAAAAAATATCAAATTAAAGATTTTGTGACCTGTTCCACTACTGGTATTATCTATATGTTGGAATGTGGATGTGAGCTACACTACAATATATTGGCCGCACATCAAGAACTTTACAAATTAGAGTAGGAGAACATAGCACTAATATTCAAAAAGGGGTATCTACGCATAGTGTGTTTAACCGCTTGAGATCCGCGCTATAGCCGAATGACGGCTACAGCGCGGACCTGCTATTGATGTCGTCCCGTGCACGAGCGGCCTGCGTGCCCCCTGAGGGGCGCGTGCGCGGCGCGCTCTGTGATCAGCGCGTCTATGAGACGTGCCTGATCACAGATTGGAGCAAGGGGTCGATCCCGACCCCTTACCACGTGATCAGCTGTCAGCCAATGACAGCTGATCATGTGGTCACAACAGCCGGCAATCAGCTATTTTTCCGAAGAAAAAAAAAGCCGATCACCGGCGGCCGTGAGAGGGACTTCAGTCCCGATCACGGCCAAGTCATCAGTGCCCACCTGCCCCCTGCCAGTGCAACCTAATTAAAGTAAAAGTGACACCCATCAGTACCACCCCTTAGTGCCCATAATGCCACCCATTAGTGCCCATAGTGCCACCCATCAGTGCCCATAGTGCCACCCATCAGTGCCCACAGTGCCACCTATCAGTGCCCACAGTGCCACCTATCAGTGCCCACAATCTGCCTCAACAACAGTGCTGCACCTCATATGCCACATATCCGTGCCCATCAGTGTCATCTACCAGTGCCCATCAGTGCCGCCCATCAGTGCCCAGCAGTGCCACCTATCAGAGCCACCTATCAGTGCCACCTATCAGTGCCCATCAGTCCCATCTATCAGTGGTACCTATCCGTGCCCATCCGTGTCACCCATCCGTGTCACCCATCCATGCCACCCATCCGTGCCACCCATCCGTGCCATCTTATCTGTGCCCATCTTTGCCCATCAGTGCCGCCTTATCTGTGCCCATCAGTGCTGCCTTATCTGTGCCTATCAGTACCACCTTATCTCTGCCTATCGGTGCCACCTTAACCGTGCCTATCAGTGCACACCAGTGCAGCCTAGCAGTGCCCACAAGTGCTGCCTCATCAGCGCATTTCAATGAAGGAAAAAAATGACCTGTTTGCAAAATGTTATAACAAACTATTAAACATGATTTTTAATTTTTTTTTAATTTTGCATTTTTTTTGTTTGTTTAGCAAAAAATAAAACTCCCAGCTGTAATTAAATACCACCAAAAGAAAGCTCTATTTGTGGAAAAAAATGATATAAATTTAATTTGGGTACAGTGTTGTATGCCCACGCAATTGTCATTCAAAGTGCATCAGCGCCGAAAGCTGAAAATTGGTCTGGGCAGGAGGGGGGTTGAGGTGCCCAGTAAGCAAGTGGTTAAATAATTTAAATTGGTACATGGTAGCAAACCGAGTTCGCTTAAATTCTGGGGGATTGAAAAAGTGGAAAAACATTGGGGGGGGGGGAATAAGGGGCTAATCACATCAGGCAATTCAGTAAATGAAGGCAAAAAAGGGGTACCGCGCTACGAATGGTGCTCAAAAATCATAAATATATCTGGACGAGCAGCATACAGTGGGATACACACAAGAAATGAGTAGAAACGGAGAAGCTGCGCTACAGAAAGTCCCAGTCAGTGAATCCATAGAATAGAGTCCATATAAAAACACTTGAAGTTCTTGATGTCACCATAGTGTGTAAACACAGACAGGAGAGTGCCCAACCACCGTCATTTAGACCTGCTTACCAGATAGTAAGCATAAAGGACAAGTGGCTATAACCCAGCCATGGCCTTTAGCTTTGGAGATGTCAACACCGATGACGGTAGACCGGATCGCGCAGATTGCTCTCTCTCTCTCCAACTATGGTGTCCGTCTTAGCTCAGATGGATGCCCCAAAAGAAAAAAAAGACTAGCCATAGTTTAATACTGCCTAAATCTTATTTATTAAAAATGAGGTAATGCACTTACATTTACGAAGAAAAATGCAAAGAAATGCCGGCCGGCACAAACGAACGGAGCCCGTCCTCCTAGTACAATCGCGTGGTGACGTCACTACGTGACTGTACTAGGGGGATGGGCTCCGTTTTGTCTTAATGTGAGGTATCACATGTTTTATACTTACCGTAATAGGCTACATTGGGTTTTCAAACATTATCCGTTATGCACACTCATTGTGGAGATTTCGATTGATTTTGATGATATCGGCCGATCTGTTTATATGGGCTACATTGTCCCCTTTGGGGTATCGCATCTTTAATGTGAGGCGCTATCTAACACACCCACTTTTTGATGTGGCCCTTAAAGGAAATATATATATATTTTTTTATATCGTGATGGATAATTAGCCCTTGAAATAATATCCACCCTATTTATTCACAGTGGAGATGACTGACCGATTTTGTTTAGTTGGTTGCTCTTTCTCCATGTGTGGCCTCAAAGATTGACATGAAAGTCACTTGTTATTTATGGTGGCTATTGTTTACCACCGACGTGGTGGCATGCTGTGATATTTTCATGCGTTGTGTGCCAATTTGAATATAAAGGTGGCTGTCTGAGTATTATAGCTTTCAGTATCATACATACTTATAGAGTATGTAAGTCATCTTTTGAGCCCATTTCGGTGGTTCAAGTTTGGTGGGTATGCTGGTTTAGCGCTGAGTTCTTTTTTTGTTGCGCATTGTTTATTCGAGCGTTTTCCACTCTATGTAGGGCTTTTCGTTTGGGTTTTAGTTTTTCCCACATTCAAAATGCTGTTTGTAGCATCAGCCATCTGGGATTCAGAACCGCCACACCGCCCAGATCTGCAAGATGAACCGGGTCCCTCTGATGGCTCCGACAGGTGTCTCTGGATCCTTCCCGATCCATTCACTCAGTCTCTCCAGTGATCAGGTGAATGGCAAAGTCTGTATTTGTTCCGCTCCACAGTGGCTGTAGGCTGTGCTCTCTGGAGAGCTCCTCACAGGTCCTTACAGGCAGGCCATGCGTCCAGAAAGAGAAAGAAAATGGGCGCGCGGGCCCTTTTATAACCTACCCAGCATGCAGTTCAGGGTGATCATGGGTAGGTCAACTGGCATTCTGGGTAGATAGGTCATAGCAGAATGTAAACAGAACAGTCACTTCCTGTTATGTTTCTAGTGCTATAGCAGAGAAAATCATCAGAGTCTATTTCCTGTATTGGTCACTAGATGGCGCCAAATACTAAGCTATAACACTGCTCATAGACTTCCATTATAAAGCATTAATAGGCAACATTTTCAGAGCTACACCCATAATCATACTTACCTAGGATCTGTCCCCCCCCCCCCCGCATCTCTGCACTGAGAACCCAGCCATCGAACATTGCTGATGGAACTGTTCTTACAGATCCACGAGCGGAGAGCTGCTGCCTGTCAATCAGCAGCTCTCCTGCTCTTCTCCTCTGTGCTCATTGGCGTGCTGGGCTGTGGAGGGGTAGGGAGCGGCCATCTCAGGCACTCAGCGGCTCGCTGAGAAGCTGAGATGGCTATCAGTCCTGTGACGTCAGCAGGGAGCGGACTTCAGACCGCTCTCTGCTGAAAACGGGTCACAGGTGTGCAAAACTAATTGCACTCCTGTGACCCATAGGAGAAGTACAGCCAAATGAGCTCAGGCTGGACTTCTCCTTTAACAGAAAAAAATAAATTACACAGACTGAATCCCAGCCGTAGTCTACCGGGGAAGTAAACTCACTTTGCATAATCTATTAGACTCTGTGCAGTACATTTGGTGTCTTACAGCCCCGACATTGTATAGTAAAACCAACAGCTGGAGCGCGGTTTTACCATGTACGTCTCACGGTTCAGGGAAGAAGCGGGTCATGAAGTTTTATGAGCAGTGAACGGTGAGTAACCTTTATAAGCAGATAAAGAGCAGAAGACTCTAAACTTGGATTCGGTTGGGTTATCAGAGTCTCTCCTTGTACTATGTAATTTAACACGAACATTAAGATGGGCGTGCCGGACTCTACAACCATATTGAACAATTATCCCCGGCCTGACATACGGCCGTGTTTGGTAATGATCGATCACAGTGTAAATATAAAAAACTCAATAATCAATATTTTGATTAATAAATCCACTTGCTGATTGTGCACTGTAGCTTTACTGCTACAGTGCTGTCCGGCTGTGCAGAATGAGTTATATACACTATATTACCAAAACTATTGTGACGCCGGCCTTTACACGCACATTAGCTTTAATGGCATCCCAGTCTTCGTCTGTAGGGTTCAATATTGAGTTAGCCCGCTCTTTCCAGCTATAACAGCTTCAACTCTTCTGGGAAGGCCGTCCACAAGGTCTGTGCAGGCCAGTCAAGTTTCTCCACCCCAAACTCGCTCATGTCTTTATGGACCTTGCTTTGTGCTCTGGTCAAAATCGTTTGGTGGAGGGGGGATTATGGTGTGGGGGTTGTTTTTCAGGGGTTGAGGAGCATGAAGTTAGGAGCACAAAGTTAGGAGCACAAAGTTAGGAGCATGAAATTGTCCAAAATGTCTTGGTATGCCGATGTCTTAAGAGTTCTCTTCACTGGAACTAAGGGGCTAACCCTTAGTTCCAGTGAAGAGAACTCTTAAGACGTCGGCATACCAAGACATTTTGGACAATTTCATGCTCCTAACTTTGTGGGAACAGTTTGGGGATGGCCCCTTCCTGTTCCAACATGACTGGACACAAGTGCACAAAGCAAGGTCCATAAAGACATGGATGAGCGAGTTTGGGGTGGAGGGACTTAACTGACCTTCACAACTTGTTGCCAACTTGTGATGCTTGTCAATCCTGCAGTCTGAGCTCTTCTGTCTATTAACTGGAAGAAATTGATATGAAGTGAGAAAAAAATATACCCTATATTACCATAAGTATTGTGACGCCTGCCTTTACATGCACAGGAACTTTAATGGCATCCCAGTCTTAGTCCGTAGGGTTCAATATTGAGTTGGCCCACCCTTTGCAGGTATAACAGCTTTAACTTTTCTGGGAAGGCCGTCCACAAGGTTTAGGAGTGTGTCTATGGGAATATTTGACCATTCTTCCAGAAGCGCATTTCTGAGGTCAGGCACTGATGTTGGGCGAGAAGGCCAAGTTTGCTGTCTTGGCTCTAATTCATTCCCAAGTTGTTCTTTCGGGTTGAGGTCAGTACTTTGTGCAGATCAGTCACGTTCCTCCATACCAAACTTGCTTATCCTTTTGTTTGTGGACCTTGCTTTGTGAAGTGGAAGGAAAATGATAAATGGTTTTAAATTTTTTTACAAATAACTATGTAAAAAAGTGTGGCATGCATTTGTATTCTGCCCCCTTTACTCTGATACCCCTAACTAAAATCTAGTGGAACCAATTGCCTTCAGAAGTCACCTAATTATTAAATAGAGTCCACCTGTGTGTAATTGAATATCAGTATAAATACAGCTGCTCTGTGAAGCCCTCAAAGGTTTGTTAGATAATCTTAGTGAACAAACAGCATCCTGAAACACAAGGAACACACCAGACAGGTCAGGGATAAAGTTGTGGGGAAGTTTAATGCAGGGTTAGGTTATAAAAAAAATATCCCAAGCATCCAGAAATGGAAAGAGTATGGCACAACTGCAAACCTACCAAGACATGGCCGTCCACCTAAACTGACCGGCCGGGCAAGGAGAACATTCATCAGAGAAGCAGCCAAGAGGTCCATGGTAACTCTGGAGGAGCTGCAGAGATCCACAGCTCAGGTGGGAGAATCTGTCCACAGGACAACTATTAGTCGTGCTCTCCACAAATCTGCCCTTTATGGAAGAGTGACAAGAAGACAGACATTGTTGAAAGAAAGTCATAAGAAGTCCTGTTTGCATTTTGTGAGAAGCCATGTGGGGGACACAGCAAACATGTAGAAGAAGGTGATCTGGTCAGATAAGACCAAAATTGAATTTTTGGCCTAAAAGCAAAACGCTATGTGTGGCGGAAAACTAACACTGCACATCACCCTGAACACCCCATCCCCACCGTGAAACATGGTGGTGAATGCATCGTGTTGTGGGGAAGCTGGTCAGAATTGATGGGGAGATAGATGAAGCCAAAAATACAGGACAGTCTTAGAAGAAAACCTGTTAGCCCTTGTACACACGGTCGGAGATTCTGACAACCAAATCCGTCGGATTCTGTCCATCGGATTTTGTCTGACGGATTTTGTCCGAAACTGTTGCATACACATGGTTGGACAAAGTTGTCGGAAAATCCGACGTGATGACGTTATTTCATTACGACGGGACTACGTTCACGCTAGTAGCCAATAGCTTTGGTGTAGGAATTTGATCTGAGCATGGGTGGCACTTTGTCAGATTGGAATTCTCTACACATGATCGGAGTATGTCCGATCGGAGCATTTTGTCTGAAAATTTTACCAACAAGTTGGAAAACTTGGTCCGTCGGATACTCCGACGGAAACAGTCCGATGGAGACCACACACAGTCGGAATATCCGACAAAACAGTCCGATCGGACACATTCCGTCGGAATCTCCGACCGTGTGTACAAGGGCTTAGAGTCTGCTAAAGACTTTAGACTGGGGCCAAAAACAACGCATGCTATGAAGCAAGTACGGGACGGAAGCTATTGGCTACTGGCTATTGAACTTCCTTTTTCTAGTCCCGTCGTACTTGTACGTCACCGCATTCTTGATGATCGGACTTTGGTGTGATCGTGTGTCCGCAAGACAGTTTCAGCGGAACTCCTTCGGAAAAACCTTCAGAGTTTATTCCAATGGGAAAACCGGTCGTGTGTGCGCGGCATCAGAGTCTGCAAAAGATTTGAGACTGGGGTGGAGGTTCACCTTCCAGCAGGACAACGACCTGAAAAACATCCAGCCAAAGCTATAATGGAATGCTTTAGATCAAAGCATATTCATGAAGAATAGCAATGGCCCAGTCAAAGTCCAGACCTAAATCCAATTGAGGATCTGTGACAAGACTTGAAAATTGCTGTTCACAGACGCTCTCCGTCCAATCTGACAGAGCTTGAGATATTTTGCAAAGAAGAAGAATGGGCAGAAATGTCTCTCTCTAGATGTGGAAAGCTGGTAGAGAAATCCCCAAAAAGTCTAAGTCACTGTGTGTGTGTATATATATATACATATATATATATATATATATATATATATATATATATATATATATATATATATATATATATATATACATACATACATACATACATACATACATACATACATACATACATACATACATACATACATACATACATACATACATACATACATATATATATATATATATATATATATATAAATCTGACAACTTTGATGACCTGAAGATTCAGTAAAGTTTTATTTGCATTGGAGAACGTGTCCCTTTGTTATGCTTATGCATGTATATAAATATATATATATATATATATATATATATATGTGTGTCTATATATATCTATATATATATATATATATATATATATATATATATATATATATCTATATATATATCTATATATATATATATATCTATATATATATATATATATATATATATATATACACACACATATATATATATATATATATATATATATATATATATATATATATATATATATATATATATTTATATTTATATATATATATATATATATATTTATATTTAAAGAATATTTTCTGCATGTATTATATACAAACTTTAAAATTCTAAAAACTTCCAAAAAAGGATTTATTTATTCCCATAATTTTTTTAATGATTGGTTGTTGTTGGCAGTCATTTCTGATGCCCCTCTGCAATAATTTTTGCACAGAACTTGGCATTTTTTGTAATACAGTTATCTTACTTGTAAATGTATTATATATAATACTTAAAAAAAAGCTCCGAAAAAAATATATATATACTTTTGGAGTTGGATGAATCCCCTAACCAAAATCCATTCCCATAATTTCTGAAACGATTGGTTGTTTTAAGCAGTAATTACTAACACCCTTCTATATTTATTCCAGGATGATGAGGACAGTGTACAGGGAAGTATCGATACTAGCAATATAAATCTGCCTTCTGATGGAGTGGATGGATTTCGGAGTGCGGTGTAATCCATAGAGAAATGTCAGCCAGCTAATTATGTTTACAATGGAGCCTTTTCAAGCCACATATTGGCCGCCCTGTCCCCATTTGGCCGGTGGGAGAGAAGCGCGGGTTACAAGAGACGAGGCTTACGCCGGCTTGTTCTCGTCTCTTTCCCTTCACAAGCCGTAACCATTTTTCACTGTCACTTGATATTTCTCTAGGCATTCATTATATAATGGAGAGTCAGAGAGTTTATTCAGAACATTATGCCCAGAATATCTCTACTTTTCAAATATAAATATAAGTTGTTGAAGTGTATGATAAGTTAAAAAATTTTTTTTTTTTTTTTTAGATAATTTACATTTTTATATTTACCAGGTGGGGAAATCCAAACTTTTTACAATGGGCAGATGAAGAATAGATGTGGAATCTTCCAATGGGGACACGTGTTCTAATGATGCATGATATTTTTACCAGGTGGGGATATCCAAACTTTTTACAATGTTGTGCCTCTGGGGAAGTAAAGTTAGAATTCTTTCTAATGGGCAGCAATAAAAAAAATAAAAAATAAATAAAAAAGGACAGGAGTCTTAACCATTATTTAATTTATCAAAAATTTAAATAAAAAAAAATAAAAAAAATAAATAAATCAATCGATTCAAAAAAAGAAGAGAGAGAAGGAAGATCCCAAAACTTTTTTACAATGGCCAGATGAAGAATAGATGTGGAATCTTCCAATGGGGACACATGTTCTAATGATAATTGTATCCTTCCTGTTGTGCCTCTGGGGAAGTAGAGCAAGTAATTATTTCTAACAGGCAGCAATAAAAAATATATAAAATTTTTAAATTTTAAAAAAAGGACAGGAGTCTTAACCATTATTTAATTTATCAAAAATTAAAATAAAAAAAAAAAAAAAAAAAAATCAATCGATTTAAAAAAAGAAGAGAGAGAAGGAAGATCCCAAAACTTTTTTACAATGGCCAGATGAAGAATAGATGTGGAATCTTCCAATGGTGACACATGTTCTAATGATAATTGTATCCTTCCTGTTGTGCCTCTGGAGAAGTAGAGCAAGTAATTATTTCTAACAGGCAGCAATAAAAAAATATATAAAATTTAAAAATTAAAAAAAAAGGACAGGAGACTTAACCGCTATTTAATTTATCGAAAATTAAAATAAAAAGAAATAAAAAAAAAATCAATCGATTTAAAAAAAGAAGAGAGAGAAGGAAGATCCCAAAACTTTTTTACAATGGCCAGATGAAGAATAGATGTGGAATCTTCCAATGGGGACACATGTTCTAATGATAATTGGGGAAGTAGAGCAAGTAATTATTTCTAACAGGCAGCAATAAAAAATATATAACATTTAAAAATTAAAAAAAAAGGACAGGAGTCTTAACCATTATTTAATTTATCGAAAATTAAAATAAAAAAAAATAAAAAAAATAAATCAATGGATTCAAAAAAAGAAGCGAGAGAAGGAAGATCCCAAAACTTTTTTTACAATGGCCAGATGAAGAATAGATGTGGAATCTTCCAATGGGGACACATGTTCTAATGATAATTGTACCCTTCCCGTTGTGCCTCTGGGGAAGTAAAGCAAGTCATTCTTTCTAAAGGGCAGCAATAAAAAAAATTAAATAAAAATAACCATTATTTAATTTATCAAAAATTAGAATAAAAAGAAATAAAACAAATTCAATGGATTCAAAAAAGAAGAGAGAGAAGCAAGATCCCATTGGATAAAACCTTGGCATGTCTTCATCCCATACATCAAATGATTACAGCAGAAAAAATGAGGGACCACACCCAAGGACATAAGTTCAGCACATGAATACAAATTAGATCATTTCCAGATTTATTAATTATGTCATATAAATTTGAATCCCTTATGATGCGCAATACAATATTCTTTTTTTTTTTTTACATACTACAAAGACCATATACTGTGTGTATGAATATATATACACACAGTGTCTTGAGAAAATATTCATACCAATCAAAATTTTTCAAATTTTGTCATGTTACAACCAAAAAAGCAAATGTATTTTATTGGGATTTTATGTGATAGACCAACACAAAGTGGCACATAATTGTGAAGTGGAAGAAAAATGATAAATAGTTTTCAATTTCTTTACAAATAATTATGTAAAAAGTGTGGGGGGGCATTTATACGGCGCCCCCCTGAGTCAATACTTTGTAGAACCCCCTTTCTCTGCAATTACAGCTACAAGTCTTTTTGGGGGTGTCTCTACCAGCTTTGCACATCTAGAGAGAGACATTTCTGCCCATTCTTCTTTGCAAAATATCTCAAGCTCTGTCAGATTGGATGGAGAGCGTCTGTGAACAGCAATTTTCAAGTCTTGCCACAGATTCTCAATGGGATTTAGGTCTGGACTGTGACTGGGCCATTCTAACACATGAATATGCTTTGATCTAAACCATTCAATTGTAGCTCTGGCTGTATATTTAGGGTCGTTGTCCTGCTGGAAGGTGAACCTCCTCCCCTGTCTCAAGTCTTTTGCAGACTAATGCCGCGCACACACATCCGGTTTTCCCGTCGGAATAAACTCTGAAGGTTTTTCCGACAGAGTTCCGCTGAAACTGTCTTGCGTACACACAATCACAGCAAAGCCTGATCGTCAAGAACACTGTGACGTACAGCACGTACGATGGGACTAGAAAAAGGAAGTTCAATAGCCAGTAGCCAGTAGCTTCCGTCTCCTACTTGCTTCAGAGCATGGGTCATTTTAGGTCTGTCGGAACAGCATACAGACGAGCGGTTTTTCCGTTAGGAATTGGTTCCGTCTGAATAATTTAAAACATGTTCTATTTCTAAGTCTGTCAGAATTAAAAAAAAAAAAGTCCAATGAGGCATACACACAATCGGAATATACAATGAAACGATTCCGTCTGAATTTTTCTGTCAGACATTCCGCTCATGTGTACGCGGCATAACAGGTTTTATTCTAAGAGTGCCCTGTATTTGGCTCCATACATCTTCCCATCAACTGTGACCAGCTTCCCTGTCCCTGCTGATGAAAAACATTCCCACATCACGATGCTGCCACCACCATGTTTCACGGTGGCGATGGTGTGTTCAGGGTGATGTGCATCATTGATGGCCCCCGTCCATAGGGAGTGCACGGGTGCCACCCCCCAATCCATGCGTCCGGCCCCCTAAACTCAATGCAGGGCACCGGCCGCATGGATTTCAATGGGATTTTTATTTCTTTAAGCACATGATTAGTTCCTCAGGTTCCAATTGGCTTTGAAAAAGGGTGGGCTCGGGGGGGTGGATGCAGAGCACTGCACCCTGATCCCACCCAGTTGTGGGACAATAGCGAATTAATACTCACTATGGTCTACCTGATTCTCCTCCCGGCCAATCAAGAAGCAGTTCCCGAGACCCGATTTGCCAGGGAGTCTTAGGACGGGGGTTGGCGTTGGTTTGCCCACCCCCCAAAAAAATATTGACCACCGGCCGCCACTGGTATGAATCCTACCCAACCTTAAAGGGGTTGTAAAGGTTCGTTTTTTATTTTCTAAATAGGTTCCTTTAAAGTGGTTGTAAACCCTTACAAACCACTTTGACCTACAGGTAAGCCTAGATTAAGGCTTACCTGTAGGTCCAAGCAATATCTCCTAAACCTATATGGTTTAGGAGATATTTGCCCGAAAACGGGCACCACTGTCTACGGCGCATGCGCCGTAGACAGCGGCGCACAGGCGCACTGAACGCGGCAGTTTCAAAAATGGAGCTGCCGCATTTGTCGACTCCCGTGCGCATGCGCGGGAGTGACGTCATCGCAGCTTCGCCAAATGACAGCGGCGGAGCTGCGAGGCGCCACCAGCAAGATGGATGCGGCGGACTACAGGGGACAGCGCGACTTCGCTGGCTCCTGTGTCAGGTAAGAGACACATAATGGGCTACTATGCGATGCATAGTAGTCCATTATGCTTTACCTTTGCAGGGACAAAAAGAGGAAGTAAACTCATCAGGGTTTACTTCCTCTTTAAGCTAGTGCATTGTTGATTCACTTACCTTTTCCTTCAATTTCCCTTCTAAATGTTTTTTTTTTTCTTTGTCTGAATTTCTCACTTCCTGTTCCTCCTCAGTAAGCTGTTCAGTAAGCTGTTCTGGCTGACTAAACACCACTCGGATGATGGTGTGAAGTTTACCGAGGAGAAACAGGAAGTGAGAAATTCAGACAAAGAAAAAAAAAAAACATTTAGAAGGGAAATTGAAGGAAAAGGTAAGTGAACCAACAATGCACTAGCTTAAAGGAACCTATTTAGAAAATAAAAAACAAACCTTTACAACCCCTTTTAGAGATTTTTTTAAATATTTCCTACCTTCATCGAAGGAAAATAAAAAAAGTTATGACTTTGGATATACTTTTAAGGTAAAGCATCCTAAATTGCCGCTAAAACATCATATGAATACCAGGCAATGTGCTATAGAAAAAAAAAAGCCTACAAAACATCTCAAGAACCTTCATAAGTTCAAACCTCCTCGGAACGCCACCATCTCCGAATATATATCCGAGATACAATATACCGCGTACCTTGCGTTCAATGCGAAGGATTGTCGCAATAGCTTTTGTTGCTCTTCTTCATTGTTCAAGATGACAAACCAATTAGATTTTTTTTTTTTTTTTTTTTTACGTTGTAACGATTTTGTGTGGCTCTTTGAAAAACTCCAACAAAGAACTTTTTGTCTTAGCTGTCCAAATGTTTCATAATGAAGATGAATTAGCAGCTCAAGCTGTCGCTTCGGCCTTTGAAAAGAAACAATTGAGCAGAATATTAAATTATCATTTGAGTAGTTAAAAGCCTGAATTAATCAGTCCTTTAAAAGTTTTTTTTTTTTTTTTTTTTTTTTTTTTTTAGGGTCACCCTACCCGTCTGCCCTTATTTTATTTTTTTTTTGGGTGAAAGGAGGAACACGAACGACACTAACCTTGGCAGACAAAAAAAAAAAACTGCCCATTAGCAAACTCTTTAGTTCAAAAAGGCATTGTTCTGTTTTATCAACGAGCGGCCAATTATGGAGCTAAGGGAGGGGGGAGGGGGGGGGGCATATCATAAAAAGGTAATTTCTAAAGACATAACTCCGCCACCTGCAGGCAAAGCCACCCATTTTATCATCACGGCTAAAAGTCGCTGGAGTGCAACGTGCAAAAATCATTAATTAGAGGCTCCGCTGAGAATGAATTATCGTTCCTGTGCTCTGCAAAGCCAATGTCACACAAAGAGGGGTGGAGGTGTTGGGTTCTTCCGCAGAGGTCACGTTTCATAATATGTCAGACAGACCCGTAACAAAAGACGCACCGCGCCGCTTTCCACTTTAAAGCCAAACTTCAAACAGCTAAATACGCAGAGGAAACAGAGCTGTCTGGCCAGCCAAATGTTTTTTTTTTTTTTTTTGGGACAAATTTGCACGCTTTTGTTAAAAAAAAAAGAAAGAAAATACCATACATAACTGGACAGTGCCATGGGGGAAGGTACTATGGGGGGAAAAAAAAAATACCGGGGGGCACTTATACACCTTCCTGCCCAGACGAATTTTGAGCTTTCAGCGCTGTCGCACTTTGAATGACAATTGCGCGGTCATACAACGCTGTACCCAAACTACATTTTTATCATTTTGTTCCCACAAATACAGCTTGGAGACGTCCACCGAGTAGTCGGCAAAAATCAAAATTTTGACTCCGTCTATCTGTAGGGATCTGGACTGTCTGTATTGCTGCAGTATGGCGGCTTTGTCTGAGTAATTGAGATACTTGGCTATAATCGGGCGCTGGGATTTGCGCTCAGAGTTAAAAGCTCCCACACGATGCGCACGTTCTACGGTGCATGGGCCTCCCAAACCCAGTGCTTCAGGGATGCGACGAGTATCAGAGCTAGCAGCTCTTTCCAGCAAGGAGCCGTATCTAATTATTCATAAGGACCGGGTGGCCATGCGTCCCAACAGGTCCTGTCTACCTAAGGTGGTTTCGGGAGACGAATTTTGAGCTTTCAGCGCTGTCGCACTTTGAATGACAATTGCGCGGTCATGCAACACTGTACCCAAAGTAAATTTTTATCATTTTGTTCCCACAAATACAGCTTTCTTTTGGTGGTATTTGATCGCCTCTGGGATTTTTATTTTATGCTAAACAAATAAAAAAAGACCAACATTTTTGAAAAAAACATGTTTTTGTTTTGTTTCAGTTAAAAAACTTTGTAAATAAGTAAGTTTTCTGCTTCACTGATGGGCATTGACGGGGGGGCTGCAGTGACGGGCACTGATAAGGTTGCACTGATGGGCACAGATGATGTCGCACCAATGAAGTGGCACTGATAGGCGGCACTGATAGGTGGCACTGATAGGTGGCACTGATATGCGACACAGATAGACACTGATAGGTGGCACGGATTGGCATGGATAGGTGGCACGGATTGGCATGGATGGGCGGCATGGATAGGTGGCACAGATGGGCATGGATAGGTGGCATGGATGGGCACTGATAGGCGACACGGATGGGCACTCATAGGCGGCACAGATGGGCCCTCATAGGCAGCACGGATGCGCACTCATAGGCGGCATTGTAGTGTACAGTATTGTAGGGATGGATGCCAATCAGTGCCAAACAATAATGCATGGCAATCAGTGATGCCCATTGTGGGCACTGATTGGCATCCATTGTGGGCACTGATTGGCATCATTGTGGGCACTGACTGGCATCTCTGGTGGTCTAGGGGGGCATACCTGGTGCTGGGCTTTCCTGGTGGTCTGGTTGCGTCCCTGGGGTCCAGTGTGGGCATCCTCAGGGAGGCTGCACTGATAATCGAACAGCACAGACCCCCTTGTCAGAGGAGCAGCCGATCAGCTCTCCTCCACTCGTGCCTGACAAACGCGAGTGAGGAAAAGCCGATCACCGTCTCTTCCTATTTACACTGTGATCAGCCGTGATTGGGCACGGCTGATCACATGGTAAAGAGTCTCCATCAGAGACTATTTACCGAGATCGTAGTTGCGGTGTGTCAGACTGACACCCCGCAACAACCATTGCCGTGATGCGTGCCCCCGGGGGCGTGCAGCGGCTTAATATCCTGATGACGTCCAGTCAGGATATTAAAACCACTTTGCCACTGTCATTTTGCTATATGGCGGGCGGCAAGTGGTTAAAGCGGAGTTCCATCCACATTTTTCACTTCTCACTATGCAGCACTAATGTGCATCCTTAAAATGAATTGGTAATTTTTTTTTTCACTTACTTGATTTATCCCTATATCTAATTTCACTTCCTCCTCTAAAGGGGCTGAGGCCGCAGATGTCATTTCCGGTTTTGCATTAGCTCCTGGGAGATCTTGGTCAGCTTGGTCATGGTGTCTATGGAAATTCTTGGTCAGCTTGGCATGGCATGGCTCCAGTAACATTTAACATTGGCGTCTATGGAAAATCTTGGCCATCTTGACATGGCACGGCTCCAGTAACATTTAAAATCGGCGTCTATGGAAAATCTTGGCCAGCTTGGCATGGCACGGCTCCAGCAACATTTAACACTGGCATCTATGGTAAATCTTGGGCAGGTTGGCATGGCACGGCTCCAGTAACGTTTAACATTGGCGTCTATGGAAAATCTTGGTCAGCTTGGCACGACACGGCTCCAGTAACATTTAACATTGGCCTCAATGGAAAATATTGGTCGGCTTGGCATGGCATGGCTCCAGTAACATTTAATAATGGCATCTATGGAAAATCTTGGTCAGCTTGGCATGGCTGTGCACTGCACTGCATAAATGCGCAAGATCGGCATGTGCATGCTGGGTAGCCAGCATGCACGGAATCCATGAAGAAGGTCTCTGTAGCTTCAGATGCCCACAATGGAGATGGCAGCAGTGCAGAAACTTCACAAAGTAAGAAAACAATGCTGCACAGTATACCTTTTTTTACATTGCATGAGTATTCTAGGGGTATTTTTATCTTAAAAGTCATATTTCGGCTGGTACCCTGTTTTAAGTTCTCGTTCACATTGGAGCAATTTGTCATGCAATTTGACAGGTCACAGCCTATCACCAGTGTTCTAACAGGAAGCCGTTACCCATGAGAAAGTTCAACTGAAGTGACGTTCCGTTGCGGCCATCTTGGTACACCCCACACTCGAACACACTAAGCCTACACCAGAGTCTTGCATTTCACACTTCTTTTTACCAGTAAGCTCAGCTTATATCGTTAAATACAGGATTTTGAAATCCGTCAAGCTGTTTGTTGAATCCTAAAATCAGCTGTGTTCTGTCAGATAAGCAAACCTGTGAGATCAGCTGGCTTGCTGCTGCTTTTAAAAAAATCAACATCAAAACAGTGTCACAGACTTCTAAATCTTGTATTTCACGATATAAGCTGAGTTTACTGGTAAAAATAAGTGTGAAATGCAAAACTCCGGTGGGTGTAAAAAGATGTCCGCTTGCCGCCTTCTGACAGTAGGCTTACTGCAGGTGAGTGCGGGGTGTACCAAGATGGCCGCGACGGAACGTCACTTCCGTTGCATTTTCCGATGGGTACACTGGCAGGACACAGGCAATTTCACCATTACAATCAGTGTGAAGCCGACTCTGTGGCAGCACCGTACTGATTTGCAAAAGTAGTTCCTGCACTATTTTTCACACCGATGTGATGCGGGAACCAGCACGATTACAGCGATTGCAGCGCTGGTTCCCATATCGCTCCTCCCCCGCAGGCAGTTCACACTGCCCTCTGTGGACTGCTGCAGGTGTCGTTACATTGTTAATGACACCCCCAGATCGGTTCACAGATCACAGTGCGAACTGTAAACTCGCACAGGAATCAAATTGCATAGGTGAGAGCACCAATGCGATCCGATTCTTTTTCTGTTTTGGAATCTAATCCTAATTCAGTCATACAACTGTATGGCTGAACTCGCATCTCAAAGACATTGCATGCGATCGGCACCGCCGCAGGTGCGGGTGTGAATAACATGCGATGTCTGAGTTCGCATTGGTGTGAACCTGGGCTTATTGTCAGTTCACACCAGATGCAGTTCCGTGTATACATATGTGGTTCGCTTTGTTCCAAATTAAAATTTGGACAAATTTTCGTTATTCAGAAATTCGGATTGAATTAGAATAATAAGGAATATAAACGAATCCTAAATAACGAGAAAAAAAAATTGGACGAAATTGGAATAGTTTTCGATTAGTTTTCGGGATAGTTTTCGACTTGTAGGACAAGTCCAGGTCTCTCGAGGTGCCTGCACATCAGCATATGAATATTAATATCAATAAGATTACCAACCAATGATTGTGGATCTACCATGTATATGGAGGGAGAGAACTGATCTCTTAATGGAGCCCTAACCATTTTCTATCTCAAGATTCTGTGTCTGTTACGAAGTAAGCAAGCCCTGAAGAAGCGGATATATTGACCGCGAAACATGTTGGCTACTTCCATGTAACATCTCTGTTTGACACTGCTGATTTGATGTGGAAGCTCTTAAAGGGGTTGTAAAGGTTAGTTTTTTATTTTCTAAATAGATTCCTTTAAGCTAGTGCATTGTTGGTTCACTTATCTTTTCCTTCGATTTCCCTTCTAAATGTTTTATTTTTTTCTTTGTTTTCTTTGTCTGAATTTCTGACTTCCTGTCCCTCCTCATTAAGCTGTTTAGTAAGCTGTTCTGGCTGACTAAACACCGCTCGGATGATGGTGTGAAGTTTACTGAGGAGAAACAGGAAGTGAGAAATTCAGACAAAGAAGAAAAAACATTTAGAAGGGAAATCGAAGGAAAAGGTAAGTGAACCAACAATGCACTAGCTTAATGGAATCTATTTAGAAAATAAAAAAACGGAGCTTTACAACCTGTTTAAAGCGGAGGTC
The DNA here is from genome assembly GCF_037356315.1 of Lithobates pipiens. Classification (NCBI taxonomy): domain Eukaryota; kingdom Metazoa; phylum Chordata; class Amphibia; order Anura; family Ranidae; genus Lithobates; species Lithobates pipiens. Next base: position 336,999,948 of record NW_027507784.1, read on the forward strand.
CACCCTAAAGTGGACCTTCCGCTCATTGGAATCCTCCCCCCCTCCGGCGCCACAATTGGCACCTTTCAGGGGGGAGGGGGGTGCAGGTACCTGTACAGTACAGGTATCTGCACCCACTTCCGGGATAGCTCTCTGCGGAAAGGGGCGTAGATTACGCCCCTTTCCGAAAGTCCCCCGCTGCCTGCTGGGAAACACACAGATCCCAGAGGCAGCGGGTCCATCCTTATTGCGCAGCGCGACTCGCGCATGCGCAGTAGGGAACCGGGAAATGAAGCCGAAAGGCTCCACTTCCTGATTCCCACACCCAAGATGGCGGCGGCAGCACCCGAGAGACGATCGAGAGATCGGCTTCGGGTGCCGACATCGCGGGCGCGCTGGGTGGGTAAGTGTCCTTATTTTAAAAGTCAGCAGCTGCAGTATTTGTAGCTGCTGGCTTTTAAAAAAAAAAAACGGCGGAACTCCCGGCGGACTCCCGCTTTAACTGAAGGGGGACTCTGAAGTAAAGGGGGGCTCTGATGCGAAGAGGGAACCTCTAATGTGATGGGGGAACCTCTGATCTGAAGTGGGGTCTCTGATGTAAAGGGGACCTCTGATGTGATGGGGGGACCTCAATTTTCGATCCCAAGATTCTGAGTCAGTTACGAAGCAAGCAAGCCCTGAAGAAGTGGATATATTGACCGCAAAACATGTTGGCTACTTCCATGTAACATTTCTGTTTGACATGGCTGATTTGATGTGGAAGCTCTTAACTGAAGGGAGGGACTCTGAAGTGAAGGGGGGCTCTGATGCAAAGAGGGATCCTCTGATGTGATGGGGGAACCTCCGATCTGAAGTGGGGTCTCTGATGTAAAGGGGGGTCTATGATGTGAAGGGGGGCTCTGATGCAAAGAGGGAACCTCTGATGTGATGGTATAACCTCCGATCTGAAGTGGGGTCTCTGATGTAAAGGGGGGCCTATGATGTGATGGGGGGACCTCTGGGGGGGCCTCCATTTTCTATTCCAAGATTCTGAGTCAGTTACGAAGCAAGCAAGCCCTGAAGAAGCGGATATATTGACTGTGAAACATGTTGGCTACTTCCATGTAACATCTCGGTTTGACATGGCTGATTTGATGTGGAAGCTCTTAACTGAAGGGGGGGACTCTGAAGTGAAGGGGGGCTCTGATGCAAAGAGGGATCCTCTGATGTGATGGGGGAACCTCGGATCTGAAGTGGGGTCTCTGATGTAAAGGGGGGTCTATGATGTGAAGGGGGGCTCTGATGCAAAGAGGGAACTTCTGATGTGATGGGGGAACCTCGGATCTGAAGTGGGGTCTCTGATGTAAAGGGGGGTCTATGATGTGAAGGGGGGCTCTGATGCAAAGAGGGAACCTCTGATGTGATGGGGGAACCTCGGATCTGAAGTGGGGCCTCTGATGTAAAGTGGGCCGCTGATGTAATGGGAGGGACCTCTATTTTCTATCCATTGATTCTGAGTCAGTTACGAAGCAAGCAAGCCCTGAAGAAGCGGATATATTGACGGTGAAACCTGTTGGCTACTTCCATGTATCATCTCTGTTTGACATGTTGTTATATACACCATTTTTTTTTTTATACATGTAGGGTTGTGTGTGATAGCCCCTTACTGTTTTATGTTTTTAGGTCTTTTTCTATCATCTAATAAATATTTAAATGCAAATATGTATCTTTAATTGTCTGGAGGAGACCATTTAACACCCAGATCCATCACAAATTCCTTTTCCCATTATTGATCAGGGATGTCTCTCCAACTGAGGATCACAGATTAAATATACATTTGTTTGTGATTCATGCATGCCACAATGACGAGTATCTGCAGAAATACACCCTGACATGTTCTTGTGATGTGATACATTGTAACAGTTCATACACACGCATTTTCACCCTGGTTGGACATTGGCATCAGTCTTTCAGAGCTCTGAAAAGAATCCCGGCCAGCGGCTCTACATGTTTCCCCGCATGTTTCCTCGCCTTTGCTGACAAGCCGCATGGGTTTATAAGGTCCTCGGAGCAGTGGGGAGTCATCATGACCTATAAGAGTTGATGGACTGTCAGCGCAGTTTAGACCGGAGGTTCCTGCAGACATTAACCCAGCTCAGGAAAAAAGTACAAAATGTTTAGGCGATCAAGGAACGGATAAACCAATCAGTGAACTACAATTCCAAACACCTTCAGATTTTAGGGGGGCTGGAGGGGCCAGTGGAAGTAGAAAATGCCCCAGCGTCAGTGTACTGTAGTCAGTAGAAGGAGGAATAATACCTCCTTATTGGTATTAGTGGGAGGAATAGTGTCTTATTATTAGTATCAGTGGTAGACATGTGCACACTGAAATATTTTGTTTCGGAATTTATTTTTCTCCGAAAAATACATTTATTTAGTTACTCCCAAAATGTATTTTTATTTATTTAGTTTCGTTAAAAAAAATGCATTCGTCTGGAAACCCAAAATAAGGTTGAATCTGTCATTGAAGACTTATGGTGTCTGTCGGATGATCTAAGAAGATTCGACGGTGCAGCTAAACTGTGCGAAGCCGCAATCGTACATTTCCGGTCGAATGTTCCGCCTACAAGCTATAGTAGAATTCTAATGTTGTATGACACTAGTAATAATTATATTTATTAATTATTATTACTAGTCAACCAACATTGGAATTCTTCTATAGCCTATGGGCGGAGAATTTGACCATAAATGTCCGCTCGTGGCGACTGCTTTGTCGAATCTTCATGACGAATCTTGCTGTAATGCACCACCAGAGAGAGAGCCCCGCTGTGCCCGCACCACCAGAGAGAGCCCCGCTGTGCCCGCACCATCAGAGAGAGAGCCACGCTGTACCCGCACCACCAGAGAGAGAGACACACTGTGCGTGCACAACCATAGAGCCATGCTGTACCCGCACCACCAGAGAGAGAGCCACACTGTACCCGCACCACCAGAGAGAAGGCCACACTGTACCTGCCCCACCAGAGAGAGAGAGCAATGCTGTACCGCACCACCAGAGAGAGACCCACGCTGTGCCCGCACCACCAGAGAGAGAGAGAGCCACGCTGTACCGCATCACCAGAGAGAGAGACACACTCTGCGTGCACAACCATAGAGCCATGCTGTACCCGCACCACCAGAGAGAGAGCCACACTGTACCTGCCCCACCAGAGAGAGAGAGCAATGCTGTACCGCACCACCAGAGAGAGACCCACGCTGTGCCTGCACCACCAGAGAGAGCCACGCTGTACCGCATCACCAGAGAGAGAGAGACACGCTTTACCCGCACCACCAGAGAGAGAGCCACGCTGTACTGCACCAGCAGAGAGAGAGCCACGCTGTACTGCACCACCAGAGAGAGCCACGCTGGACCCGCACCATCAGAGAAACAGCCATGCTGTACCCGCACCACCAGAGAGAGAGAGCCACGCTGTACGTGCACCATCAGAGAGAGAGCCACGTTGTACCCACACCACCAGAGAGAGAGCCATGCTGTACCTGCACCACCATAGAGAGAGCCATTCTGTACGTGCACCACCAGAGAGAGAGCCACAGTGCCCCTTTACAGTGCAGTTTCCTTTATATCACAGTGTCCCTGCATATTACAGTGTGGAGGACCAACTCCAGCCACCCCCACAAATGTCTACCGACTCCCCCCCCCCCCCCCCGGTCCCTGGAAACATTGGCTGCTCAGTCTAAAATGCCGGGCCTATTTTTTGTCGTCCCAGTCCGGGCCTGACCCTGGACCTTTCCATTGCCTCCGAAGAGGAGAGGCACCGCTCACTTTGGGACACACAGGTCTCAATACAGTATGTAAAAAATTTCTCAAAATATATCAGTTTGACCTTCAACTGTAAACTGTGGATCACCTACAAGTAAACTGAGTATGAATATTATATACAATTTTTTCACAGTTCTGATCCTAAAAAAAACATCACAGAGGAAGAGGTGAGGGTAAAACAGAGAAAATCGGTCATAAAATGGGCGCAGTTTGCTAACTGTTATTGAGAATGATAGAGCAGGTGCGGGACGCTCCATCTCTCTCCGTCATAACTCTCCTAATTAAGACCTGATTAGTATCAATATCCATTTACACTGGAGCACGGAGAATTCACTCATAATCTATGGCGGTAATTATACCGCCGCAATTAGGACTCTGCTAAATTCTCTGCTTTGTTTCACGCCATAAGGGGCTCTCATCGCCGCAATGATTTTCTTGCTGATTTAAAAGTAAAATACGTGGCTGGGAGCCAAAAGCCCAGCGAATAAAAAATAAATAAAGAAAAAGTAAAATGAAATCATTATTTAAATAAGAGTTCCAGGTATGACAATTTTTACATACCGTATTTGCCGGCGTATAAGACGACTGGGCGTATAAGACGACTGGGCGTATAAGACGACTGGGCGTATAAGACGACTGGGCGTATAAGACGACCCCCTATTTTTCAAGTGAAAACATAGGTTTTGGGCAATACTCGTGGTATAAGACTACCCCCCTTCTGAGGCAACACCATTTTAAAAAAACATTAGAACGATAAAAAAATACAAAGCAAGAATGCCAACTACTCATCTGCCATGCTGTGTTATGTCGTAAAGTAAATCAAACAATAATAACACAAACAGAGATCTATTGAATGCCACAACTCTGGAAAGTAGAATTTTTCACTAACCAAACCTATACCACTTTTGGGTTACATTCTATGGGAATTGTCCACCAAAATGCATTTAATAAACCCCCCGTTATATGTCCCAGATTTACCTGTCCCTCTTGGGTGCCTGGGACCTCATAGGCAAATAGCAGGATGTATAGTAGTAGGAGATCAGTGAATGGATTTACCCAGGGAAGTATGGTGAGCGGTGTATTATTTTAATGAATACAACACCTGCTTGGATTGGCAGAGGCTGTAGCATCATCAGCCCTTGCCTCTCTCTCTCTCAAAGCCAATCCGAGCAGGCTACTCTATGTCGCCTGCTTGGATTGGCAGAGGTTGTTACTCCAATCCAAGCAGGCTCTGTATTCATTAATAGAATACATCGCTCGCCGGGATTGGCTCAACGGCGTATACTGTTTGTAGCTGAAGCCACATACAGTATTAGCAGACATTTGGGGGCTGACATCCATCGGGCAGCATTGTATACCTGTATACCCGGCGTATAAGACGACCCCCGATTTTTGGGAATTTTTTTTAAGTGTAAAAGGTAGTCTTATACGCCAGCAAATACAGTAGTTACATTGTTTCAGCTTGGACCCACTTATGTATATACCACAACTATGAGATCCCTCTAGAACAGGGCCAAACTTTCTAAACAAAGGGCCAGTTTACTGTCCTTAAGACTTTGGGGGGGAGGGGGGAAGACTTTTGTCATTGGAAGTACAAAATGTCCCATCATTAGTGGGAGTAAACAATCCCCCCATCATTGGTCTCAGTGGGAGGAATTGTGCCCCTTCATTGGTCTCATTGGGAGGAATTGTGCTCCATCATTGGGGTCATTGGGAGGAATTGTGCCCCATCAGTGGTGTCATTGTGTTGAATTGCACACCATCATTGGGAGGAATGGTCATTGACACAAACTTTTGTGTCATTAGGACCCATTGTTGGTGTCATTGGAAGGAACTGCGCCCCATCATTGATGTAATTCAGGGGTCTCCAAACTTTGTAAATAATGGGCATGTTTACTGTGCTTCAGACTTTAGGGCGGCTAGACTGTGGCCATCAGAAGTACAGAATATCCCAGCATCAGTGGGAGTAAATAATCCCCCATCATTGGTCTCAGTGGGAGGACTTGTGCCCCATTAATGGTGCCATTGGGAGTGCCCCATCATTGGTGTCATTGGGACACATTGTTGGCGTCATTGGGAGGTACTGTGCCCAATCACTGGTGTCATTGGGCGGAATTGTGCCCCATCACTGGCGTCATTGGGAGCAATTGTGCCCCATCATTGGTGTTATTGGAACCCATTGTTGGTGTCATTGGGAGGAACTGTGCCCCCTCATTGATGTTATTGGTAGGAATTGCGCCCCTTCATTGGTGTCCGTGTCAGTAAATAAAATAGTGCCCCAAGGGCTAGATATAAGCAAGCAAAGGGCCACATCTGGCCCTAAGGCTGTAGTTTGGAGAGCACTTCTCTAGATGCTGGAAATTACTGTTGTACACCCAGCTACTTCAATGATCTCCACTAGCTTCCAGGTCCCAGTGCTGGGCAGCTGCCCAGCTGCATTGTGAACACAGGAAGTCAGCTGCTTGGCATGGGTGCCTTTCAGAGAATGCTTTGCATTTTCTCAATGAATGCAAGGCATTCTCTTATTGGATGAAGTGGAGACTGTGATGTCCCCCCCCCCCCACTTTTCCACCTTCTAAAACCAGAGAAGGCTTGGAACTCCGTGAGAGGATGCAATACAGTCTCTGAACGGGGGCCAGTCCCAAGGGGCAGACCCTCTGTGTTCACAATACAGAAGGGACACTTATCCAGCAGCCGACCCCAAAGCTAGTGGAGATCACTGGAGTAGCATTGTAGTAGTGGTGTCTATTACAGTGCTTTCCAGCTTCTAGAGGGACTCCACAGGTATGGTATATACATAGCAACATTGATCCAAGCTTGACCACTGTAACTATGGAAAAATATACCATGGCTATGTACCGCTACCCCCAGAGGAGCCGCTGAATTGTCTCGTAATTTTTTTGCACACCAGAAGATGGCACACCTGGATCAGTAAGGACTTACCAACTAATTTTGGTATATTTCAAAGATTCAAAAGGCCAAGCATGGCCTAAAAGAAAATATCATTACATACAAACAGTCAATAAAGCAATAACTTTGAGAGATGAGGTTAAATACCTGCAGTATTCTGACTATCAATAATTAACAGAACTGAGTTCCTTTTACTTAGCAACAGTGTTTAACAGTCCTCATTTCATCCCACTAACCAGTGAAAAAAAAAAAGAAGCTTTTGCTGGCAAAGTTGGGGCCCTTGAAGCAAGCACATCAGTTCACAACAGATAACAGATTAAAGCGGTTCTGCACTGACTGACATTTTTTTTTTTTTTTCCGGAATGTATAAAAAAAAGATGTGTTTCAAATAAAAACCTTACTTGTCCTGACTTCGCCCGCTATCCATGTCCGTATTTTCGTTAAATCGTTCTTTTTATAAATGAGTTTTGGCCGATGTAATTTTGCTTGTGGGCATTTGAAGCCCACAAGCAATCACTTCCTCCTTCCCTCGCTTCGGAGGAACCAGCATTCCTTGCTGGTTCCCGCGCACGCTCAGTGGCTACAGCTACGAGCGGCGTAAATAGAAATGTTGCCATGACAAACGTGGCCAGCGTGATGACGTCACGTCGTCAAAATCATGCGTGATTTCGCTTTGGCTAGGCGCACTGACTCCTGGGATAAATGATACGAAATCCCAGGAGACAGTGCGGAGATCAGCGGAAATGATGCTGATCCCGGCGGAAACCCCACCCATAGCCGCAGGGAGAGATTAAGAAACAGCAGAGAACGAAAGGTAGGAGGAAAAAAATAAAAATAAAGGGGCATTGAGCACTAGTTAGAGCTAAAAAAAACAAAGGCACAAAGAAAAAAAAAATGTGTGCAGAACCGCTTTAACTTAAAGTGATTGTAAAATCTTGTTTACAAAAAAATTTAAATAACAAACATGTTATACTTACCTTCTCTGTGCAGTTGGTTTTTCACAAAGCAGCCTTGATCCTCCTATTCTTGGGTCTCTTCTAGCTGCTCCTGGCCCCTCCCTCCTGTTGAGTGCCCCCACAGCAAGCAGCTCCGTGTGTCCTTTCAGACAAGGAGCCCTGGCCCAGCCCTGCCCCCTCTCTCCGCTGATTGGCTAACTGACTTGGATTGACAGCCATGGGAGCCAATGGCGCCACTGCTGTGTCTCGGACAATCAGGAGGAGACACCCGGATGACTAAGACAGGAGAGGCTGGAGAGAGATGGGGCTCAGGTAAGTAATTACGGGGTGCTGGGGGGTACACACATAGGTTTTTTTTTATCTTAATGCATAGAATGCATCCTCTGCCTTTACAACTCCTTTAACCACTACAATACAGGGCACTTTTGCCCCCTTCCTTCCCAGCCCAATTTTCAGCTTTCATCGCTCTAGAGCTTTCAGTGACAATTGCGCGGTCATGCTACACTGTACCCAAATGAAATTTGTATCATTTTGTTCGCACAAATAGAGCTTTATTTTGGTGGTATTTATTCACTACTCCGTTTTTAATTTTTTGCAATATAAGCGCAAAAAAAGCGGAAATTTGGAAAAAAAACAATATTTTCTTTTTTCTATTTTAAAAGAAATCCAATAAAATCTAATTTTGTCATAAATTTAAGCCAAAATGTATTCTGCTACATGTTTTTGGTAAAAAAAATTCTGTTAAGTGTATAATAATTGATTTGTGTGATGACGGACATATGTACGCAAATGATCATGTACATGTGTGCAGGTGATCACGTACATATGTGTGCAGATAATCATTGGGACGTGATTTTAGTGAGACATATGTGTGGGACATGTTTTTATTATTAGGGACAGGTGTTTTTATTATTTGGGGACATGTATGTTTTGGGGACGTGTGTGTTTTGGGGACTGTGTTTACACTGTGTGGTGTGTTGTGTGTTTACACTAGACTGGTGATCAGTGAGTAAAAAGCTGTAAAAAGCAGCTCATACTCACTGATCACCAGCCGGCTGCAGCGATCTGCTCTCCTCTCCTCAGCGATGACTTCTGTGTGAGGAGAGGAGGAGCCGATTGCCTAGCAACCGGCTGTTTGTTTACATCACATGACGGCCGTGATTGGACACGGCCGTCATGTGATCAGGAGGGCCAATCACAGAGCCCTCCTGCCGATCTCTATTTCAATCTTGCTTAGACAGTTCCTCTTTTCAGGGCACTACAGGGCACTTGGGGAGTGCCTTGTAATACAAAAGTCATAAATGACAAGACATTATCAATGGTTCTATCTCCGTAAACATTCTGTAGCCATTTGTGGGTGGATGTTGGACATCCTACACCCCTCCTTCATCAAGAACTCAATGACGGCACATTGCTTCTGCTTGGAATCCACTATTTACCTCCAATAAAGATGAAGAAAAAGAAGAAGAGTTACTATAGAGGAAGTTATACCCACTTTTTTTATTACTTTCGGTATAGTCCGCGCAGTGCATTTATCTCTTGGATCAATTCTCCTGCTTTAAATTACACAACCACAGGAGTCAAGTGTGACTTTAGTAATATTGTATAACAGATTACTTAGAACTACTTTACCTAAATTACTGCTAATTAAAAAATATACACACACAAAAACTGACAAGCAGTTCATTTTACTTTGTACCTACCAAGACACAGTGACCCTGAATTTTATATTTATTGTAGGTCATATCATCCTTCCGATGCCTCATTAAGCATTATTCTGTATAGCTGAACTGAGCTGTAGACAATATTATAGTTTTCTGATGCAGAATATTTATCACTTATTGTAAATGATTGTTATTTTTCCTAAAATCTAATGTTCCCCCAAAATTGGGTTTTATATAAATCCTGAAGAGTTAAAGAGGTCGTAAACCCACGGGGAAAAATAGTAGAAAAAAAAACCTGCAAGACAAAGGCATAATGAGCTAGTATGCATAGCAAAAATATAAAAAATATAATTCTGTGGATTGTGACTTGGAAGCCATTCATGATGAAAATAACGTCTTTATGCATCTCTGGAATTACTTCCATCACAGAAGTTCAACTGTTCCAGAATTTGATGAGGGGATGGAGATGCCATACACAAAGCAGTCCTTGATAGATTATTGGTTGCCAACATGCATTATTCCTTTTACCGAGGATCAATATACAGTATAAACGTAACCACAGACTGTGTGACATTTAGGAAGTTTTGTAAATGTATCACATTTTTACTGAGCCGAGAAGAAGAAGCAGTCCCCATTGCTTATTTCATGGCGATCCATGAGAAAATTGGGATGTTCGAGAGGATTTTGAGAGCCATTTACACCCCTCATAATTTTTAATGTGTCCACGTGGATGGAAAATCCCCAGAGAAGTTCAAAACAGCAGTGAAAGCCATAACGTCTAGCTTTTATAAAGTCTTTGTGGCATCCAAATTGTAAAAGGGGGTCTATGCTTCGTGGTCAAGAGTCCAAGCTGATCTCAACTGCATGGAGGACCTGCTGAGAAGCAACGTTCAGTGGCAGTACCTTCTAAATACCTGTGGAACGGACTTTCCCATTAAGACCAGGTCCAGTTTATTGAGGCCCTGACTAGGAATTAGGCTGGACCTGGGAATCTCTAACCGCGCAGAGCTTATTACCAATATTCATATAAAATAACATCTGAGTAGCAGTGACCATAACAGGATTTTCATTTAATGTTAGCTGTGAGCAACAAATGCATACGGGAAAGATAAAAACACTTAACTTTAAGAGAGCAAATTTTCCAAGGGTGAGGGCTGCTCTCCAATACTTAGACTGGTAGGGAATATTTGCATCAATGGACACAGAACAGAAATGGGAATTCTTCAAAGTGACTATATGTAAACTTACTGAAAAGTATATTGAAAAGTATATTCCCATGGGCAATACTTTAAAAGGCTAAAAATAAAATAAATTTGGTTCGTGGGCAAAGTTAAAATTGCTATAATAAAAAAAGAGCTTTTAAAAAATATAAAAATGAAGGAACACTATCATCATTTAAATGTTACAAAGACTATAACAGAATATGTTAAAAGGAAATCAAGGATGCCAAGCGACAGATTGCAAAAGATAGGAGGACAAACCCTCAAAAATTCTTTAAATATATTAATAGTAAAAAGGTAAGGTCTGAGCATGTAGGCCCTTTACAATCTAGAGTGGGTGACTGGGAACACATTTATTAAATACTTTTTTCAGTTCTGTGTATACAAAGGAGCATGGGGGAGCTTATGTCCATAATGGGGGTGGTAGTGACACAGCCCCAAATGATCGACAATGGCTCAAAAGTGATATGGTCCAGAAATATTTAGATAGAATAAAGGTGGATAAAGCACCTGGACCAGAGGACATCCACCCACGGATCCTAAAAGAATTGAGCTGTGTAATTTCAAGGCCATTGTTTCTAACATTTAGAGACTCATTAATGACTGGAATGGTACCACTGGATTGTCACAGGGCCAACGAGGTTCCCATATTTAAGAAGGGAACTAAGTCTTTACCATGTTACTATAGACCTGTTAGTGTAACTTCTATAGTCAGGAAGATACTGGAGAGTTTAATAAAAGACCACATAGACGAGCTCTTGCTGGAAAAAAATATTTTAAGCAACAGACAGCATGGATTCATGAAAGACAGAAGTTGACAAACAAATCTGATTTCTTTTTATGAGGAGGTGAGTAGAACCTTGGACAGAGGGGTGGCGGTGGACGTGGTATATTTGGATTTTGCTAAATAATTCAATACAGTTCCCCGCACATGGCTAATGTGTAAGGTAAAGTCTATAGGCTTGGAAAGATCAGTTTGTAAATGGATATAAAACTGGCTAAAAGACAGAATTCAGAGAGTAGTGGTTAATGATTCTTACTCTGAATGGTCTAAGGTTATCAGTGGTGTACCCCAAGGTTCAGTGCTGGGACCCTTACTTTTTAATATCTTTATAAATGATATTGGGTCTGGGATTAAAAGTACCATTTCAGCCTTTGCAGATGATGCCAAGCTATGCAGTGGAATAACGTCCTTACAGGATGTCTCCAATTTACAAGCCAAGCTCAATGACTGTTTAATCGTGTAACTAAGTGGTAAATGAGGTTTAATGTTGATAAATGTAAAGTTATGCAGTTGGTGGCTAAGAATATGCATGCATCATACATGCTAGGGGGAGTATAATGGGGGGAATCAATAGTGAAGAAGGATCTGGGGGTTTTGGTAGATCATAAGCTCAATAATAACATGCAATGCCAAGCTGCGGTTTCCAAAGCGAACAAAGTTCTTTCTTGTATTAGGAGAGGTATGGACTCCAGAGAGAGGGATATCATTTTGCCCCCCTGTACAAATCATTAGTAAGTCCTCATCTGGAATATGCAGTTCACTTCACAAAAAGGATATCGGGGAACTGGAGAAAGTGCAGAGAAGAGCAACCAAACTGAAAGGAGGCATGGAGGAGCTCAGCTATGAGGAAATATTAGAGGAACTAAATGTATTCTCTCTTGAGAAGAGGAGATTAAGGGGGGATATGATCAATATGTTCAAATACATAAGAGGTCCATATAGTGAACTTGGTGTTGAGTTATTCACTTTAAGGTCATCACAGAGGACAAGAGGACACTCTTTACATCTGGAGGAAAAAAAGATTTAATCTCCAAATACGGAAAGGTTTCTTCACAGTAAAAACTGCGAAAATGTGGAATGGACTCCCTCCAGAGGTGGTTCTGGGGAGTCAGCAGGCCAGGGAGTCAGACAGGCCGGGGAGTCAGACAGTCCGGGGAGTCAGACAGGCTGGGAAGTCAGACAGGCCTTTGAGTCAGATAGGCCGTTGAGTCAGACAGGCCAGGGAGTCAGACAAACCGGGGAGTCAGACAGGCTGAGGAGTCAGACAGGCCGGGGAGTCAGCAGGCCAGGGAGTCAGACAACCGTTGAGGCAGACAGGCTGGGGAGTCAGACAGGCTGGGGAGTCAGACAGGCCGTTGAGTCAGATAGGCTGTTGAGTCAGACAGGCCAGGGAGTCAGACAAGCCGGGGACTCAGACAGGCCGGGGAGTCAGACAGGCCAGGGGGTCAGACAGGCCATTGAGTCAGATAGGCCATTGAGTCAGATAGGTCGTTGAGTCAGACAGGCCGTGGAGTCAGACAGGCCGAGGAGTCAGACAGGCCAGGGAGTCAGACAGGCTGGGGAGTCAGACAGGCCAGGGAGTCAGACAGGCTGGGGAGTCAGACAGGCCGGGGAGTCAGCAGGCCGGGGAGTCAGACAGGCCGGGGAGTCAGACAGGCTGGGAAGTCAGACAGGCCGTTGAGTCAGATAGGCCGTTAAGTCAGACAGGCCAGGGAGTCAGACAAACCGGGGAGTCAGACAGGCTGAGGAGTCAGACAGGCCGGGGAGTCAGCAGGCCAGGGAGTCAGACAGCCGTTGAGGCAGACAGGCTGGGGAGTCAGACAGGCTGGGGAGTCAGACAGGCCGTTGAGTCAGATAGGCTGTTGAGTCAGACAGGCCAGGGAGTCAGACAAGCCGGAGACTCAGACAGGCCGGGGAGTCAGACAGGCCAGGGGGTCAGACAGGCCATTGAGTCAGATAGGCCATTGAGTCAGATAGGTCGTTGAGTCAGACAGGTCGTTGAGTCAGACAGGCCGTGGAGTCAGACAGGCCGTGGAGTCAGACAGGCCGTGGAGTCAGACAGGCCGGGGAGTCAGACAGGCAATTTACTTCCTCTAAAATCTAAAGGGTAACATTCTCCCAAGATTGGGTTTTACATAAATAGCAGAATAATTTATTTTTTGTTAAATCAGAAAAGAGTGTCGTGAGAAGAGTTGGTAAGCAAAGTCAGACAGGCCGGGGAGTCAGACAGGCCGGGGAGTCAGACAGGCCGGGGAGTCAGACAGGCCAAGGAGTCAAACAGGCCAAGGAGTCAGACAGGCCAAGGAGTCAGACAGGCCGGGGAGTCAGACAGGCCGGGGAGTCAGACAGGCCGAGGAGTCAGACAGGCCGGGGAGTCAGACAGGCCAAGGAGTCAAACAGGCCAAGGAGTCAGACAGGCCAAGGAGTCAGACAGGCCGGGGAGTCAGACAGGCCGGGGAGTCAGACAGGCCGGGGAGTCAGATAGGCCGTTGAGTCAGACAGGCCAGGGAGTCAGACAAACCGGGGAGTCAGACAGGCTGAGGAGTCAGACAGGCCGGGGAGTCAGCAGGCCAGGGAGTCAGACAGGCCGTTGAGTCAGACAGGCCGGGGAGTCAGACAGGCTGGGGAGTCAGACAGGCCGGGGAGTCAGACAGGCCGTTGAGTCAGACAGGCCAGGGAGTCAGACAAGCCAGGGACTCAGACAGGCCGGGGAGTCAGACAGGCCAGGGAGTCAGACAGGCCGTTGAGTCAGATAGGCCATTGAGTCAGATAGGTCGTTGAGTCAGACAGGCCGTGGAGTCAGACAGGCCGTGGAGTCAGACAGGCCGGGGAGTCAGACAGACCTTGGAGTCGGACAGGCAGAGGAGTCGGACAGGCCGGGAAGTTGGGCAGGCCGTGGAGTTGGACAGGCTGGGGAGTCAGACAGGCTGGGGAGTCAGAATTTTTTTAAGCATAATGATACCAAGCTGACTTTTTCCTGAGTCTTGGGTTAATGAAAGCATGTTTTCCTCTATCACATTGGCTGTATCAACCACCACATTGCTATCCTGGCCCCCAGCTGCAATTACACCACCTTGGGGACAATTTAATAACAATTTTCCACCTGATGCAGCCAATGACCTATAGCCCCTTATTGACATCACTGAGTAGGGAAGGTACACCCATAATGAGATGGGCCAAACCCATTACACTCCACCTGTTTTTTGACCCTGTCCACCTTCAAAAACCTAAGACCCTGCCTGCTGTTATGACCGAACCAACCCCAAAACCTCTGTGAAAAGAACACCCCGAGCTATAACCCCTTACGACACCCATTGCCCCTGTAAGAAGCAACCAATACAGCTCATGTAAGACTGCAGAAAATCTAAGGGAGGGAGGGCAGGCAAGTGTCTTCATTCATGCTCTGGCTCCCACTGGCTTACAGCAACTCCCCCCAGGGCCACTAATGGTGAAGAGGATCAGCATAAGGAACTGGCTGAGATGTAATCCAGAGACAAGTAAGGGGTAAAGCAGGTGGAGTTTGAGCATAGTCAGAGGCAGCTCAGGTCAGCAGCAGAAAGTCAAGCACAGGAACGGGCAACAGGTTACACTGGGGCTGCCATCTGTCCGGGATTCACCCGGACAGTTCAGGTTTCAGACCACCTAAAACACATTATTCAGATCGTACTATGGCTTCCAAACAAAATTTCTGGCTGCAGGTGTCTAAGCTGAGAGTGTTTGTTACACTCTCTTTCACACTGCCCAAAGAAAACACTAACAATCCTCCCCCCTCCCCCCCCACACACAGACGGGAGAGGAGAGAGGGATCGATCTGCTCCTCTTCCTCCCTTCCCTACCCCTCTGTGTCTGCCCGCACTCCAATCCCCTGTGCTCTGCCTAATAAAAGGAAAGTGAGGACTGGAAATTTGAAGTCCAGCAGCCTTAGATACACCAGGATGAGAGGTGCTGACTACCAAGGGGCGAGTGAGCTCACCATCCATTTATGTCTTTGACTGAAGTCTCCCCTCTCCCTCCTTCTCTCTCCTGCCTCTGAGGGAGCACATTAAGGTAAATCAGGTTTCTCAGAGCGCCCTTTACACCAGAGGCCACAGTATCCCCCCCCCCCCCCCCCTTACATCAGCGTCCTCTCCGTACATCAGAATTCCTAGTGTTCCCCTTTAAATCAGAGTTCTCAGAGTATCCCTTATGTCAGGGTCCCTGGTGTTCTCCCTTACATCAGAGTCTGCAGAGTCCCCCCTTACAGTGTAAGGGAACTCTACAAGTTCAGATGTAAAAGGGGAGCTCTGTGGATTCAGATGAAAAGGGAAACTCTGTGGGCTCTCATGTAAGGGAAAACTTTGGGAACCCTGACAGAATGGATGCTCTGTGAACCTTAATTTAAAGGGGAACACTGAGATCTCTGATGTAAAAGGAGGACTCTTGTGATTGACTTCATATGATTAGAAATGTTATTTAATCACAAAATATATACAGTCAGGTCCATAAATATTGGGACATCGATCTTTTTGTCTCTATACACCACCACATACTGCAGACTTTCAGCTTTAATTTGAGGGTATTTAGATCCAAATCAGGTGAACGGTGTAGGAATTACAGCAGTTTGTATATGTGCCTCCCACTTTTAAGGGACCAAAAGGAATGGGACAGATTAACAATCATCCATCAAACTTTCACTTTTTAATATTTGGTTGCAAATCCTTTGCAGTCAATTATACCCTGAAGTCTGGAAGGCATAGACATCACCAGACGCTGGGTGTCATCCCTGGTGATGCTCTGCCAGGCCTCTACTGCAACTGTCTTCAGTTCCTGCTTGTTCTTGGGGCATTTTCCCTTCAGTTTTGTCTTCAGCAAGTGAAATGCATGCTCATTCGGATTCAAGTCAGGTGACTGATTTGGCCATCACATAACATTCCACTTCTTTCCCTTAAAAAACTCTTTGGCTGTGTGGCGCTGTCCAATGAGTTATGAAGCATTTTGCTGAATATGAGCGGATAATATTCCACCTAAACACTTCAGAATTCATCCTTCTGCTTTTGTCAGCAGTCACATCATCAATAAATACAAGAGAACCAGTTCCATTGGCAGCCATACATGCCCACACCATGACACTACCACCACCATGCTTCACTGATGAGGCGGTATGCTTAGGATCATGAGCAGTTCCTTTCCTTCTTCATACTCTTCTCTTCCCATCACTCTGGTACAAGTTGATCTTGGTCTCATCTGTCCATAGGATGTTGTTCCAGAACTGTGAAGGCTTTTTTAGATGTTGTTTGGCAAACTCTAATCTGGCCTTCCTGTTTTTGAGGCTCACCAATGGTTTACATCTTGTGGTGAACCCTCTGTATTCACTCTGGTGAAGTCTTCTCTTGGTTGTTGACTTTGGCACTCATACACCTACCTCCTGGAGAGTGTTCTTGATCTGACCAACTGTTGTGAAGGGTGTTTTCTTCACCAGGGAAAGAATTCTTCGGTCATCCACCACAGTTGTTTTCCGCGGTCTTCCGGGTCTTTTGGTGTTGCTGAGCTCACCGGTGCGTTCTTTCTTTTTAAGGATGTTCCCAACAGTTGATTTGGCCACACCTAATGTTTTTGCTATCTCTCTGATGGGTTTGTTTTGTTTTTTCAGCCTAATGATGGCTTTCTTCACTGATAGTGACAGCTCTTTGGATCTCATATTGAGAGTTGACAGCAACAGATTACAAATGCAAATGAACTCTGGACCTTTTATCTGCTCCTTGTAAATGGGATAATGAGGGATTAATACACACCTGGCCATGGAACAGCTGAGCAGCCAATTGTCCCATTACTTTTGGTCCCTTAAAAAGTGGGAGGCACATATACAAACTGTTGTAATTCCTACACCATTCACCTGATTTGGATGTAAATACCCTCAAATTAAAGCTGAACGCCTGCAGTTAAAGCACATCTTGTTAGTTTCATTTCAAATCCATTGTGGTGGTGTATTGTGTCGATGTCCCAATATTTATGGACCTGACTAATATATATATATATATATATATATATATATATATATATATATATATAGTTTATACTATAAAAACATTGCTCTGTGCCGCTAAAGTGTTCGAGTTTGACTTGAAGAAAAAGTGGTAACCCTCGGTTACACAGGAAACTTTATAGACCAATTGGCAAGGATCTAGCACATTAGTCCAGTTTAAATAGCCTG
Source organism: Lithobates pipiens (assembly GCF_037356315.1). Classification (NCBI taxonomy): domain Eukaryota; kingdom Metazoa; phylum Chordata; class Amphibia; order Anura; family Ranidae; genus Lithobates; species Lithobates pipiens. The sequence continues at coordinate 337,017,450 of NW_027507784.1, forward strand.
CCTGGCACCTATAATTAGTGAAAGGCATGCACATGTGTGCCTGGCCATAAATACACTTCCCCGCACACACATGCATGATAATGGCTCATTGTAGTTCTGCACTTGCGCACACATATGCACATATGCAATCTGTGATTCACAAGAGAAGTGTGGTCAAAAAAATCTTTGGCCATACATGACTTCGAAGTTGAATGATGCCCACCTTCTCTCAACTAGGAAGAATGAGGGTTAAACTGTGAGTGCAAGCCATTGTGGGTCAGCCCCCTAAGGGAGCATCATGATGGTGCCATATTGTACACCATGGTTTGGCACCGTGTAATCTGTAATGGTGCAGAGATCGACATTGGTGTCATAACATCAGCACTGTTGTCTTCCTCACTGAGGACCACCCAGCCTGGAGAACAGTGCCAGCCTAAAGACTTCATAAATACGTATGGCATAACATACTTGGATGGGACTCCAGGGGAGAGGGGAAAGCATGGAGCCCGGGCTTAAATGGGACTATATTACAGAAATGAATTCGCCTAGAGGCGATTCAGTTCGCATTGTGCGCTATACAAGTATTTCATTCATTCATTCATTCAAAAGAATTGTAACTACATGTGAAAGGCAAATTATTAAAAAGTACTTCTAATCTCACTTTGTGGACTTGGAGGGAGTCAACTAAGGAGGGTGTCTGGAGTCATCCTGGCCAATGGAACTAACTCTGCTTGCACTGCTGCCAAGTTGCTATTTTCATAAGAGAACAATAAATCGAGTAACAGAAATAAAAAAAACTAAAACAATTCTTACTATTGTTTCCTATACAACATGCTGACACTAATAGGTCACAATAGTTTGGTTCCTATATCAAAGCCCGGTGACAGAATATTATGTGCAGTCTTATCTATCTAAAGCCATAGTCAGCATGCACTTTACCAAATGTAAAAAGTATCGGAATTTCGCATGGATTACGGGGTTATGTATCGCATTTATATTTGCAATTCAAAAAAATAATCCTGTGGATCGTGACTTGAAAGCCAATTATGATGAAGTTTCTTCGATAGATGTCGAGTGCAAACAACGTCTATATGCATCTCTGGAAATACTTCCATCAAACAAGATTAACTGTTCCACGATTTTAAGAGGGGATGGAGATGCCATAAACATATCAGTACTTAAATTATCAGTGGCCAACAGGCATATCCCTTTTACTGAAGATCAATATGTAAACGTAACCACAGACTGCGTGAAATATAAGAAGATTCGTAAATTTATCACATTTTCACTGAGCCGAGAAGAAGAAGCATTCCCCATTGCTTATTCCATGGTGATCCATGAGAACATTGAGATGTTCGAGAGGCTTTTGAGAGCCATTTACACCCCCCATAATATTTATTGTATCCATGTTGATGAAAAATCCCCAGAGAAGTTCAAAACGGCAGTGAAAGCCATAACTTCTTGCTTTGATAACGTCTTTGTGGCATCCAAATTGGAAAAGGTGGTCTATGCTTCGTGGTCAAGAGTACAAGGTGACCTCAACTGCATGGCGGACCTGCTGAGAAGCAACGTTCAGTGGAAATACCTTCTAAATACCTGCGGATTGGACTTTCCCATTAAGACCATTGCTGAGATCGTGAAAGCTCTTCAACTTTTAAAGGGAAAAAAACAGCATGGAGTCCAAACCACCGTCTTCTTTTAAGAGGAATCGTTGGTTATTCCAATATAAAGTTGACCTTCATATATCGAAAACTGAAATAAGAAAAGAGCCACCACCTGACAACATTATAATGTTCACCGGGAATGCTTGCAATGTCATGACTAAAGACTTTGTAAGAACGGTCCTTACTGATCTTAAGGTGAGAAGGTTGATCGAATGGTCGAAAGACACTTATAGTCCGGATGAACACCTTTGGGCAACCTTGCATCGTATGCATGGGGTTCCTGGTTCTGTTCCGAGTCATAGAAAGTATGATACACCTGGCCTACAAACTATTGCCAGGCTGGTAAAATGGGGTGTTCTGGGGGAAGTGAGCAAGTGGGGAGCCTATAGGCACTGTGATGGCATTTATAGACGGGGAATCTGTGTTTTTGGAACTGGGAACTTACCATGGATGATACAGCAACATCATCTGCTTGCCAACAAGTTTGATCCCTTGGTGGACATTAATGCAATCCAATGCCTAGAAGAGTACCTGAGACACAAAACTCTTTATGGCATGGACCTATAGAAAGAAAAAAAAAAGTAAAAAAAAGTAAACATACAGTCTATCTATCTATCTATCTATCTGTCTATCTGTCTATCTATCTATCTATCTATCTATCTATCTGTCTATCTGTCTATCTGTCTATCTGTCTATCTGTCTGTCTGTCTGTCTGTCTGTCTGTCTGTCTGTCTGTATATCTATCTATATATCTATCTATCTATCTATCTATCTATCTATCTATCTATCTATCTATCTATCTATCTATCTATCTATCTATCTATCTATCTATCTATCTATCTATCTATCTATCTGTCTGTCTATCTGTCTGTCTGTCTGTCTGTCTGTCTGTCTGTCTGTCTGTCTGTCTGTCTGTCTGTCTGTCTATATAGAAAAATTGCATTTGAAAAACCGCTGACACCCACCATTTTATTCTCTAGTGCCTCTACTTAAAAATATATATATATCATGTTTGGGGGAGGGGTTTAAGTAATTTTCTACTAAATAAAGTAGATTTTATATGTGAGAAGTGTCAGAAATTGCCTGGGGGGGGGTCACGGCGTTGAAAAATTCCTGGAGTTCTTCTGTAACCCATTCGGTTTGCGCAGTCGAGCCGCCTTGCCGCAGTACAGATGCGGAAGGCGGTCGGCAAGTGGTTAAAAGGTTTTATTAACCACTTCAGCCCCGGAAAGGTTTTACCCCCTTCCTGGCCGGAGCACTTTTTACAATTTGGCACTGCGCTGTTTTATCTGGTAATTGCGCGGTCGTGCTAACGCTGTAACCAAACAAAATTTGCATCTTTTTTTTCCTCACAAATAGAGCTTTTTGGTGGTATTTTTTTTTTTTTTTTGTGCTATAAACGAAAAAAGATCGAAAGTTTTGAAACAACTTATATTTTATAGTTTTTGTTATAAAAAAGGAAATACAATAAACTCAATGTTAGTCATACATTCAGGCCAAAAAGCATTCAGCCACATGCCTCTGATAAAAATAAAAAAATCAATAAGCGTTTATTTATTATTATTTATTATTATTATAATTATTTATTATTATTTATTATTATTATAATTATTTATTATTATTTATTATTATTTATTATTATTATAATTATTTATTATTATTTATTGGTTTGTGCAAAAAGCGTCTACAAATTACATTTTCTTGAATTTACGCAACTTTTCGTTTTTTGTTTTTTTATTATATCATTTCTTGAGGTGCTATAATGGCAGGGCAGTACAACCCCCCCCCCCCCCCAAATGACCCCATTTTGGAAAGTAGACACCCCAAGGAATTCCACATATTTGTAATTTTTTAATCGCTTGTAACAAAAAAAAATATTCAATGGGCTCAGAATGCCTCTCTCAAATTAATATTTGCTTTTCTAACACTGAACCACCTCTCCGCCAATCAGGAAGCGCGGGTCTGATACACGTCACCTGATTGGCTGGATGCCTAGCAGAAGGGAATAAGAGATGCATAGGAAGCATGGAGGATACAGGAGCCGATTCCTGACCCGCTGCCTGTCCCAGAGCTCGCCGCCATCAGCTGCTGCCTGATCCGCCACCAAGCTGGGTTAAGCTTCCGATCAGACAGTGAGTGAGCGGGGGTCACAGCTAGGCTGCATTTGATGGGCACAGTGGCTGCATTTGATGGGGCACAGTGGCTGTGTTTAATGGACACAGTGGCTGCATATGATGGGACACAGTGGCTGCATATGATGGGGCACAGTGGCCGCATTTGATTGGCACAGTGGCTGCGTTTGATGGGGCACGGTGATTGTATTTGATGGCCACAGTGGCTGCATTTGATGGGGCACAGTGGTTGCATTTGATGGGCACAGTGGTTGCATTTGATAGGGCACAGTGGTTGCATTTGATGGGCACGTGACTGCATTTGATGGGGCACGGTGATTGCATTTGATGGCCACAGTGGCTGCATTTGATGGGGCACGGTGATTGCATTTGATGGCCACAGTGGCTGCATTTGATGGGGCACAGTGGCTGCATTTGATGGGGCACAGTGGTTGCATTTGATGGGCACAGTGGTTGCATTTGATGGGGCACAGTGGTTGCATTTGATGGGCGCAGTGTCTGCATTTGATGGGGCACGGTGATTGTATTTGATGGCCACAGTGGCTGCATTTGATGGGGCACAGTGGTTGCATTTGATGGGCACAGTGGTTGCATTTGATGGGGCACAGTGGCTGCATTTGATGGGCACAGTGAGGCTGAAACTGATGGGGTTTTTTTTTCAGTATTTTTCAGTTTGTTTGCGCTCCCCGAAAAATTTTGAGCACCAGCCGCCACTGAGTTCTACTGCTACAGGGCAGCAGCTGTGCGCTGAATCACGTATATATACTCGATCCGGCTCTTCCAAGTAGCAGATGCGAGTGTGCGCCACCGCCGGCTCACTCCCACTGTGATTATACACAGTGGGAGCCAATCAGCGGGAGCCAAGGACTCAATGTCCGCTGACACCTGCTGATCATCCTATAGGGACACAGAATAGCGGTCTGCCTATACTGTATATAAAATGCACTTTTTATCTATCAAAAAGTGTTTCCCATTACTAAATCTTCCATCCAATTTCTAAATTGTTGCATTTGTAGATTTTAAAAGCCAATATAAAGGAATAGTAGTGGTAAAAAAAAGCCCTTGTGGGTTTAATTAACCTTTTCTTTGGGTTAATTCTCCTTTAAGGGGGTGTGGCAGGGGGACGTGTCCCATGCCTGCATACGTTTGCTGGTAGGTGTCCCTCATTCCCATCTCAAAATGTTGGGAGGTGTGTATCCCTCACCCACTACATATGAACTAGGTGCTTCTTTTTTATTGAAGAACATCTCATCTCTGCTCACATTGCTCAGTCATAGGACAGCGGGAGGGATGCCAGTAGAACATTCACTCACTAATCTCAGCTGAACCTGCTGGTTTCTATATGGAGGAGAATAACTCGGGGAAGGAGGGGCGGGGGAAGGACACATGCAGACAGAGGCAATACACAGAGACAATGGGCAGCTATGCTCTGCCCAAAGGCAACCTATGAATTCTAGAGAGAGAAAAGCAGAGGACTGAATGCAAAAATAGATATCCAGGTGAGGAAGTAAAGGGCCTTCTTGGTCTTCAAGCTGTGGCGCAACATGCGGGACCAGAGCACTCAATGGTGGAAGAGGTCCAAGTAATGTCCAACCAGGAACTAACATCCCAATGCATGATGGAATGTGTAGCTCACATTGGGCCAAGATGAGATCGGAGAAACGACGTTTGTGCCCATCCACATAGTCCGAGGAGAACACCTGCAGGTACCTATCAATTTTTTTTGGCTGCTTTTGAGGTTTAATGAGAAAGAACGGATCATTGTTAGGATGAGGGGAGTAATACGATAGATTGGTAGTTCTGCTGACGTTATTTCCGGAGTGGGGCTTTAAATGCATCTCTTCTGAATTTTTGGGCGTGTCTGGTACGTCCAAATTCTGAATAGGATTAAACAATCTGACAGCAGTCGTAGTCATGAGCTGGTATCAGTCTTGTGCAGTCGGCTCCTGTCATTTGTGAGCAGGGCTGCTGTTCACGGTGGGGGGAGGGAAGCCATTGGTGGAGGGAGGCCATTGGAGGAGGGAAGCCATTGGTGGAGGGAGGCCATTGGAGGAGGAAGCCATTGGAGGAGGGAAGACATTGGTGGAGGGAGGCCATTGGAGGAGGGAAGCCATTGGTGGAGGGAGGCCATTGGAGGAGGGAGGCCATTGGAGGAGGGAAGCCATTGGAGGAGGGAGGCCATTGGAGGAGGGAAGCCATTGGAGGAGGGAGGTCATTGGAGGAGGGAGGCCATTGGAGGAGGGAAGCCATTTGAGGAGGGAGGCCATTGGAGGAGGGAAGCCATTGGAGGAGGGAGGCCATTGGAGGAGGGAAGCCATTGAAGGAGGGAAGCCATTGGAGGAGGGAGGCCACTGGAGGAGGGAAGCCATTGGAGGAGGAAGCCATTGGTGGAGGGAAGCCATTGAAGGAGGGAGGTCATTGGAGGAGGGAAGCCATTGGAGGAGGGAAGCCATTGGAGAAGGGAAGCCATTGGAGGAGGGAAGCCATTGGAGGAGGGAAGCCATTGGAGAAGGGAAGCCATTGGAGGAGGGAAGCCAGTAGCGTTGCAGGGGGGAAAAGGGCACACAAGGGGGCCCGGACAGCAGATGGAAGGGGCACATGCGCTAGAACCAATCCCCTTGCAGTGCAGCCAGGGAGAGTGAGAGGAGAGGCTGGCAGTGCATTAAGGGGAGATAGAAGAGGATTGGTGTCTGCGATAAGACAGTACTACACGGCAGGTGCCTGGGCCTGCCTCTTTAGAACTGATGGGGCCTGGACCCAATACAGGAGGGCTGGCTGTACTGCCTTATCAGCGGCTCTGTTTGTGAGAGAGCCACCCAATAATTTTTCTGGTACTTGCAGGTAACACCCCCCCTCCCCCAACCCATGCCAGAGGCAGACATCTTGAGACTCCCGCGGGATACTCCCGTGGGATACTCCCGCACACAGCTGAGCTAGGACTGGGTGCTAAGGGGTTAATGCTTATATGCTAAGAACATGATACCGAGGGGTTAATGCACATGTGTTTGAAGCAGCGCACATACACCGCAGACAGGTCACGGAGGGGCTAATGTTTCTAAGCTGGGGGTTGGTGACAGAGGGGTTATCTAGTATTCTGGGGTGGCTGATCAATGGAAGGCTAATGCATATATACTGCAGACGGGTCACTGATGGGTTAATGTATATATACTGCAGACTGGTCACTGATGGGTTAATGTATATATACTGCAGACGGGTCACTGATGGGTTAATACATATATACTGCGGACTGGTCACTGATGGGTTAATGTATCTATATACTGCAGTTGTAAAACCAGTTAGACCGCTGTGTGTAGTGGAGGGCCCATCCCCCTGCTGGTATGGATCCTATGCAGTGATGTGGGGGGGGGGGGGGGGGGGGAGGGGGACCAGTGCACATCACACACAATCCTGGACTATGTACAGTATAGACACTATGGGTACTACAAGTAACAATGAGATCTGCAGCATATGGGACAAGTGTGATCAGTTAGATGTAGATATAATAATAAAAGTATCAATAATACAATCTATAATAAAGGGTCTATTGATAAAAAAACTAAAGCATCGCCATTTGTTTGGAGAATGTGGATGTACATTCATTCTGTGCAAACTGGAAGGACACAAATGTTAATTAAAGCGGAACCTTCAGTCATTTTTTTCATCTTTCCATCTATTAAATTGTCTGTTTTTGTTGTTGTTGTTTTATCTTTGGATAGTAAAACATTTTTTTTCTGCCAGGAAATCCCTTATACAGCCCACTTCCTGTTCCTTGTCCGGCCATTAGCCTAGGATTATGACATCATACACAGCTCTCTCTCTATCACTCTTCTGAGAGTTTGCCAGGAAGGGAGGGGGGATGAGTCATAAGAGGGCCAATGAGAGCTGCAGAGCTGGAGGCATGCCTCTGTGTGTCTGTGTAAATCCAGAAAGTGAACAGACAGCAGCTTCAGCTGCCCACAATTAGAGGAGGGAGATTTCTGCAGCATATTTGGAAAGTACAGAATCACAGTATATATAAAATAATATACAAAGTGGTTGGAGGGAAGCTTCAGAATGGCGAAGATGTTTTGATGTGAGCAGAATGCAACTCCTCTTTAAGCTGTTTTCTGTTCTGAAAAAATGCTCCTTTTTTTATGGGCAGTAATAGAAAACCACATTATGGCCACTAGATGGCGACGAGGAGCATAGGAAATACATATGTCTTTGTAACAAGCAGCAAGAGACATCCCAAACCGGCAATGAGACATTCCAATCCAGCAAAGAAGATGTTCCCATACAGCCAGGAGACCTCCCCGTCCTGCAAATTGACGTCCCATATAGCCAAGAGACGTCTCAATCCAGCAAAGAGACGTCCCCATATAGCAAAGAAACATCCCAATCAAGCAAAGGGACATCCCAATCCAGCAAAGAGACATCTCCATATAGCAAAGAGACACCCCCATATAGCAAAGAGACATCCCAATCCAGCAAAGAGACATCCCAATAATAGCAAAGAGATGTCCCAATCCAGCAAAGAGACATCCCCATATAGCAAAGAGACATCCCCATATAGCAAAGTGACATCCACATATAGCAAAGAGACATCCCAATCCAGCAAAGAGACATCCCCATATAGCAAAGAGACATCCCTATATAGCAAAGAGATGTTCCCATATAGCAAAGAGACATCCCCATATAGCAAAGAGACAACCTAATACAGCAAAGAGACATCCCAATATAGCAAAGAGACATACCATGCAGCACAGAGACATCCCAAAAACATCAGCTCAGCTCACAGGTATAGGAATTGAGCAGCATGTAGCATCTACACATTCAATGGGCAGGCAGATCCACCAAAGCTCCCTCTTTCCTCTTCACCACCACCGACCAACTAATCTCCAATCCCGGCTCAGTGATGCAAGTTGCGGTCCTTTGCTCAGTTTGACTGAACCGCACTCCACCATCAGTCACAGGACCCCCAACGCCAACCCCCAATGCCCCACCCACCCACTGGCGCCAGCTAAACAAAGGAAGCTGTAGGAAAGCGGGCAGCTGGGGACGCCAGGAGTGAGCGCACAGCACACTGGGAAGTCGGGAAGGTGGGTGAAAAACAATGAATGGGTTGACAAAAACTCAGGTGCCAGGATGCAATTTCTAGTCGCAATGGCGACCTGGTTCCTGGGATTTGTCAAGCCCTGCTGTAGTATAAGCAAAAAAATTTGGTAAAATTGAGGCCACTGAGAGATATGCTTTGTGAAGATGTTTTAAAAGAGATAAAGACTTTGGAATATTTGGTTTATGAATTACATGTTTGCATAACGCCATGTTCAGGGAAGCTAGAAAGGGGTTAATAATTGACTACTTTCCGCCGAAGGTACGTAAATGGACGTCCTTGAGTTGCAGTGGTTATACCGGGATGGTGCCCGCACCTACAGGCATCTTCCCGGCATCGATCTTTTCAGCTGGCAATTCTGAGTAAGGCAGAAGTGATGTGAGTGGTTGTTTAGCCACTTGATCACTTCTGTAGATGGCGGAAGGGGGTCCAACCCCCTCCCACAGCTGTCACCTCTCCCGGGCTCTCCCGTCCCATCGCGGGAGGGGTCAGGAGCGATGAGGCCGGCGGCGATGGCTGCCCTGTACAGAGAGAGAGAGGAACTGATGTCGTCTCCCTATCTCTGTAACCCTGGAAACCGGGAGCGACTAGTAGTTTGTCACTTCTGGTTTCGGCCCTTTGTTTACCTGCCCACCAGCGGCCAAGTAAGCAGCCGATTAGACCAGCTGTGTGGGAGGCCAGAGGAGAGCGTTGGGGTCTAATAAACTGCACCACTCTATGTGTGATTTGAGGCTTAGGAAGGAGGTTCACCTTCCAGCAGGACAATGACCCCAAACACACTGCTAAAGCAACACTTGAGTAATTTAAGGGGAAACATGCAAATGTGTTGGAATGGCCTAGTCAAAGCCCAGACCTCAATTAGGGTTGCCACCTGTTTGGGATTCACCCGGACAGTTTGGGTTTTGAATCATGTGTTCGGGTTTTAGTCCACCTGAAACCCGAACACAATATTCAGACAGGAATGTGGCTTAGAACAGGGCCCCATAGGAGGCCCTGTTCTAAGGGCCTCCTATGGGGCACTATGCATGCCATATTACTATTCTCTTTGAAGTGCCCAAAGGTGTCATAGGCTTGTTACAATCCTATAGATCAGAGTCTCCAAACATTCTAAAGAAAGGGCCAGTTTACTGTCCTTCAGACTTTAGGGTGGCCAGACTGTGCCCGGTGGGAGTAAACAATGCCGATCTTTGGTATTAGGGGGAGAAACAGTTGGTGACCATGGGAGGAAATGTGCCCAATTTTTTTGGTAGTTAGAAGAAATGATGCCCAATCGCTGATGTCAGTGGAAGGAATACTGCCCATTGTTGGTGTCAATGGTAGGAATAATGACTCAAGGGCCCGATAAAGGCAAGCAAAGGGCCACAGTTTGGAGACCGCGGTTATAGTGTATAACCGCTTTGCGCCCTTCCTATAGCCAAAAGACGTCTACAGAGTGGACACTAACTGCCGGGAGGCCGTCCCTGGACGTCCTCCTGTTTATTTCCCTAATGCAGGCCGCCGCGGGTGCGCTTCGTGGAAGTTCTGTGTTGCCCGTGTCCCTCGGACACAGCCAATCACAGATCGTACTAAATGGCCAATCACAGTGGCCATTTAGCACTCGATCAGGCTATCCAATGAGAGGTGATCTCATATGTAAACATATGAGATCATCTCTCATCGCCAGCTCCCCTCCTCACACAGACAGCGTGTGAGGAGGGAGAGATTCCGTGCTGCAGCATCTGTGACTGTGACAGTGAGTGTACACACACACACTAAAACACACACACACACACTAAAACACACAGACAGTGAAACACACACACACATGCCCACCTGTCCCCAGTGCCACCTATCAGTGCCAACTGTCCCCTGTGCCACCTATCAGTGCCATCTGTCCCCAGTGTGACCTGTTCCCAGTGCCACCTGTCAGTGCCAGCTGTCCCCAGTGCCACCTGTCAGTGCCATGTGTCCCCAGTGCCACCTATCAATGCCACCTGTCCCCAGTGCCACCTAACAGTGTCATTTGTTCCCAGTACCACCTGTCCCCAGTGCCACCTATCCATGCCACCTGTCCCCAGTGCCATGTGCCACCTGTCCCCAGTGCCACCTGTCCCTAGTGCCATGTACCCCCAGTGCCACCTGTCAGTGTCACATGTCATCAGTGCCATGTATCAGTGCCACCTGTCAGTGTCACTTGTCATCAGTGCCACGTATTAGTGCCATCTGTCATCAGTGCCACGTATTCGTGCCATCTGTCATCAGTGTCACGTGTCATCAGTGCCACAGATTAGTTCCATCTGTCATCGGTGTCAAGTATCATCAGTCCCACGTATTAGTGCCATATGTCGTCAGTGTTACATCAGTGTCACATGCCATCAGTGCCATGTATCAGTGCCATCTGCCATCAGTGCCACGTCAGTGTCACGTGTCATTGTCCTGGTGCTCCAGGGCCTTCAAAAGTGTAATAGGTAGTCAACAATTTAGATGTGTAATTTATGCTCCTAGAACACGTGACGGTGCTCCCTGCATGTTGGGCCTCTCTAAGTGGCAAGGCTGTGAAAAAGTCCCACACATGTGGTATCGTAATACTCAGGAGGAGTAGCAGAATTTAAATTGGGGTGTCATTTGTGGTATACACATGCCATGTGAGAAAAATAACCTATTACAATGACAATTTTGTGGGAAAAAAATAAAAAACTAAAAAACTCTTCATTTTGCAAAGAATTGTGAGAAAAAAATGACAACACCAAAAACCTCACCATGCCTCTTACTAAATACCTTGGAATGTCTACTTTCCAAAAAGGGGTCATTTGGGGGGTATTTGTATTTTCCTGGCTTGTTCGGGTCACAAGAAATGAGATGGGCCACCAGTACATCAGATCAATTTTGTATTATTCGCACCACAGTTTGTAGACTCTCTAACTTTCACAAAGACCAAATAATATCCACTAATTTGGGTTATTTTTACCAAAGATATGTAGTAGTATAAATTTTGGCCAAAATTTATGAAGAAAAATTTATAATTTGCATAATTTTATCACGGAAACAAAGAAAAATGCGTTTTTTTCTAAATTTTCTGTCTTTTTTCATTTATAGCGCAAAAAATAAAAAACCCAGAGGTGATCAAATCCCACCAAAAGAAAGCTCTAATTGTGGGAAAAAAAGGACAAAAAAATCATTTGGGTACAGTGTTTCATGACTGAGTAATTGTCATTCAAAGTGTGAGAGCACCGAAAGCTGAAAATTGGTATGGGTAGGAGGGGGGTTTAAGTGCCCAGTAGGCAAGTGGTTAAAATATATATTTTTGCTAAAGTGTTTGGGTTTGGCTTGAAGAAAAAGTGGCAACCCAGACCTCAATCTAATAGAAAATCTGTGGTCAGACTTAAAGATTGCTGTTCACAAGCGCAAACCATCCAACTTGAAGGAGCTGGAGCAGTTTTGCAAGGAGGAGGAATGGGCAATAATCCCAGTGGTGAGATGTAGGAAGACTCATAGAGACTTATCCAAAGAGACTTGGAGCTGTGATAGCCGCAAAAGGCGTCTCTACAAAGTATTGACTTTAGGGGGGTGAATAGTTTTGCACATTGACCTTTTCTGTTATTTTGTCCTATTTGTTGTTTGCTTCACAATAAAAAAAAATAAAAATCTTCAAAGTTGTGGGCATGCTCTGTAAATGAAATGATGCAAATCCTCAAACAATCCATGATAATTTAAAACACGAAAAATGCCAAGGGGGGTGAATATATATATATATGTGTGTGTGTGTTTGTTTGGGGGTTCTAAGTAATTTATGAGCAAAAATAAAGTAGATTTTTACATGTAGGAGCGAAGTGTCAAACATTGTAACATGAGAACCGGAAGTCCCGGCACTGACACTGTTGCCAAGCTCCGCGCTCCTCCCTGGCCTGCTAGGACAGCTGATTCAATCATAGTGCAAGGTTTACAATAATCACATAACTCATCGCCTCTCACACCACACCCACTTTGCTTCCTAGACAGATCAGAGACCAGTAAAGCCGGCGCTGGATTAATGGAGTGGTAAGATAGAGCGTTAGCTCCTTCTACAAGCAACATTAACCCTTCTACTGCTGTTGTTTTTGATGATTGTTAACCACCTTAAGGATCAGGCCTGTTTTTTTACGTTTGGTGTTTACAAGTTAAAATCAGTTTTTTTTTTGCTAGAAAATGACTTAGAACCCCCAAACAATCTATCTATCTATCTATCTATCTATCTATCTATCTATCTATCTATCTATCTATCTATCGAGATAGATAGATATAGACCTCTATCTATCTATATATCTATATATCTATCTATCTATCCATCTATCCATCTATCTAGATCTCTATCTATCTATCCATCTATCTAGATCTCTATCTATCTAGATCTCTATCTATCTATCCATCTATCTAGATCTCTATCTATCTAGATCTCTATCTATCTAGATCTCTATCTATCTATCTATCTATCTATCTATCTATCTATCTATCTATCTATCTATCTATCTATCTATCCATCTATCCATCTACCCATCTACCCATCTACCCATCTACCCATCTACCCATCTATCCATCTATCCATCTATCCATCTATCCATCTATCTATCTATCTATCTATCTATCTATCTATCTATCTATCTATCTATCAATCTATCAATCTATCAATCTATCAATCTATCTATCTATCTATCTATCTATCTATCTATCTATCTATCTATCTATCTATCTATATCTCTATCTATCTATCTATCTATCTATCTATCTATCTATCTATCTATCCATCCATCCATCCATCTACCCATCTACCCATCTATCCATCTATCTATCTATCTATCTATCTATCTATCTATCTATCTATCTATCTATCTATCTATCTATCTATCTATCTATCTATCTATCTATCTATCTATCTATCTATCCATCCATCTACCCATCTATCCATCTATCCATCCATCTACCCATCTATCCATCTATCTAGATCTCTATCTATCTATCTATCTATCTATCTATCTATCTATCTATCTATCTATCTATCTATCTATCTATCTATCTATCTATCTATCTATCCATCTATCTATCCATCTATCCATCCATCTACCCATCTATCCATCTATCTAGATCTCTATCTATCTATCTATCTATCTATCTATCTATCTATCTATCTATCTATCTATCTATCTATCTATCTATCTATCTATCTATCTATCGAGAGAGAGAGAGAGATAGATATAGATCTCTATCTATATATCTATATATATTTATATATATAATTTTTTTTTTCAGACACCCTAGAGAAGAAAATGGCGTTCATTGCAATTCTTTGTCACACCGTATTTGCTATTTTTTTGGAAACAATTCACTTTTTTGAATAAAAATAAAAACAGTAAACTTAGCCCATTTTTATTTTTTTTTTATATATTGTGAAAGATAATGTTACGCCAAGTAAATTGATGCTCAACATGTCACGCTTCAAAATCATGCCCATTCGCGGAATGGCGACAAACTTTGACATAAGCGACGTTTAAAAATGCCTACAGGTTACCAGTTTAGAGTTACAGTGGATGTCTTTTGCTACAATTATTGCTCCCGCTCTAACAATCGCGGCGATACCTCATATGTGTGCTTTGAACACCGTTTGCATATGTGAGCGTGAGTGCGGCAGGACAGGCCCCCTGGACAGATAAGTGTCTTTATTAAAAATCAGCAGCTACAGTGTTTGTAGCTGCTGACTTTAAAAAAAAAAATTTTTACGGCTGAAACATTGCTTTAAAGACCAGGCTTTCTCTGGCACTTTCTCTGGCACTTTTTGTTTACAAGTTTAAAAAATATCTGTATTTTTCGCTAGAAAATTACTTATAACCCCAAAACATTATTTGTATCTATCTATCTATCTATCTATCTATCTATCTATCTATCTATCTATCTATCTATCTATCTATCTATCTATCTATATATATATATATATATAATAGCTATGTCTATGTACAGTATATCTCTCTATGTATATCTATAGTCATTAGATAAAACACGAGTGCTTGTAGTTTTTTATTTTTACTATTAATATTACTTTATACTGCCTTTTGAAATTTACAAATGCAGAAATATTGAAAGGGTTTTGAAAGAAATTTTGTTTAGCACTGGGAAACACTAATTGAAAGATAAAAAGTGCATTTCATATACAACTATATGGATCAGACCAAAATGAGGAACAAATGAGGAGGAAAGAGGTACAGAGGGACATTGCTCCGAATCAGGGACAATTGGAAGCTATACTTTCACCCATCAACTACGTTTTCACAGCACCCCTGGCATTTCTCCACACGTGCATTTGCCTGGCTTCGATAGCCCAGACAGCAAGCAATTGAAGTTTTAAAATGACTTGCTAAGCTATTACTAGACTTGTCCGGCTTCACAAGTTTGTTGCACAGTTTCAGCCCGCATTGCATGACTCCAGATGAACTTTCTTCGCAAACGTTCGGCAAGTCTGCTGCAGGTTCTGGTTCAATTATGTCAGTGATGGCGAACCTTGTTATGTTGTGCAATAGTCATCCCACCACAGGGGGCACTGTAGCTGAATTTTCATCCTTGCTCCCAGCTGTTTGTACGTTTTTTTTTCTTTAATTGGTGCTGGAGAGGCCATTCTACGATTACTGTGATGTGCAGAGAGGCGAGTGGTAACCATGAGATTTGATAATGGGATTTTTATATACAGCTTACCTGTAAAATCCTTTTCTTGAGAGTACATCACGGGACACAGGAGCTTCATTACATAGTGGGTTATATAGGCACCTCTGGTGATTGGAGACTGGTTGACCCTAATTAAGGAGAATTCCTCCCCTATATAACCCCTCCCATCAGGGAGGCACCTCAGTTTTGTAGCAAAGCAATAAGAAACCACGTAAAACCCAAGAGGGGCGGGAGCCCTGTGTCCCGTGATGTACTCTCAAGAAAAGGATTTTACAGGTAAGCTGTATATAAAAATCCCATTTTCTTGATCATACATCACGGGACACAGGAGCTTCATTACATAGTGGGATGTCCCATAGCAATGCTCAGATTGAGGGGAGGGAGACACAGATCATAAACATAGACTGCCAGGGACCTGAGGACCTAAACTGCAGCCTGCAGTACACTGCGCCCGAAGGCGATATCCTCTTGCCCTCTGACATCCACCTGATAGAATCTGGTGAATGTGTGGACTGATGACCAAGACGCAGCCTTACAGATCTGAGCCAGGGAGGCCTGGTGATGCACTGCCCAAGAAGCACTGACAGCCCTAGTAGAGTGCGCTTTCACCTGAAAAGGAGGAATCTTCCCCTTTAAGCCATAGGCCTGAGAAATAACTTGTCTGATCCACCTTGAGAGGGTGGACTTTGACGCTGCCTGACCCTTTCTAGGGCCTTCCGGCAGAATAAATAAACAATCAGTTTACCTTATCTCAGAAGTTGCTTGAAGATAAACACTGATTGCTCTAACCACATCCAAAGTGTGTAAAGACTCTTCCTCTGTGGACTGAGGGTCCGGAAAAAAGGATGGTAGGATTACATCCTGATTCAAATGGAAACCCGAAACCACCTTAGGTAGAAAGGACCTGTTGGGACGCATAACCACCCGGTCCTTATGGATAATTAAATACGGCTCTTTACTGGAAAGAGCTGCCAACTCTGATACTCTTCTAGCCGTGGATATGGCTACTAAGAAGACCAGCTTTTTAGTCAGGAGAGCTAAAGAAGCCAGATGCAAAGGTTCAAATGGTTGCCCCTGTAAGGCCGAGAGAACCAAATTCAGATCCCATGGGCATACCGGAGGTTTAACTGGCGGTTTTGTCCGCATAGCCCCCTGGATAAAAGCCCGTACCAGGGAATGTGATGCAAGCGGTTTTTGAAAAAATACCGACAGGGCCGAAATCTGCACTTTGATAGTGCTTATGGCCAAATTAATTTCTAGGCCTGACTGGAGAAAGGCCAAGATTCTGTTAATGACATACTTTCTAGGATGCCATTTCCTGAGTTCACACCAGGAAACATATGTCCTCCAGATTTTGTAATAAATACGCCTGGAGGCCGGCTTTCTGGCATTGACCAGAGTAGAAAGGACTGGCCCTGAAAGGCCACGGTCTCTCAGAATGTGGGTCTCAGCAGCCAAACCGTCAAATTCAGACTGCGTAAAGCAGGATGGTAGATTGGACCCTGTGAGAGCAGATCTGGCCGGAGAGGGAGGGTCCATGGCCTGCCTACTGCCAACTTCATGATCTCTACGTACCATGGTCGCCTGGGCCAAGCCGAGGCCACCAAAAGGACCGACTTCGTCTCCCTCTTGACCCTTCCCAGGAACCGCGACAGTAGCGGGCTCGGGGGGAAGGCATAGATCAGATTGTACTGATCCCAGGGAACTGTCAGAGCATCTGACCCCTGAGCAAGTGCATCTCTTGTCCTTGACACAAACTTGTCCAGTTTCCTGTTGAACCTGGATGCAAACAGATCTACGTCTGGAGTACCCCACTTGTGACATATGTTCTGAAACACGTCGGGGTGCAGAGCCCACTCTCCTGGGCACAATTGCTGGCGGCTGAGAAAATCCGCCTGCCAATTCTCCACTCCTGGGATGAAGACTGCAGAAAGACACAGAACATGCTTTTCTGCCCAGACAAGTATGCGATTCACCTCCTTTTGGGCCACCAGACTTCTGGTACCGCCCTGGTGATTGATATAAGCCACTGCGGTGGCATTGTCGGACTGAACCCGAACCGGGAAACCTCGCAGTCTGTAAGACCACTCTATGAGTGCCATGTAAACTGCCCGAATCTCCAAGATATTTATGGGCAGTAGACTTTCGGTCGCAGACCATTTCCCCTGCGAGCACGTTCCCTCCAATACAGCTCCCCAGCCTGTCAGGCTGGCATCTGTTGTGATAATCTTCCATGAGAGAGGAAGAAAAGTTTTGCCTTTCAGCAAATTCCTGGTTTGTAACCACCAGACAAGACCTTTGCGTGTCCCGGGGGATAAACGCATAGGAAGATCCAGGGATTGGGGCTTCCTGTTCCAAGCCGCAAGGATGCATCCTTGCAGAGGCCTTGAGTGGAACTGGGCGAATGGGACGGCCTCGAAGGAGGCGACCATCTTTCCCAATAGTCTCATGCACAACCGAATGGAGGAAGATCTTCTGCCCAGAATCAGGCGCACCAGATCTCCAATGGCCAAGGCCTTTAGCCTTGGGAGAAACACCCTGCCCTGAGCGGTGTCGATAATCATACCTAGGTATTCCAACCTGGTAGTCGGTTGTAGGGACGACTTTTCTAGGTTTATAATCCAACCTAGGCGTTCTAGATGTTCTAGCGTTTTGGTGACGCTGCGACTTAGGAACGCTGCAGTTCTCTCCACGAGAAGCAAGTCGTCTAGATAAGCCATGACGGCTATACCCTGAACTCTTAAGATTGCTAAGAGAGGGTCCAGAATCTTTGTGAAGACTCGAGGGGCTGTAGCAAGCCCGAACGGCAAGGCCACAAATTGAAAATGGCGCCGCTCTACCGCGAACCTTAGAAATTTCTGGTGTGTGGGAAAAATTGGCACATGGAGATATGCATCCTTGATATCTATTGATGCCATGAATTCTCCCCCTTGCAGGGAGGAGACCACAGTGCGGATTGACTGCATTCGGAAGGTCTGGATGTGTAAAAACCGGTTTAGGTCTTTCAGATCCAGGATAGGTCTGACACTTCCATTTGGTTTTGGAACGGTGAAGAGATTTGAATAAAACCCTGAACCCTGATCTTTCGGGCTCACTTCTACTATCACACCCTGGGATAGTAATTTATCTAAGGCCAGGAATAGCGGTTTTTGCTTTACTGGATCCCTGGGGATCCTTGACCTTAGGAAACGAGAAGGTGGAATCTCCTGAAACTCTAGCTTGTAGCCCAGAGATACTGAAGAGATCACCCACTTGTCCTGGATCTCTTCCCGCCAGGCGCCTGCAAACTGCAGGGGCCTTCCCCCCACTCTGCCGAGCGGGGGCGCCCCTTCACAAGGAGGTTTTGGGGCTCTGCTTGGCAGGCTTTCGCCCCCAAGTCTTTTTCTGTCCCTGGGCTCGGCCTTGAGCCTTTCTAGCAGAGGAGGACTGAGAAGGCCGTCGCCACTGTTTAGAGCTTGATGCTTCGGAAGAGAGAGCACGCCTAAATGAAGGACGCTTGCTCTTTTTGACTGGAAGGAGAGTAGACTTACCTCCTGAAATATTTTGGACGAATTTATCTAATTCTTCCCCAAACAAACGCTCCCCTTTAAACGGGAACCCAGTCAAATGCTTTTTGCATGACAGCTCAGCAGCCCAATTCTTTAGCCATAGGGCCCTACGCATGTGTACCAACATGAGGGACAAACGTGATGCTTGTTGGACAGAATCCAAAATCGCATCAATTATGAAACACAGGATGTGAGGCAATTCTGCATAATTTTCTACTTCCTCACTGGGAAGGAGCCCAAACATCTGTTTAACCTGTTCCTTGAGGAACTGACACAACCCCACGGCTGCGACTGTAGGTTGCACCACAGCGCCAGCCATGGAAAAGGAGGTTTTTAATAAGGTTTCCAGCCTTTTGTCAGTTGGATCCTTGAATACCTGCGCATTATCCAAAGGACAAGTTAGGTTTTTATTCACACAAGAAACAGCCGCATCGACAGATGGGACCCCCCACTTCTTGGTGAAACTTTCCTCCACAGGATAATGCATGGAAAACCTTTTGGGAGGAGTAAACAGTTTATCGGGATGTCCCCAATCCTCATACATGAATTTATCCATTAAAGGATGAACTGGGAAGGAATAAGCAGTCTGTGGGGCTTTCCTGACTCCCAGGGAAGAAACAGAGGACATAGCGACTTCAGCAGCAGGCATTCTGAATGTGGTACGCACCAATTCAGTATAATACTGCACCTGCTTTCTGAGTGCCTGGGAGGAGGGGACTATCTCCTCTTCCTCTGACTCATCCGACTGCTCATGATCCCTATCCAAAGATAGGGATCCCTCCTCATTTTCAGAAGAACTATCCGAGAGAGGGATTTCAGCAGAGGGAGGGGATCTACCCCTTTTCCTGCTATCTTTTAGGGAAGCAGAAATAAAATTCATGATTCTCCCTTCAAAACCCTCCAATGTTGCCCTAATGGAGTCCTCAGTGACATAAACCGGGGCTGCGACATTAGGAGAGGCTGCAAAACCTGACAGGGGCACCGACTCGTCTTGAGAGGCTGGCTCCAGTCTTGCAGAGGGGGATGGTAATTTACAGGCACTTTTGGAACCCCTGAACCTAGGCGGTGACTTGCCAGTGCTCTTATTACCTCCCCCTGAGACCCTCTTACGAGGAGACATAGTACTAAGCTACAAAGCAGAGGTACTAGTACAAGTGCGATCACTGTTGCGCTTAAAGTCTCACAATAAATAAATATATGCTTAAACTGCACAACCTGATGCTGAGTAGGTGTCTTAAGGTTTGCCTGGATCCAACCCCACGGATGCTTACTGCCCACAGCTCCTGTGTCTCCAGTTACAGTCCCCTGACGCTCTGGGCTTTTAAAACTGCCGCCTGGCGCCTGCGCAGTACAGCGCCGTGCACACTGACGTGCACGGCTCGCAACCACACCCCCCCTCCTCCATTAGGCAGGGAGCGCGCCCGGCGCGCGTGCACGAGGACCGCGGAATCCGGGGGGGGGGAGGAGAACCCAAAACGGAGCAGCGTGGGACCCCTGAACTGCGTGGGACCCCTGTTTACCTTCATCTGTGGCAGGGACTGCAATGGAAACGTGAGTAGCTGGAGAAACCAGGCTTTCACTGAGCGTGTGTATTGAAAGGCATGTAAGTATGCATCAGGCTGCTCTTACTCCCTCTAGTGGTGGAAACCAGGTAAGACATACAACTACTCACAATGAAGAAATCCATTCATATATTTAAATATACAGGATGACTTCCCTTACCTGTCCCCGCTGCAGGAATTGCTGAACCAGACCAATTCCAGCCTTCACCCATCACGGCGGGTATTGTTAGCCAACCTTCAGGTATATCTGGGGCTCTTACGAGAAGAACCTCCCACCTGGGCCATGTAAAAAGCTCTGCCAGAAACTTTCGTGCGCTCTGTATAAACAGTACACCAAGTCTGGTTTTCCCAGAGCCCAGTCTTCCAATGGAGAGGACTTACAGGCAAAACCTCGCTTCTTCGGCAGACGAGGCCCGGGTACCATACCATCTTGGGAGTCAAATATCGGCCCGAGGTATGGATCCGGTTTGTTGTAGCCCTTCGGCCCTCGCAGGGACCTGCATAGAGCTAAAGTTTTACGTGACCATCACCCAGACACTGGCGAAAAAACTGAGGTGCCTTCCAGATGGGAGGGGTTATATAGGGGAGGAATTCTCCTTAATTAGGGTCAACCAGTGTCCAATCACCAGAGGTGCCTCTATAACCCACTATGTAATGAAGCTCCTGTGTCCCGTGATGTATGATCAAGAAATAAAGTTTGCTCTTGTTAGAGACTTGGCGCACACATTTGCTACAAATTGGAAAAGTGTCAACCAGTGGCAGCCGCTCCATTAGGGGTGCAGGGGCGCCGCCCCCCCTAATCCATGCGCCTGGCCCCTAATCTACATACAGGGCACCGGACACATGGATTTCAATAGGGTTTATTTTTTTTTAAGCACATGGTTAGAGCCTGATGTTCTAATTGGCTTCAAAAAAGGCTGGGCTCGGGGCGCAGAGCATTGTGCCCCTGAGCCCTCCCCCAATTGTATGACCATAGCAAATTAATATTTGCTATTGTCTTCTTGCTTCTCCTCCCTGACCAATTCAGAAGTCTGTCTTAAGTCCCGATTGGTCAAGAGGAGGCGACACAGAGGAAGCCGCCGTAGCTGTCGGCGACCTAGAAGGGGTAACTGCAGGGATTGTTTGCCGATCAACCGAGCGCGGAGGAGTATTGGGGGGTGGGGTTTGACTGATGGACGGACAAAAGAACCAAAGGGGGGGGGTGGGCTGGTAGGGGCTTTGACTGACGGACCAACCAAATGGGATGGGGGGGGTTTCTGCCCCACCAAAAAAATGGAGCACCAGCTACCACTGGTGTCAACTAGAACTTGGGCTTCAAGCGCTCTGCAAGTGAACAACTTGCCAATGAAAATGTGCAGCAAGTTAACAAGACTTACAATTCAACACTGCTGCAACTTTGTGGCAAGTTATCCTTGCCATCTGGGAGCGTCCCTTCAGATGGGCTCAGCCGGTATGCTAAACTCCCTAGGGCTGCATGAAGCCCACGGGACACCCCGGTGTAGTGCAAGGGCCTGCCTGATTGGATAGATTAGAAATGTGCAATTAGTTTCTATCCGAATATAAATTCTGAGGATTGTTTGGTGATTCGGATGTATCCGAATCTCAGAACGAAATAGTAACAAATTTTGTTAAATTCTAACGAATTCCAAATTTTATAATAAGGATTACCTGTAGGTAAAATTAATATCTCCTAAACGGCCACAGGTGACAGCTCGCCGCTCATGGAGTGAGCTGAGGGGGTAGAAAGATAGATTTGAGTGTCACCAGCGTAGAAATGGTATTGGAAGCCATGGGAGGTAATCAGCTGACCCAGGGAGGAGGAGGTGTAGATTGAGAATAGGAGAGGTCCAAGAACAGAACCTTGAGGAATCCTTACTGGGAAAGGGAGAGGAGGAAGTAGAATTGTGAGTGACACCGAAGGTGCGGTTAGATAAGTAGGATGAGAACAAGCACAGCGTTCAGTCACAGAGACCAAAGGAGTGGAGTTTTTTGAGGAGAGGGGAGTGATCCACTGTGTCAAAGCCAAGGCAGCTGGAAGGTCCAAGAGCTGGAGTAAAGAATAGTGCCCATTGGATTTAGCCATTAGTAGATCATTTGTGAGTTTTAGGAGAGCTATTTCTGAGTTTTGAGGGAAAAATACCAACTAAAGGGGGTCAACAAGGTTATTCTCAGTGAGGTGGTCACTGAGTTGGTTGTAGACTTTATGTTCGAGGAGTAGGGATGAGCTTCGAGTTCGAGTCGAACTCATGTTCGACTCGAACATTGCCTGTTCGCCTGTTCAGCGAACAGTGAACAATTTGGGCTGTTCGCAGCAAATTCGAAAAGCCGGAACACCCTATACAAGTCTATGGGAGAAATCTAAAGTGCTAATTTTAAAGGGTAATATGCAGGTTACTGTCCTAAAAAGTGTTTGGGGACCCGGGTCCTGCCCCAGGGGACATGGATCAATGCAAAAAAAAGTTTTAAAAACGGCCGTTTTTTCAGGAGCAGTGATTTTAATAATGATTAAAGTGAAACAATAAAAGTGTAATATTCCTTTAAATTTCGTAGCTGGGGGGTATCTATAGTCTGCCTGTGAAGGGGCGCATGTTTCTGGTGCTTAGAACTGTCGCTGCACAAAGTGTCATTTGTGCAGGAAAAAAAGTCTTTTAAAATCACTTGCGGCTAAATTGTCGGGTCTCCGTAATACAGAGAACACTCAATGAGTGTTCTCTGTATTAGCCGACAATTCATTTATTCATTGATTAAAAAAAAAAAAAAAGCGTGGGGGTTCCCCTAAATTCAATCAAAAGGCCCTTCAGGTCTGACATGGATATTAAGGGGAACCCCGTGTCAAATTTTAAAAAAAAATTGACGTGGGGGTCCCCCCAAATTTCCATACCAGACCCTTCAGGTCTGATATGGATATTAAGGGGAACCCCGCATCAAATTTTAAAAAAAAATTGACGTGGGGGTCCCCCTAAATATCCATACCAGACCCTTTATCCGAGCACGCAACCTGGCAGGCCGCAGGAAAAGAGGGGGGACGAGAGAGCGGCCCCCCCTCCCTCCTGAACCGTACCAGGCCACATACCCTCAACATTGGGAGGATGCTTTGGGGGTCTGTGACCCCTCAAAGCATCTTGTCCCCATGTTGATAAGGACAAGGGCCTCATCCTCACAACCCTGGCCGTTGGTTGTGAGGGTCTGCGGGCGGGGGGCTTATCAGAATCTGGAAGCCCCCTTTAACAAGGGGACTCCCAGATCCCGGCCCCCCCCTGTTTGAAATGGTAAGGGGGTACAAAAGTACCCCTACCATTTCACAAAGAAAGTGTCAAAATGGTTAAATAAGACAAACACACTTTTGAAAAATTCCTTTATTAAAAATAAAAAAAATAAAAAAAAAATTCCAGCGGTGCTAATCCACTCTTGCTATCCAGCGATGGGTCTCCGGGGTCCAGCGATGGATGATCATATCCAGCGACGGGGGATCTCTCAGTCCAGCGCTGTCCATACATCCTTCTTCTGTCTCCACTGCGGAGACACTGCAGAGAGCCGAGCGCTGACATTTCTTATATTGGGAGGGCAGGGCCACCCGTCACCTGACCCCGCCCCTCTGACGCAGGAGAGGGAAGCCAGGGGTTCCCCAGTGACGTGTGGGTGACCCCGCCCCCTCTGATGTAACGGAAACCTGCGTTACATCAGAGGGGGCGGGGTCACCCAAACGTCACTGGGGAACCCCTGGCTTCCCTCTCCTGCGTCAGAGGGGCGGGGTCAGGTGACGGGTGGCCCCGCCCTCCCAATATAAGAAATGTCAGCGCTCGGCTCTCTGCAGTGTCTCCGCAGTGGAGACAGAAGACGGATGTATGGACAGCGCTGGACTGAGAGATCCCCCGTCGCTGGATATGATCATCCATCGCTGGACCCTGGAGACCCGTCGCTGGATAGCAAGAGTGGATTAGCACCGCTGGAATTTTTTTTTTATTTTTTTTATTTTTAATAAAGGAATTTTTCAAAAGTGTGTTTGTCTTATTTAACCATTTTGACACTTTCTTTGTGAAATGGTAGGGGTACTTTTGTACCCCCTTACCATTTCAAACAGGGGGGGGCCGGGATCTGGGGGTCCCCTTGTTAAAGGGGGCTTCCAGATTCTGATAAGCCCCCCGCCCGCAGACCCTCACAACCAACGGCCAGGGTTGTGAGGATGAGGCCCTTGTCCTTATCAACATGGGGACAAGGTGCTTTGAGGGGTCACAGACCCCCAAAGCATCCTCCCAATGTTGAGGGTATGTGGCCTGGTACGGTTCAGGAGGGAGGGGGGGCCGCTCTCTCGTCCCCCCCTCTTTTCCTGCGGCCTGCCAGGTTGCGTGCTCGGATAAAGGGTCTGGTATGGATATTTAGGGGGACCCCCACGTCAATTTTTTTTTTAAATTTGATGCGGGGTTCCCCTTAATATCCATATCAGACCTGAAGGGTCTGGTATGGATATTTGGGGGGACCCCCACGTCAATTTTTTTTTTAAATTTGACACGGGGTTCCCCTTAATATCCATGTCAGACCTGAAGGGCCTTTTGATTGAATTTAGGGGAACCCCCACGCTTTTTTTTTTTTTTTAATCAATGAATAAATGAATTGTCGGCTAATACAGAGAACACTCATTGAGTGTTCTCTGTATTACGGAGACCCGACAATTTAGCCGCAAGTGATTTTAAAAGACTTTTTTTCCTGCACAAATGACACTTTGTGCAGCGACAGTTCTAAGCACCAGAAACATGCGCCCCTTCACAGGCAGACTATAGATACCCCCCAGCTACGAAATTTAAAGGAATATTACACTTTTATTGTTTCACTTTAATCATTATTAAAATCACTGCTCCTGAAAAAACGGCCGTTTTTAAAACTTTTTTTTGCATTGATCCATGTCCCCTGGGGCAGGACCCGGGTCCCCAAACACGTTTTAGGACAGTAACTTTCATATTACCCTTTAAAATGAGCACTTTAGATTGTGAACGTTCGAGTCCCATAGACTTTAATAGGGTTCTAAAGTTCACACGAAGTTTAGGTCTGTTCGCAGGTTCTGGTGCGAACCGAACAGGGGGGGTGTTCGGCTCATCCCTATCGAGGAGTTTAGAGGAAAAGGGGAGCAAGGAGATGGGGCGTAGGTTGTTAAGATCGGTGGGGTCCAATGAGGGATTTTTAAGTATGGGTGTTTTAGAGAGTTGGGGAAGATGTGAGTTAGAGAGTGTAGGATAGAGCCAGAGGTGACCATAGCATTTGCGAGGGAACATTGTCTAGGTGGCAGGTGGTCAGGTGGGCGTTAAATAAAAGTTTAGCATCTTTGCCCAATTAAGGACAACACGTGTCCACAGAAGATAGGAGTCAGTGTATGGTCAGCTTTAATCTAGTACCCACTTCCCCTACTACCATCACTCATCTCTTCTCTCCAATGCTTCTGGTAGTAGGCCGGCTTGGTGTCCTCACATACAATGCAGGACTGTTGTTTCTAAATTATGCTTGATGCAACTGCTTGTGGGTGGGGCCACTTGGTTGGTAGCCAAGATGGAGGAGAAGCACACCAAGACCAAGTAGAGTGGTAGAGTTATCATTTGGTTAAGCAGAAGTAACAAATAGTGGCATGGTATTTGCTTAAAAGTCTCGAGCAAGTTGGTAACAGCATCTCGGTGGCACAGGTCACACAGGTACAGAAACTTTCAGGAATGTTATAGTTCCATCATTTAGTGTCACCTTGATGAGGCTTACATTACTAAAACAGCATCTGGTTGAAGAGTGGCGGGTATAAGTGGCACTGAGCAGACTGATTGGCTGACCCTATCACCAACTCTAAAGTCCAGAGGTAGCGAAGGTGTATCTATACTGTCCCTCCGCCTCAGGAGCCTTTCCCTAGGAATAGATGCTCTGTCCCTAGCCAGTGTGGACCCTGTCCCTTGCCTATCCATTTCGCGAATGCGCGCCAACTGCAGCAAAGTGGTGCTATTTATTAGCACTGCCCTCAAGAAAGAGGGCCGCAGCAGAGGTCACCTGGAGTTGCAACATCCAGTTGGACCACTGCCCCCCCCCCCCCCCCCAAGACACACATATGGAGGCTTTGGAGGAATAAAGTTCCTCTCATCCCCCATTCCCTCTGTACAGCGGTCAGCAACACAGCACCACCTACAGAGGGGAGGGTAAACCGCACCTGCCTAGCTGTCAGGAGAGCCTTAGTGATGAAGCTGTGGGGGATCAGTCACACAGCATAGAGGAAGGCTGTTGGAGGGAGGAATAAAGTAAGTATTACAGATTATTCCACTACACCTAGCATTTAACCGTCTCGGTGCTGGAGGGCCCCACTGCAAGAGTGCATTTTTTCTGGTGCCCAGTGTTGCACTTTAAAACTAATGGTGAACTGTTTGGTAAGCAATGCATTGAGTGCTCATACTAATAGCTGCTTGACTGAAATTATTAACTTACTCTGTTTTATGGCCTTCACAGATAAACAATGTCTACTGAGAATCAGGAAGCCCAGGAGGATGAACTTCTGGCTCTTAGCAGTATATACCCTGAAGATGAGTTTAAGAGAGCTGACTCTGCTCCGGGAGGGGAAATCCAAGTGTGTCTGGAACTTCCTCCAAACTTTAGGATATCTGTTAAATGTAAGTCAGATAAAATACGTGTATTATGTTTGGTTCATATGTATTCTAACGTGTATCAGCCTTATGGTTGATATACAGAAACAGATTAGAATGCCTCTAGACAGCAATAGAGCCACCCTTTAATGGTATGTAGCCACCTTTCCCGACTAGGGTTCCTTCAGAAGTTGCTAGGGGTTCTCTGAGCACCAAATCCCACCTGGCATTGCCTGCAAAAGTCTGGCATCAACATTACTAGTTGGCAGAGCCAGGGCTGGACTTACCATTGGGATTGACTGGGCTCAAGCCCATGGGCCCCACCCAATAGGGGGCCCCGCGGGCTCGGCTCCGCTCCGCTCACAGTCATGCCTAGTCCCGCCCTATGATGGACATAATACATTGACTGGACATGACTGTGAGTTGAGCCGAATACACTCGGCTACTCTCAGGACTGTGAGAGGACCGAGAGCCGCTGAGAGGACATGAGAGCAGCACCATTTTTAAACTTGAAGACTGAAATGACCAGGCTGCAAATGAAAAGGCTGCAAATGACACTGGGGCAAGGCTGCAAATGACAAGGCTACAAATGACAAAGCTACACTGACAAGGTTGCAAATGACACGGGACAAGGCTGCAGATGGATGGGCAAAGCTGCAGATGGACACTGATAAGGCTGCATTGATGGGCATATAAATGTAAGTTTTTTCCTTAAACTTCCCTTCTAAAAGTTTTTTCCCTTAAAATTCCCTCCTAAACTAGGGTTGCGTGTTATATGCCAATAAATATGGTAATGTATAAAAGGTAGGGCCCGAAAGTGACTCAAGCCAAGGGCCCCCCCCCCCCCCCCCACCACCCTAAGTCCTGCCCTGGGCAGAGCCATTGGTGCAGGCCCAGTTAAACCTGCTCCCTCAGGTGAAAAACCACAGACACCCGACACTAATGATCTTTTTAGTTGTGTGGAAGAGGGGAACTTCTCACCAACGTAAGGGGTTCCTTCTCCCACTAACTATTAATGAACAGGAACACTGCAATCTTCACCAGTGTCGGCGGGCACCTCTGTTCTGACCATCAATATAAAAGTGCATTTTTTTATTGACTACCAGCAAAAATGGGGAATAGACTGACCATTATTGTAAGTAGACATGTGCGGTTCATTCTGTTCTGAATTAAAATGATTAATTAGAATAGTACTGAATTTAAACCAATCCGAAATAATGTAAAAAAAAATTCAGATGAAATTTAAATCGGAATCGAAATTTGAATTTCATCCCAAATTTTTTTTTACATTATTTCGGATTCGTTTTAAATCTGGTACTATTCGAATTCGAATTCGAATAGTTTTCCAATTTCCAAAGAGCCTAAAATAGAATAGAAAATAAAGGAATAGAATAGAAAAAAAACTAGAGGGTTCTACAGAAAAATGAAAGATTGTGCACGCTGATAGCTTCAAAGCTTCTCAGCGATAGGACCACCGTGGTGTGTAAAATAATGGGGTCTTACCAAACTCAAATGACCCTCACTAAGGAGAGGTCAAATAGCGCTTGTTTTTATATAACCCACAGGACCTCCAACTTCCTTCAAGTGTCTTCCTAGACAATTACACCACAATGTATTCCAAAATCAATATTGGGTGAAGCTCTGTGCAGAAATAATATCATGAAAAAAAGGAAAAAAAAACACACTACATAGGCTAAATCATTGGCGTGATCAGGGGCGGACTGACCATTCAGCCACTCAGGCACTGCCCGAGGGCCCCAAGCCACTAGGGGGCCCCATCAAGGTTGCCAGCCTCAGAAAAACCAGGCACAGTTTGTAAAAATCTGTGTTTTTTTTACATCTGTCTCTGCAATGTCCCTTACCGCCATCCTTTTGTTCTAAAAATCCTGAGATTATAGCTGTCCCACCTCTCCAGTACCTTCTCAGCCAATAGAAACATGTCTGTGTATACTGTGGGTACATGTATGTGTATACTGTGTGATTGTATACTGTGTGTGTGTATACTGTGTGGCCCCATAATCTCTGATTGCCTGGGGGCCCCATAATCTCCTATTGCCCGGGGGGCCCCATGAGCTGTCAGTCAACCCCTGGGCGTGATCAATATTTAATAAGGGTGAATGCACTTACACTAGGTAGATGTTGTACAAATAATTTGTATCACAGGGCAGGGCCATCTTAATGCAAGGACACTCCTGGGCACTGCCCAGGGGCCCCAGGTACATGGGGAAGGCCCACAATAATCTTGCATTACATCATACCCGCAAACTGTCCCGGATTTGCTAGGACAGTTGCGTTTTTTTACTAAACTACCCCGATATGGTCATGTCCGGGGAAGCATCCCAGAACCTATACTGTGCCCCCCTGTACTGTGCCCTTCTACATTCCCCCCTGTACTGTGCCCTTTGTGTTGACTAGTCTTTGATTTAGGGAATCTTTTGTAAAATCAATTTTATTCAAAGTACTAATGGATATATGTTTAATTCTATTAACTATTTATACTTTATTTCTTGAAAGTAGGTGTGTAAATTGGGGCAAGCTGGTAGGGGCCCCAGTGCATTACTTTGCCCAGGGGCCCATGATGCTATCAAGATGGCCCTGTCACACGTATGGTCAATTCGCTCAAAACCAAGATGGCCGTGGCTGGTTTGCGCATGAACCGTGCCACTCTGGCTCTGCCCAACGTGTTTCGTCATATAGGGCACATGGTAATTGGTTGATTTTTGTCGTTCACCCAGCAGGCTGAACAGATGAAATTCCAGTCATGTATGGCCAGGCTAGCATTAGTTTCACAAAGACTGGGAAGTGTTCTCTGGGAAAGGAAAGGAGCTGGCTTGGGATGACTGTGATGGCAATATATATCTCTGATAACTGGAAGAAGGATTTCTGCAATCAGATTCCTATTTATATTTAAAGTTTGACATTACATGATCTGCATATCGGTGGCTTGCATTTTTCAGGAAGACTTATAAACCAAACAAAAAACCGTCCATATGAAAACCTTTAATTTTTTTATTATCCTTAGCCAACTCTTCATTGTGGGGGGGCCCCACAATAATCTTGCATTACATCATACTCGCCAACTGTCCCGGATTTGCTGGGACAGTCACGTTTTTTATTAAACTGTCCCGATAAACCGAACAAAAAACCGCCCATATGAAAACCTTATTTTTTTTTTATTGTCCTTAGCCAACTCTTCATCAAACACCAAGGCGGAAAACTTTGAGAACGCGGTTTCCTTTCTACCACCGATTGTCCTAAACTTTGAGTTTCCTCCAGGATATCCCTCTACTACGTGCCCCATCTTCACACTCAGCTGCAAGTGGCTTTCACCAGAACAGGTAAAGTATTCACTTGTATAATGTCAAGATCTCCATGTTTCATCCTTTGGTTACCATGCACAGTTGCACCAGATTCTGTGTGCATCAGTCTTAGTAAATCCCCCCCCCCCCCCCATGGTCTCGGCCTGGCCTTTTTCATTTCTGATGCTTTACATAGGGCACAGACCTCTCCTCGTCAACTTCTCCCCCATCTCCAACCATCCTCATCTCTATAACTCATCCTCATGGGTGTCAGATTTAAATCTGTTTCTGGGAGGAGTGAGCTCCTTATTATCGGGGGGGAAGGCAAGGGTTATCCTTCAGCCCCGGTTCACACTACTGCGGTGCAGGACACCACATGTAATTCGCACACAGGAATCGCAGCACATTTGGTGCAAATTACATGTGGTGTCTCTGGGGTGTGAATTGAGTCATGGATTTGTATGGCTCAAATCACATTTACATCAAATTGGTGCAAGATCCTTTCTTTGACCGCATCAGAACTGGATCGCATGGATGTTGATTGCGGGGTGTTGTTAACAAATTGTACACTCCACAATCGGTTCACATGAACGGGTTGCGATTTAGATGTGGTGCTGAATCCACAGCAAAAAACACTCTGCATCTAGTGTGATGCCTGGCTCAAAGTAGTTTTAAAGCCTCAATGTTTTTTTATCTTAACCACTTATGGACCGCTGCACGCCGCTATACGTCCTAAATTTGAAGAGGAGCTAGCTGCCATAACCCCAGTACCATCTTCTTCACCCGGCGGTCCGCTTTCACATAAAAGTGGCCTCTGGGGTGGATTCGCCGCAAGATCACTTTTATCGGCAGCGGGAGAGGGGTCCCCCTCCCGCTGCGCTCCGGTGCCCTCTGCCACTTACCGGAGCCTTTGACAGTGGCAGAGGTGATTGGATGTTGCTCCTTCCATGGCATGGAGACGAGTGAGGGGAAGATGGCCCCCATCCATCCCCATACCATTGCAGGGCGGAAGTGACGTCAAAATGTCACTTATACCCATAGCTCTTAAAGGCCCATTTTGTTTTTTATAAATGCCAATTTTTTTTTTATTGCATTTTAGTGTAAATATGAGATGTGAGGTCTTTTTGACCCCAAATCTCATATTTAAGAGGTCCTGTCATGCTTGTTTTCTATTACAAGGGATGTTGTAATAGAGCACCGTGCAAGCCTTAGTTTAAGATCTGAGCCAAGGTCAAGTCCAGTTTGATAAGGTTAATCGGAGGAAGAATGGTCGAGAGCCAAGCCGGGGTCGGTTCCAATCTGGCAGCTGAGTACAAAAGGGGCAAAAAAGTAGAAGGTTAAGATACAAATCCGAGGTCAATGGCAAGAGTAGTCAAATAGGTTTCCAGGTCACAACAAGTTCAGACAGATCACACACTAGCACAGGAACAAGGGGGAACTGAAGATAATCCAGCGATTTGGCAGTGTCTAGGCTGGGCTTATATAGGGAAGTTTGATATTACTTCCTGTGCGCCTCCTGGGCATTTTCCCACCTTTTTCCATCAAGTTGAAGTCACTTCCTGTGCGCATCATGGGCATTTTCCTGCCTTTTTTCCATCAAGTCTTCTGCAGTGCGGGTTAGCACACTGAGGCGTCTTTGGCGCATGCTTTGGCGATTTCCCCTTCAGGCAACGCGCCATTGGTGCATGCATAGTAAGCCCTGGACTCTTACACCCCTCCTCATTTCCTCCACCCATTTTCATCTCTGTAGTTCCAACCCCATCTCCCTCCATCCTCATCTCCATAATCCATCATCATCTCCTTTCCATTCTCATCTCCATAATTTCTCCTTATCTCCCTCCAACCTTATCTCCATAATTCATCATCATCTCCTCCAAATTTTCATCTCCATAATCCCACCCCCATCTCTCCTGCTCCTCATCTCTCCCCATCCTAATGTCCATAGCCCCTCCTCATCTCCTGCTAAAGGGTTTAAGGATATGTAAAGCTTTTAATGTCCACAGTGTAGGAGCAAGTGCATTTTATGTAGAGGGAATTCATCTATAAAACATAAAAATTCTAATTCTTTTGCATCCAATATTTCAGCTTACGCTTATGTGCCAGCGGTTAGACGATCTCTGGGAGGAGAACAGAGGAAGTGTCGTCTTGTTTGCTTGGATGCAGTTTCTGAAGGAAGAGACCCTTGAGTACTTGAATATAAAATCACCTTATGAAGTTCAGTTTACCAATAATGGAATGCATACCTTGAAGCATCCAAATGAGGAAGCAAGTGTCTGCCTTGCCGCAGCCACACTTGAAGAGGAAGCGGTTGACAGACGGGCTACACAAGATGTCCAATCGGTGTATGACCTCATCAGACACATATTGGACTTTGATGAGAGCCAACAGAAGAAATGTTTTGAGAGCAAACCCTTCTTATGCAATATCTGCTTCTCTGAGAAGCTGGGCAGTGATTGTACATATTTTAAGGACTGCGGCCATGTGTACTGCGATAACTGCCTTAGAGACTACTTTGAAATTCAAATCAGAGATGGCCAGGTCCGTTCACTTAATTGTCCAGAACCCAAGTGCACATCAGTTGCTACACCTGCCCAGGTAACCTGTTGTTTATTTTATTTTTTTCAAGCTTCATATTTAGTTAACCGCGCAGACATCAATTTATGGTGGCTTATGACCTGAGACCAGTTTCTAAAACCCAATGAGCGGAGAGATGCAAGATCCTCCAGGGTGGAGCTAAATAGAAGTAGCAGGGCTGGTACAATGATGGTTCCCCGTTTGTTTCTTGTTCTTGGTCCTGTGGTCTATGGTCACATGGCCAAGCACAATTGATGCACAGAGAACTATCACTGTATCATCCTGTAACTTCCTTATGCAGCTCTGCAACTGAGCTCAGCACACTCTGTAAGTAAAGGAGTTACGGCAATGTTCTTCAACTCCAGTCCTCAAATACCCCCAACGGGTCATGTTTTCAGCATTTCCCTCAGATGAAATGGCTGTGGTAATTACTAAGGCAGTGAAACTGACCAAATCACCTGTGCAGAATAGCGGAAAGCCTGAAAACATGACCTGTTGGGGGTACTTGAGGATTGGAGTTGAGAAACATTGAGTTAGGGCACAATAAGCCTTAGTTCTCAGGTACTAGGGGCAGAAGAGCATTCATTCTAACCACACTTTGAACCCTCAAGGACAGCTTTTCTCAACCAGGGTTCCATGGAAGCCTAGGGTTTCCCCAGAGGTTGCTAGGGGTTCCTTAAATAATCAGCAATTTCAAACTTTTACGTAAGTAGAAATTAACACCCAAGGTTTAGTTTTGTTTTTTAGCTATATATACTTTCTACTTACACTGACCACTAATTAAAGGAGTATTCTTCCCACTGACAACTGATCTAAGAAGCATTCTTCTCATTACCCACTAAAGAAAGGAGCATTTTTTTCTTATTGACCACCAGTGGTGAGGGAGTCCACCTCCTGGTAAACCACTGCAAGAGTTAAATGTTCATTCATTCTAGGGGTAGAGCAGGAGTCACACGTGGCCCCCGAGCCACGGGTAGAGCAGGGGTGCTCAACCAGTGGCTCGGGGGCCGCGCGTGGCCCGCAACCTCCTGCTCTGGAATAGAATAGAAAGAAGACTATTATTAAAGGTCAGTTAATTACTAAAATTACAGTGTATATATGTGCATATCTTTTCTGCAGTGGTCACTGGGCTGCTCTCAAACTGATCCGCCAGGTACAGAGCAGGTTACCTGCACTGAGCCATAGACTTCTATTATTACCTGCGAGTTTGGTGAGCTTTCTGAAAGTGCACCAAACCTGCAGAATATAATAGAAGTCTATTGCAAACTGCAGGAAAGCCAGAGGTACACTGCGTTGCACACGTGGTGCGCGTAAACCGCAGCGCATCAGTGTGAAAGCAGCCTTGGACCACTTTCACGCGGTCAGTGCGACAGTCTGACCAACTGGACCCTCCATTCACCTCTAAGTAGTGGCAGACATAAACCGACTTGTGTTCTACCTCCAATACGATCCACTAAAAAACATCGTGGGCTGCGTCCTTGTCCGCTCTGCAAATGCAGAGTGCAAATGCAGAGTGGACACAGACATGCCATCCACCCGCTCCACTCATTGTGGCCCCGCGACCGGTTACCAAGTCACTTAAAGTGGTTGTAAACCCTTACAACCAACTTTGACCTACAGGTAAGTCTAGATTAAGGCTTACCTGTAGGTCCAAGAAATATCTCCTAAACCTATACGGTTTAGGAGATATTTGCCGAAAGATAGGCACCACTGTCTACGGCGCATGCGCCGTAGACAGCGGCGCGCAGGCGCACTGAGCGCGCCGCGGTCAACGGCGATATGCTGCGAGTGGCGGCTCCCGTGCGCATGCGCGGGAGTGACGTCATTGCGGCTTCGCCAAATGACAGCGGCGCAGCAGTGAGACCCACCGAGTTGATGGATGCGGTGGACTACAGGGGACAGCGGTGACTTCGCTGGCTCCTGTGTCAGGTAAGTGACACATAATGGGCTACTATGCGATGTATAGTAGTCTATTATGCTTTGCCTTTGCAGGGAATGAAAGAGGAAGTAAACTCATCAGGGTTTACTTCCTCTTTAAGTGGCCCTCACTCTTCAAAAGGTTGGGCACCCCTGGGGTAGAGCAACAAAGTATAATACTGACCCTATTCCATGCCTCTGGTGCTCTCCTTCACTCCCGCCTGTCCCTTGCTATTCTCCCGTACAGTGCGGGGTTATTGGTCCTGCATTGTATTTGATGAGCCTCATTGTGGGACTGCTGGCTGGAGCATCTTAGGAAAGAGGCAGCAGGGGACCAGTAACACAGATGGAGGAAGCCTACCGGAGCTGGAAGATCCCACTGCAGGGGTAATTTTATTTGCCATGCCTGGAGTTGGGCTTTATTATTTGGTGAATACTGTAAATATAAAGTCCAAAAGCAGTTGACTTCCATAAAAATGTAAATTTGTGTATTTTGCAGGTAAAGAAGCTGGTTGGGGAAGAATTGTTCGGCCGCTACGATCATCTCCTTTTGAAGTCTACTTTGGAGATGATGGCTGATGTGGTTTATTGCCCTCGTCTGAGCTGTCAGACTCCTGTGATGCAAGAGCCAGGTGGCACAATGGGTATTTGCTCAAGCTGTCAGTATGCTTTCTGTACCCTTTGTATGATGACCTACCATGGAGTCTCCAAATGTAACGATCCAGAATGTAAGTCAATACTGGTTTTGTAACAAAGACTCAATTTTTTTTATTCTCTGTTCTGACATTGCCATCTTACCATAGGTCCTACTGTGGCCACTAGGTAGATGAGATGACCCTTGTACTGCACAAAATGGCCATCTATTTACACAGACACCCTCTCCTGACTCCTACATCTACACTCAAATGCCCCATCTACTCTTTTATATGTCTCTCTACCTCATCTACTTTTTGTAACTCTGCTCTTACTTTTCCATACTTTCGGCTGAGTTTCCCATGCCCCAGTTCTCTTAGGCCGCGTACACACGGGCGGACTGTTCGCCCAACTTTGTCCGCTGAACAGTGTTTCGGCGGACAGTCCGCTCGTGTGTGGGCTTTCAGCGGACAGTTTCAGCAAACAGTCCGCTGAACAAGGTTTTTCGGAAATTCCGAAAAACTGTCCGCTGAAACTTTGTTTCAGCGAACAGTCCCCTCGTGTGTAGGCTTGTTCGTCAAACTAAGTTCCGCGCATGCTCAGAAAGGATTTACACGCCGAAGTTTGCATTGCAGTGTATAGGACGTCGTTTTCTAGTCCCGTCGTACGTGCCGTTCACGTCATCGCGCACGGTTTCAGCAAACTGTTCGTTCGTCGTGTGTGGCCATGTCCGTCCATGCTAATTTTGAGCGGACTGTTTGCTGAAACTGTTTGACGGACAAAGTTGGGCGAACAGTCCCCGCGTGTGTACGCGGCCTTACCGTGCTTGGACCTTAAAGGGTGACTTCACTTTTGTGGGGAAAAAAAAAGATAATATAACCTATACAATTGCTACACAAGTCATATTATAATTGAATGTTATTAAAAAAATTACCTTTTTCTTTTCAATCTGGAGCTCTGTAATTTTCTGTAAAATGCAGTGCAATATGGCTACCTAGAGGTGTTCTGTACACAGAATGTGAACAGAACGCCCCTCAGATACATAATTTCCTGGTTAAGTGATTGGCTCACTGATTTTCCCAGAAGTCTGCACTAAGATACAGGTCAAATTTCAGGCATCTACTGCAACAAAAATGTCATGTTTGGTGCGTAGCAAGGTCCCAGGCCTCCTTTGATCTAATGAGGACCTCCAGGGCCAGGGATAGCTGACATTCTTCTGTATGTCGTGGGTTGTGGTGGGTTGTGGTGGGTTGTGAGGTATGGTGAGGTATGGCAACCTATGCGACAGAGTGCTTCTTGGGGTTTTTGACATCAAGCAATTGTTTTCCAGATTTGCATGGCTGCCACCTGGTCTTCTGTTTTGACCTTCTCTAATTTCTATCAGGTGGATTTTTTTTGGTCTTATCGGATGCCAGCTCCAATGTCCTTCAGGGGAAGCTCTTTAAGCTGCAGGTGGTCCCTAGTTCTCTGTTGCTTTCGTGGTCCTGTAAGATCTCGTTTGCTATGTAGTTCCCACCTCTTAGTTTGACAGCTTTTGGATTTCCCGAAGGTGAAAGACTTCCTGTATCCATCATCCAAAAAACAGCAAAAGCGTCCAAAACTGTGCCATGCTGGTTGTAGGATGGTTTGTTCTGGACTCTACTACAGTTTTTCCCTTCCCTTCCCTTCCCTTCTCTTCCTTCCCTATTCCATTGAGTTTATATGCATTTAGCCTATGATTATAACCAGGGCCATTTTTAAGGCAGGGCAAAAGGGACAGCTGCCCTGGGCCCTGTCATTATTGTGGGGCCCAAAGCAGCTGCCTCATACTTGCAAACTATCCTGATTTAAATTCTCTTGACCCTTGAGGTTTTAGTCCTGTGTTGTTTCCCAATATCTCAGTGTGAAGTGCTGCTACTAATGCTGCCCAGCTCTGCCCTATTGTTGTGTACAGATGACTCACCGGCAGACCCTGTGTTTACATGTAAATTACCAGCATTTATATGTAAATAGCGGCAGCATTCATATGTAAATAGCGGCGCCCGGCGGCATTGATATGTATATCATGACCCCTGAGGTCATATCCACAGTGATCTCTAGCAACCAATCAACAAGCAGAAATCAAGTGCTGTAACCTCTAGCAACTAACCAGTGAGCTGTAATGTGTTCTGTAACCTCTAGCAACCAGTCAGTGAGCGGTAATGATATGCTGTAACCTCTGGCCACCAATTGCAATAGCTGCCTGATCTGATTCAGTAAACTGATTTTGAATCTAGCTGCTATTTATTGTATGTCTCGGAGCAGGTGGAGAGCGAAGCTGCATGGGGGGTGGGGGGTCTACCCAGGGTCCAATCAATATTAAAGACAGCCCCGATTATAACTAATCTCATTAACCTCATTAACCTTTTTTTTTTTAGCAGAATTCACGGAACCTACTTTGGAAGATCCTAATCCAGGTAATTATCTTGGAATCGTGTGATACACAAGATTAGTTATTATTTTGTGACCGCCGTTGAGTATCTATTTACTCCGCGTGACCTTATCTTTTATACTTTACCAACAAATTGGGTAACGTGCTCTTAGATCAACTTTAGTATACTTTTCCAAAATTTTGTATTTTAAAAACCGTAGCGCAAATATCAAGTGACATAACATTTTTTTTTAAATATGTCCTATTTAGCGGGTATTACGTAATCTTCCGACCAAAAAGGATTTCTTTAACCCCTCGGTGCCCGTGCTATAGCTGAAAGATGGCTACATCGCAAGCTTAAAATGCCGGGAGGGCGTCCGTGTACATCCTCCCATGCTCGCTCGTCCTTGGGACTCGGCTGATCACTGATTGAGGCAAAGGGCCAATCACAGCGTACCCTTTACCACATGATCAGCTGTCAGCCAATGACAGGTGATCGTGGAAGTAAACTGGCATATGTTCGAGGGACATGGGTCCCTTAGTGCCCACTAGTGCTGCTAATAAGTGCCCTACAGTGCTGCTAATCAGTGCCCACCAGTGCCATCTATCAGTGCCCATTAGCACTGCAAATCAGTGCCCTCCAGTGCTGCTAATCAGTGCCCACCTGTGCCATCTATCAGTGCCCATCAGTACTGCTAGTCAGTGCCCACTAGTGCCACCTATCAGTGGCCATCAGTACTGCCAATTGGTGCCCACCAGTACCTCATCATCAGTGTCAATTATCAGTGCTGCATATCAGTGCCCAACAGTGCCACCTCTCTGTGTCGCCTATCAGTACCCATCAGTGCCACCTATCAGTGCCACCTGTGCATGTCGCCTATCCATGCCCATCAGTGCCACCCATCAGTGCAGCCTCATCAGTGCCTTCTTATCAGTGCCCAGCCATGCTGTCTTATCAGTGCCCATCAGTGCCACCTATCAGTGCCACCTCATCAGTGCCCATCAGTGCAGCCTATCAGTGCCCATCAGTGCAATCTATTAGTGCCTATCAACGAAGGAGAAAAATTAGGCTGTCTGTGTGAAGAAAATAAGAAAGCCAATAACTGGATTCTGTTTGAAGGACATCAGTCCCCTTAGTGTCCATCAGTTCTACTAATAAGTGCCCTCCAGTGCTGCTAATCTATCAGTGCCCATTAGTATTGCCAATTAGTGCCCATCACTGCCTCCTCATCAGTGTCATCTCTCTGTGTCATCTATCAGTGCAGCCTCATCAGTGCCTCCTAATCAGTGCCCATCAGTGAAGGAGAAAAATTACCTGTTTGCAAAACTTTATAACAAAATATAAAAACAAAAACTAAAAAATTCTAAATTTTCTGTCATTTTTTTTTTGTTTGTTTAGCAAAGAAATAAAAACACCAGTGGTGATTAAATACCACCAAAAGACGGCTCTATTTGTGTGAAAAAAAAAATGGTAAAAATGTCATATGGGTACAGTGTGGCATGACCGTGCAATTGTCATTCAAAGTGTGACCCTGCTGAAAGGGGGTGCAAGTGCCCGGTAAGCAAGTGGTTAAATATGTGTGCAAAAAAAAAAAAAAAAATGGAGCAAAAAGGTTAAAGAGGAGGGCCGTTTAAAAAAAAAAAAAAAAAAAAAAAGTCAGCAGCTGCAAACACTACAGCTGCTGACTTAATCAGCCCACTTACCTGTCCAGGGCGCCCGCGATGTCAGCCGGCCGAGGCCGACCCGTCCCTCGGCTCTCAAGTCCCGGCGCCGCCATTCCTTGTAAGGGAAACAGGCAGTGGAGCCTTACGGCTTCACTGCCCGTTTCCTACTGCGCGTGCGCGAGTCATGCAGCGCTTTGTGAATGGGACGCGCTGTGTTCTGGAACACACAGTTCCCAGAACACAGCGCGACCCATTACCCAGAAGACGCTGCATGGAGGAGAGAAGAAAGAAGATCTCCATGGAGGAGGAAGAGGAAGATTAGGATTATGTGCCTAGCAACAGGCACTTCTGGTAAGTAAAAAAATAAAAAAAATTTTTTATTTATTTTTTTTAGATTTTTTTGTAATTTTTTATATATATTTTTTTTCCACGGTGGCCCTCCACTTTAAATGAAAAAAAAAAAAAAATGTTACCCTGAAATGGCTAATCTAATGAATAAATGAATAAATTCTCTCATTCATGTAAAACCATTTACACAGTACCTTATTTTAAAAGCATTTTGTTACTCAGGATTTTTTTCCTCCCTTTTTTTTTTTATTTTTTTTTATTTTTTTTTATTTTTTTAGAAACTCCGGACTCATTGGACAATGAAGACAGCATTGATGATGAACAACTAGCAAAGATGTTCCAGGGGAAGAGAGGCCGCCGGAAGAGAAAGCAAGAATGGGAGAGTATGAAGTGGATAAAGGAGAACTCCAAGGAATGTCCTTGCTGTAGATCCAAGATTCAGGCACGTAGTCTACCGGGGGGGGGGGGGGGGGGGGGGTTGTGGTTGGATGAGGGGATCGGTCCTTCTTGTACTTTGTTTGGATCTGTCCCCTATCCAGTTTTTATACAAGTCAACTGATGGTGATAAAGGAGCAAAAAAATAAAAAATAAAAAAACACAACTGATGTGTAGCATTGCAAACCAGGGAGCAGGGGCTGAATATTCAATCAGAAACCAGACGCAAGATTTCTACAATAGTGGCAAAAATAACGAAATGACTAAAAAAATAAAAATAATATGACTTAAAAAAATAAAATAAAAACAATAATATGACTTTTTTTACATCCAGCGTGTCTAGTAGACCCCATAAAGTCTCCATAAGGGCCGGTTCACACTGCGACGCGAGGCGAGGCGACACGGCTCGCCTCGCCTCGCTCCCGCAAGTCGCCCCCATTCTGTACAATGGAACCGTTCTGAGAGGAGCGACTTCGAGTCGCTCCGACTCAGAAAAAAGGTTCCTGTACTACTTTGGGGCGACTTCGGGGGCGACTTGCATTGACTTCTATACAGAAGTCCTCTGCAAGTCGCCGCTGAGGTCCGTGCAGGTCGCGGCGAGGCAAGTCGGAGACGCCTCGCCGCGCATCGCTGTGTGAACCGGCCCTTAGGAGTACTTTTCATTGCATAAAGCTATCGCAAGGGGACTTGTTCTCCCTTGTTACATAGTTACATAGTTAGTCAGGTTGAAAAAAGACACAAGTCCATCTAGTTCAACCATAAAACAAATAAATAAATAAATAAAATAAAAAATATCATACAATCCCATATAACCGATTCTATACCCACAGAGGAAGGCGAAAAAACAAAACAGAAAAGCAGGATCCAATTTGCTAAATTTGTTGATAGCAATAAAGTAAAAAAATAAATAAAAATGTTGACATTGAATAAAGTAAATAAAAAAAGTAAAAAAATAAATAAATAAGTAAAACCATTCCAGTCTCCCTGTGCTCACACACAAATGCAAACGGGCGCATAGATTGGGGGGGGGGGGGGAGGGTGATAATGGTGCCCCTGTGCCCTGCATGAGCAGCTGCCACTGCATACACTATGTTACCAAAAGTACTGGGACGCCTGCCTTTACACGCACATGAATTTTAATGGCATCCCAGTCTTAGTCCATAGGGTTCAATATTGAGTTGGCTCCGCCCTTTGCAGCTATAACAGCTTCACCTCTTCTGGGAAGGCCGTCCACAAGGTTTAGGAGTGTGTCTATGGGAATGTTTTGGCCATTCTTCCAGAAGAGCATTTGTGTGGTCAGGCACTGATGTTGGACGAGAAGCTCTGTCTCGCAGTCTCTGCTCTAATTCATCCCAAAGGTTTTCTATCGGGTTTGAGGTCGGGACTCTGTGCAGGCCAATAAAGTTCCTCCACCCCAAACTCGCTCATCCATGTCTTTATGGACCTTGCTTTGTAATTTCATGTGTTAGTTCAAGATGACAAAGTGTAACTTGTGTTTTTTTTTTTTTTATTCTTACAGAAATTGTCTGGGTGTAACAAAATGACCTGTTCTCAGTGTGGAGAGTACTTCTGCTGGATGTGTGGGATCTTATTGCCTAAATGGGATCCGTACGACCATTTTAGAGACACTGACTGCCCTCAGTATGTATATGTCCTCAGCTTGGGTTGTTTGTGAATAATAGATACTGATAGGATATTCCTAAATTGTGTTATCTGCTCACCATGACTAGTGTAGTCTGAATGTTCCCCTTATACTATTCCTTACCTATTAGAAACGAGACCACACCATAGGTTGGAGTAAACTGGCCACAACAGCCTTTATTAAACATAACTCAAAATTCACTCCAATAACTTGTAAATATGAAAATATATAAATATATATAAATATAAATAACTTTATTAACCTTAAACCACATTAAATAACATTAACTGCCCATTCTGGTGATCTCTGACGGTGACCCCACTTAAGCCAATACCAAATCACTGCGGTACACCTGACCAACTTCCCAAAGGCCTCCACCTGTGACCGGTCGGAGACAACTTCCGCCAGTGAACATAACCGTATTCCCTCCAACGTTCAGGAATACCCAGAGGGGCCGATCGTTAGATGAGCCCCCCACACCCTCAGATCCCTTCTGAGTACCTGTCTACCGTCAGAAACCACCAGAAAACACACCGCCACAGCCCGAAAGGGTGACCCCCTCAACCTTGAGGGCCACCCCACACACGAAGAGCTTTCTGTATCCCCTCCTGTAAGCCCAAGGACCAGAGGTCAATCCCCACATCCGATAGGTGAACGCCATCCTGCCGGAGATAAAGCCCCACATTCACCTCCAACTCCCGATGTCGAACCACAATGCCCCCATTCTGCACCACAAACCGCCCAACCACCTTATTCACCCTTATCCTAGTTTTTTCAATGCTGGCTAAAGACCTAGCCCACCGCCACACAGTTCTGGCCACGATGTCCGACCACACCAAAATGGTGCCCGGGAAAAGGACTCGCAGGCGCAACACATCCGCCTTAATATCCGCCAGAATGTCCTTCACCTTCCGAATGCCCAGGTCATTGCCCCCCGCATGAACAACCAGCACCTCCGGGGGCCTGTCTCTCAAAGCGAAGCGCTCCACCTCCCTCATGACACGCTCCCACCTCATGCCCGGGAACCCCAACCACATCACCCTAGCCACCCGCCTGGGGATACCCAATTGCCTGCCTGCTGGTAGAGAATCACCTCTCCTGGCCCCCCCAGCACAGGTACGAATGCCCCAGGATCCAAACGAGGCGTGGAGAACCTCCATCTGGAATGAAACAAGAGAAATAACACAACAACCAACGGAATGTTACAAGCACAGTACATCCTCCCCAGAAATCCCAACAACAAACAACACCCCCAGCCGCACCCACCTTACCCCAGTATCAACTGCGGCCGGACATAGGACCGGAACCTCCGGGACTCCCACCTACCAATCCGGCGAACCACCGCCTCCTCCAGCCCACATCGTGCCGCTTCCGTTGCCGCCCCAATCCGAAAAGAGTGGGACGCATATTCCCGCTCATCCAAACCCACCGCTCTCAGGCAGTGCCGAAAAACCGCCACAAACTGAAACCGGGATAGAAAAGAGCCCTCCGCATGCACCAAAAAGGGGCCCGCCCCCTCAGGCCGTACCGCCCGGAAAGCCCGTACTGCCGCCACCGGGCACACTGCCGAGCCCGGAAGGGCGAGCAGCGTAATCGCCACTCCCTTGCCCCGTTGATCAGTCTTAGACCTACGCAACCGTATACTCACCCGATCCGCCACCACCTGCACATCCTGATCCAACAGACCCCCAGCCACCCGTTTCGAGTGACACACCAACTCCCCTATCCTAAACGCCCCATAAAACGCCAATGAAAAAGCAGCCGTAAACAGAACGGTCTCGTAAGCAGACGAGCAAACGTCCACCAGCCGAGAACAAATTGCCACCAAATTGTCAAACGACACCAGCCGGCGCGCATCCCGACCCTTCCGATCCCTCCGGTACCCCTTCAACGTTTGCCTCACCCAAAAATCCTTTGTCCCGTCCGGTTCCCCCCACAGTTTAAACAAAAAGGCCAACCCAGCCAGCTTCCGCTCAATAGACGCAGGCGACAGACCCGTCTCAATATTCCGTGCCACCCAATACAATACCACCCAGCGCCGGTCGGAGCCCCGACCAGCCACGCCAACCTCCCGCAGGAACGCCCACCATTCCGCCCACACCCTAGAATAAGCGGACCAAGTAGCCTCACTCAGCGACCTTCTCAACCAACCTGCGGCGATTCCAAGGGCAGCTCCCACATCCACCCGGGGCAGGGCGCCCCCGACTCCTCCGCTCCCGGCGCCAGCTGCCGGAACTTGTCCCACTGAAAACGAGAGAGTGAGTCAGCCAAAGAATTCTCCACCCCAGGTATATGCACTGCATAAACGTAAACATTGAGCCGCAAACAGCGAAAAACCAGCTGTCGCAGCAGCCGGATTTCGGGGGGCGAGGAAGCAGTCATCCGATTGACCTGAACCACCCCCATATTGTCGCAATTGATGCGCAACTTCAAATTACGAAACTCCTCCCCCCACAGCTCCAACGCCAACACTATCGGGAATAATTCTAGCAAGACCAAATTGCCCAACAACCCCGCAACCTCCCAGGAGCGCGGCCAAGGTTCAGCACTCCACCGGCCCCGAAAAAATGCCCCATAACCCGTAGACCCAGCCGCGTCAGTGACCAACTCCACATCGAAGTTGCTCACCGGCCCCGCCATCCACATGGCCCGCCCGTTATACGACCCCAAAAATTCATGCCATGCCCGCAGGTCCTCCCTATGTTCCTTCCGCAAGCGCA
Organism: Lithobates pipiens; assembly: GCF_037356315.1. Taxonomy (NCBI): domain Eukaryota; kingdom Metazoa; phylum Chordata; class Amphibia; order Anura; family Ranidae; genus Lithobates; species Lithobates pipiens. The sequence continues at coordinate 337,062,317 of NW_027507784.1, forward strand.
CAAAATGGTTAGGGGCGGTCACCCCGGCGGTGGCCCCCGACAGCCGTCGGCAGAACACACGGCCCATAGGGATGATCCGGCAAGCGAAATTCAGCTTGTCCAACAGGGACTGCAGGGCCCGAAGCTGAACCTTCGGCCGGCCCTGCATCCCTGCCAACTCCGCCTGCAGATCCCGCAATTTATTCTCCGGCAATCGACACTCCATTGCCAGCGAATCAATCACGATCCCCAAAAAACTCAATTCCGTAACCGGGCCTTCCGTCTTATCCCCCGCCAACGGCACCCCGAACCTGCCCGCAATGTGCTGCAACGTGGACAGAAGAATCGCACACACCTTGGAGGCAGGCGGGCCCACGCACAGAAAATCATCCAAATAGTGGATGACCGACTCCAGGCCCGAAACATCTCTCACCACCCATTCCAAAAACGAGCTAAAAGCTTCAAAATAGGCGCATGAAATGGAACAACCCATGGGCAGGCACAAATCTACATAAAACATGCCCCGCCAATGGCATCCCAACAGCCGGAAGCTTTCCGGGTGGACCGGCAGAAGTCGAAACGCCGATTCCACATCCGCCTTGGCCATACCGCCTGACCCACCGTACCGCCGCGTCAAAAGACGTGTAGGAAACCGTACACGCCTCCGGGTCAATGAAATCATTGACCGACCCCCCTCTCGGAAAAGACAGATGATGAATCAAGCGAAACTTCCCCGGCTCCTTCTTAGGAACCACACCCAACGGGGAAACCACCAGGTCCCCCCACGGCTGCACTTCGAAAGGCCCGCCCATCCGGCCCAGCGCCACCTCCTTACCCAATTTGTCATCCACCACCCCCGGGTGATCTAAAGCCGAGCGCAAATTCCTGGCTAACGGCGGCACCCCTTCCAAAGAACAGGGAATCCTAAAACCATCCCGAAAACCCGCAATCAACCCCCGCGCCGCCTCACCATCCGGATACCTATTTAGGAAAGGAAGCATCCTTCCCAGGTTCACCGGCGTCATCCCTTTTGTGACCGGCGTCACCGGCGCGCTTACCCTTTTTGAAACAGCGGGACAGGGGGTGGGCGCCGCCGCACCCGGAGCACTCATGCTTGAAACGGCACGCGCCCCCGAATTTACAAGCCCCTTCATTAAAGGGCCAGCACACCCCCCACTTTTTACCGGCCGGCAGTCCTGAGGACGACGCACTCCTGGCCCCCCCCTGAAGAAACGGAGTGGGCGTACGCGGGGCAGACATAAGCCGCATCCAGAGGCTTATGTCCTTGTGATCCCAGCGCAGGTCAGCCCGCACCGCCTTCCGCTGGCGAAACTGCTCATCATAGCGCAGCCACGCCAACCCCCCATACACCCGATGAGCCTCACCAATCGCGTCCAGGTAACAAAACAACGCCGAGCAATGCTCGGGGTTCTTTTACCCTGTCACGCTAGCCAAGATAGCGAATGCCTGAAGCCAATTCGCAAATGTGCGCGGGATCAGCCGATACCTACGTTTTTCCTCGTCGTCCTTCTTGGAACTGTCCGGCTTGACCCTATCCAAGTTAAACTTCTCAAGGGGGAGCAAAGAGAAAATCTCCACATACTCACCCTTTCCGATCTTGTCCCTCACCTCCTGCTTCAAATGCGCCCCCAACGGGCCCTCGAAGCAAACATAGACTTCGCACCGGGCAGCATCCGCGAGCCTAACCAGATCAGACCGCGCCCCCGGATCCGCGGGCACCGGGGGGACCCCCAAGCCCCCAGCTCCCGCATCCACGCTCCCCGCTGCCACCGCAGGCGGTGCGTCCCGCGCAGGCACAGCCTCTGCCCCCCCCCCAGTACTCAGCCAGGGGGCCACCTGAGGCGACCCGAGCCCCCCGCAAGCTTACCAACAAGGGCCTGCAGCCCCTCCAGCAGCTCCTGCAGCGGACCCGAGGGCCCCCCGGGGCTACTGGCCCCGCCCCCCCAATGAACCAGCCGCAACCCCCCATGACCTCCCGGGACCCCGTGGGCCCCGCACCCCCCTGTGACACCCCCATCAGACCACGCAAAGCATCCGCCAGCAAAGTAGACTCGCGCAACTTACCCGGCCCCCCCGGGGCCCCGGCGACCTGAACTGGTCCGGGCGCAGAAAAGGACACCTCCTCCTCCTGGGACAGCTCGCTCTCGGACCCGACCTCACCAGCGCGCACCGGGGACGCCGCTATCCCCCTGTGCTCCGATCGGTCCTTCCGGTCCATGCAATCCGGGACTGCAGGCAATGTCCTCCTCCCCCCGCCGCCCCCGGCATGCCGGCGTCTGAAACCGGCCCTGCCAGGCACCTTGGCGGCCTTCTGCGACCCGCCCTCCCCCCCAACTGCATGTGTCCCCCCCGGAGCGCCCCCCCGCCGCGCGGGTCACCGCTCCTGAGCCAGCAGGCCGCAGATCCACCGCCATGTGCACCCCCCCTGACGCACAGACCCCGAGCCACCCGCACCCCCCCCCCACCTCCGCCGGGCCCCGTGCAGGCCCGGCGCCATTGCCATGCTGCCGCATGCCGCAACGACCGCCCGGACCGGGGAGAGCCGGGAACCGGCCGTTTCGCCGGGGGGACCGAACGGTCCTCCCCCGGGCTCCGGGAGTCACGAGGCGGCCGAGGTGTAGGCCCAGGGGAAAAACGCGCCGGAGGCCGAGACCTCCGCGCGCGCAGCTGCACCTCACCTGTCCCGCCGCCGTCCTCATCGCCGTCCGCCAGGTCACCCACGCGGTCCCGCAGCCAGTCCGCACCGTGCACCTCCGCCGCCCGTCGTAGCCGCGCGAAGAGTCCCTCAAGATCAGCCATAGCAGAGGAGCAGCGAAAAACTGCCTCCTCTGTGTCCCACTGGGCTCCGAATGATCCCTTAAAGCCACACCCCTCCCTTTTATATGACCCCTCCCCTACACTGAACTTGTTTCCTGCAAACCTTTCCTCAACTCCACCCATAAAGCTTAACCCTCTGTGTCCCTCATCCACACTGTCATGTCCAGCACTCCTTATATCATTTCATTCTTAATCCGTGCTTCTCTGACTTGGAGGAACTGACCTCTGGAGGCCAAAAAAATGACCTAGTCAGAGGATAGCCTGTGGTCTCCTTGTGGCTGATCTTTCCCCATTGCTTACTATGCCTTATGTACACACAAGTGTATCTTCCGTCTGAAAAATCTTGGATGGTTTTTCCAATGGAATTCCGCTCAAGCTTATCTTGCATACACACGGTCACACAAAAGTTCTCTGAACTTTCAACCCTCAAGAACATACATACAACGCTACGACGACCCGAGAAAATGAAGTTCAATGCTTGAAAGCATGCGCCGAATTGTTTCCGAGCATGCGTAGGAATTTTGCACGTCGGAATTGCTACAGATGATCGTAATTTCCAATCGGAAATTTTTCCGACTGAAAAATTGAGAACCTGCTCTCAATCTTTTGCTGGCTGGAATTCTGCCAGCAAAAGTCCGATTGAGCGTACACACGATCGCATTTTCTGACCAAAAGCTCTCATCTGGCTTTTGCTGGCAGAATTTCCGATCGTGTGTACGCGGCATTATTCATTGTGTGGCTGTGTGGAAAATTGATCAATCCTGGAGGTGATCAAAAAAAATAATACACGATCTCATGTTTACAATCCTGCGCCCATACGCGACGCCATAACGCCGTGGCTGGGCCTTCGACGGTCATAGAGGTGACTGGTGTACATCTGGTCACCGGAAATCTCTATGGTCGTAATCTAACAGTGGCCAATTATTTTTCCGGGTCCCCAATGGGCCCCCCGTTGCCTGTAAGTATGATCAAGCTGTGGAACTGCCGCTATGATATTTCTTATGGTTCACAGAATCGCCAGCTGAAAACAAGGATATCTGGATGATGCCTGTAGCTGCAGCCATCATTCAGAAATTCCCACTGAAAGTCAAGGACATCATATGACAGCCTTGGGCCCACATGCCTGTACCAACAGCTGACTTGGCCTCTCAGCTAAGCCTCTCAGCTAAGCCAGACGCCCCCCCCCCTCCACAGCCCAACACTCCAGTAAGCGCTGGAGGGGGAGAGCAAAGAACCGGTGAATGACAGTCATAAACTCTTTGCTCAGTGAAGGCTGCGAACTGAGCAATCAGCCGTGTTTGATCACTCAGTCTTAGGCCGCGTACACACGGGCGGACTGTATGGCCTACTTAGTCCGTCGAAACACATTTCAGTGGAGAATCCGCTCGTGTGTGGGCTTCAGCGGACTTTTTCAGCGTGCAGTCTGGTGTACTAAGTATTTCGGATTTTTCTAAATTCTGTCCGTCATACTTTGGTTTCAGCGGACAATCCGCTCGTGAGTAGGCTAGTTCGACGGACTAAGAATGGCGCATGCTCAGAAAGGATTTACACGGCGGAAGGTTGCATTGCTGTGTATTGGACTTCCTATTTCTAGTCCCGTCGTACGTGCTGTACACGTCATCGCGCAAGCTTTCGACGGACTGTTTGTGCATCCATGTGTGGTCAAGTCCGTTCATTCGAAAGTATGACGGACTGTCCGTCGGATTGTATGACAGACTAAGTAGGCCATACAGTCCGCCCGTGTGTACGCGGCCTTAGAAGCAGTGGGGGACACATGCAGCATGTGGCATCCATCTACATAAGTATGATTTTTTTTTTTTAAAACATACTTTCCTATTACTAATATCTGGCAAGAATGGGACTATATTATTTTGGGGATCCACAACCATAAATACGTAAGTCTTAAACAATAACTTAACCTAAAATCATGTTATTATTTATTCTTAACCCTTTCACGCCTTCCTAGGTCCTTAAGAGATTCTAAATTCTGGGAGGTGGTTGGCGGGCAGGTCACATGCTCCCGATCACAAGTTTGCATCAGGAGCTTTCCAATCCCCATTGATAATTTTGCTGGGAGCGCCTATGACGCGCACTCTCGGCGCAGGAAAATGTTTACATAGGGGGCGCATATACAGTATGCAGCCTCTTTCGGTATTAAAGTTCACCCACCGAGAGGCCTCATATAGGCGTACAGCCGATGGTAACTGGTTAAAAAGCATATAGAGGGCATTCAACAAGATCCTATCTCACACCATTATAATATTGCCCCCTGATTTGGGTATAATAGACCACCATGTTTATCCTTACTTATGCGGCTTTACCCTGTGTGGAAACCTTTTTGGCTTTGCTTGATGTGGAAGCTCAAGCCTTCCTTAAGGTAGTTTCTGACATTGTTCTTTGTCCCTCTGTCTGGCTCCAGTTCACCAAAAAAGAAAATTGAACTCCATTGCCTGGATGTGGCTCAGACTGGGGGAATTTATCTCTTATGCTGCGTACACACGACTGGACTTTTCGACAGCAAGGGTCCGATGGATTTGTTCCGTCAGACAATTCGATCGTGTGTGGGCTCCATCAGACCTTTGCTGTCCAAAAATCTGACGGACTTTAGAAAATTGAACATGTTTCAAATTTTTCGGGCAGAACTCCGCCGGATCCAGTTCCTGTCGAGAAATCCGCTAGTCTGACAGACGAAAACCGACGCGAGGGCAGCTACTGGCTACTGGCTATGAACTTCCTTATTCTAGTCCGGTCGTACGCAGGGCCGTCTTTAAGGCAGGGCAAAAGGGGCAGCTGCCCTGGGCCCTATCATTGTTGTGGGGCCCAAAGCAGCTGCCTCATACTTGCCAACTATCCCAGTTTGAATTCTCTTGTCCTTTGAAGTTTTAGTCCTGTGATATGTCCTGATATCTCAGTGTGAAGTGCTGCTACTAATGCTGCCCAACTCTGCCTTATTGTTGTGTACAGATGACTCACCTGCAGACCCTGTGTTTACATGTAAATAACCGGCATTCATATGTAAATAGTGGCGGCATTCATAAGTAAATAGCTGTGACCGGTGGCATTGATATGTAAATAAAGGCAGCATTCATATAGATCATGGACCCCTGCAGTGAGGAGATGATGTGCTGTTACCTCTAGCAACCAATTCGTGAGCAGTAATACTGTACAGTAATCTCTAGCAACCAATTAACAAGCAGAAATCATTTTCTAAGTATACAGAAAACGAACAAAACTCTGGATAGCCGCACTCCGGATTAGGTAAAAAGTAAAAGTGCCTTTATTTCTTCAAATGCAAAAAGTCCAGAAATCATTTTCTGTAACCTCTAGCAACTAATCAGTGAGCCGTAATGTGTGCTGTAACCTCTAGCAACCAGTTAGTAAGTAGTAACTGCTGGCAACCAATCACAATTGCTGCCTGATTTTAAGTCTAGCTGCTATTTATGTATGTTGGAGGGGGGGGGGGGCCCAAGAAAATTTTTGCCCAGGGTCCAATCAATATTAAAGACGGCCCTGGTCGTACGTCATCACGTTCAAATCCATCAGACTTTGGTGTGATTGTGTCTGTCCAAGTCCGTTCATTCGGAAAGTCCGCCGAAACTATGCTGAAAGTCCGTCGAAAAGTCCGGTCGTGTGTACACGGCATTACCACAGCTTCTTCTTCAGAATGACTGATTCACTTTTTGTCATCCATAATGGACCCCAAAAGGTGCATCAGCTTCTTGTTCTACTATTTCTAGGTGGCTCAGACAGACCATTTTTTTGGCTTATGGTCTTAAGGACCAGGCTACACCCATTCCTATGAAGGCACATCCTACCAATCCTGTGAGTCTTTACTGGGCTTTTCAGCATCAAACTACGGTTTACTTGATTTGCAAGACACGGCCTTCTATTGACACATTCTCTAAGGCCGCGTACACACGGGCGGACTGTTCGCCCAACCTTGTTCGGCAAACAGTTTCATCAAACAGTCCGCTCAAAATTTGCATGAGCGGACTTGCCCACACACGAGCGGACTGTTTGACGAACAAGGTTGGGCAAACAGTTCGCTCAACTTTTGAAATGAACGGACTCGCCCACGTAAGGCGGAGGCAAATCCGCCCATTTCGAGCGCGTGTACAGGTAGGCGGGGCCCGCGAAGGAGACGTCGCGGGCTCCGCCGCCTGGAATGGGCTTAAAGGGGAACCCCAACGCCGAAAAAAATCGGCGTGGGGGTTCCCCCCAAGTCCACACCAGACCCTTGTCCGAGCACGCTACCCGGCCGGCCAGGAAAGGGGGGCGAGCGAGCGCGCCCCCCCTCCTGAGCCGTACCAGGCCGCGTGCCCTCAACATGGGGGGTGCCTTGGGGAAGGGGGGGCCGCGCGGCCCCCCCACCCCAAAGCACCTTGTCCCCATGTTGATGAGGACAAGGGCCTCTTCCCGACAACCCTGGCCGTTGGTTGTCGGGGTCTGCGGGCGGGGGGCTTATCGGAATCCGGGAGCCCCCTTTAAGAAGGGGGCCCCCGGATACCGGCCCCCCACCCTATGTGAATGAGTATGGGGTACAATGTACCCCTACCCATTCACCTGTGAAATAAAGTACACAAAAAAACACAACACATGGAAAAAGTATTTTATTGCACAGCTCCGGGGGTCTTCCGTCTTCGGGGGTCTTCTCGCCGGACTCCTCCGCTATGTGTGTGTAGCTCTTTTGCTAGCGGAGGAGTCCGGCTTTCTTCCTCCCCGCCGCCGGCCTCTTCTCCCGACTTCGGGGGTCTTGTCCCCCTCTTCGGTTCTTCTGCCGGGCCACCGCGCCTGGTCCGGTGGCCCGGTCTTCTGTCGCCGTCTTCCGTTCTTCTGTCGCCGCCTTCGGTTCTTCTGCCGGGCCACCGCGCCTTCTTGTAGCTCTTTTACAGGCGGTGGCCCGGTCTTCTGTCGCCGCCGCCGCCGCCGCCGCCGCCGCCGCCGCCGCCGCCGCCGCCGCCTTCCGTTCTTGTTCTTCTTCTTGTTCTTCTTCTTCTGGAGATGTTGACTCGACGAGCTCTCCGGCCGGAATGCCAGGGACACGCTCCGCTGCCACTTATATAGTGACAATGGGGCGGTGTCACATGGTATATGTCACATGGGTTGGTCACATGGGTTGATGTCACATGGGGACTATGACATCGTAAGGGGGCGGGGTCACCATGTGACCAACCCATGTGACATATACCATGTGACACCGCCCCATTGTCACTATATAAGTGACCGCACAGCGCGGCTCTGGCATTCCGGCCGGAGAGATCGTCGAGTCAACATCTCCAGGAGAAGAAGAAGAACAAGAAGAAGAACAAGAAGAAGAACAAGAACGGAAGGCGGCGGCGGCGGCGACAGAAGACCGGGCCACCGCCTGTAAAAGAGCTACAAGAAGGCGCGGTGGCCCGGCAGAAGAACCGAAGGCGGCGACAGAAGAACGGAAGACGGCGACAGAAGACCGGGCCACCGGACCAGGCGCGGTGGCCCGGCAGAAGAACCGAAGAGGGGGACAAGACCCCCGAAGTCGGGAGAAGAGGCCGGCGGCGGGGAGGAAGAAAGCCGGACTCCTCCGCTAGTAAAAGAGCTACACACACATAGCGGAGGAGTCCGGCGAGAAGACCCCCGAAGACGGAAGACCCCCGGAGCTGTGCAATAAAATACTTTTTCCATGTGTTGTGTTTTTTTTTGTACTTTATTTCACAGGTGAATGGGTAGGGGTACATTGTACCCCATACTCATTCACATAGGGTGGGGGGCCGGTATCCGGGGGCCCCCTTCTTAAAGGGGGCTCCCGGATTCCGATAAGCCCCCCGCCCGCAGACCCCGACAACCAACGGCCAGGGTTGTCGGGAAGAGGCCCTTGTCCTCATCAACATGGGGACAAGGTGCTTTGGGGTGGGGGGGCCGCGCGGCCCCCCCTTCCCCAAGGCACCCCCCATGTTGAGGGCACGCGGCCTGGTACGGCTCAGGAGGGGGGGCGCGCTCGCTCGCCCCCCTTTCCTGGCCGGCCGGGTAGCGTGCTCGGACAAGGGTCTGGTGTGGACTTGGGGGGAACCCCCACGCCGATTTTTTTCGGCGTTGGGGTTCCCCTTTAAGCCCATTCCAGGCGGCGGAGCCCGCGACGTCTCCTTCGCGGGCCCCGCCTACCTGTACACGCGCTCGAAATGGGCGGACTTTCCGAGCGGGAACAGTCCGCTCATTTCGAAAGTACAGCGGACAAGCCCACACACGGGCGGACTGTCCGCTCAAACACAGTTTCAGCGGACAGTTTTTCGGAATTTCCGAAAGACTTTGTCCGTCCAACTGTCCGCTGAAACTGTCCGCTGAAAGCCCACACACGAGCGGACTGTCCGCCCAAACACTGTTCAGCGGACAAGGTTGGGCGAACAGTCCGCCCGTGTGTACGCGGCCTAAGTTCCACTAGCTGGATGCTTCAGCTTCATCTGATGCAAGCTTCAGCCATAAGGTGCTTCAGGTAGCCCATTGAGCTGAAGGCAGACCTAATTTCTCAGTTGCTTTCTCTGCATTTGTTTTCTGTGTTGCTCATCGCTCAGTTGGACTGCTGTTTGGCATCCCGAAGGTGAACTTCCTGTGTCCTTCATTGGATGAGAAGAAAAATTTGATTTTCTTTTCTTGGAGTCCGTTATTGAAAAATTTCAGGCATCAGCATGTTATCCAGCTTGGACCAATGTAACTATGCATAGGACATACCTGGCTGATGCTGGAAGAAGCTGGCAAATCACTGATGTTGACACCGCTACTACAGTGATCTTCACTAGCTTTTGGGTCCCATTCTGGTTGGACGGCCTGATGCCTATTGAATACAGGAGGTTGGCCACTTGGCTTGGGTGCCATTCAGAGAATGCTTTTCATTCTCTGAATGCAAAGTGATCCCTGATTGGATGAGGTGGAGAGCATGACACCACCGCCCTACCTCTCCACCTCATTTAATCAGAGAGCACATAGCATTCATTCATTGAATGACATCAGTGGGAGCTGACAGCCTCCTGTGCCAACAAGGCAACAGGCTGACCACCCAGCAAGGGACTTGGATGCAAATGGAGATCACTGAATTATCGGTCTAGTAGCAGTGTCTACTTCAGTGATTTCCAGAGGCACTGGCCAAGTATGTCATATATATAATTACATTGGTCCAGGCTGGACCAGTGTATAACATATCCATGCTGGGAATTATTCTTTAAAGCTTCATTCACACTTGTAGGACTCCAAAGTTGCGCTGACTTTGGAGTGCAACTTTGACACAACTTTGGATGAGTGCAACTTGGATATGACTTTGCCTTTGACCAGTGATAATGGACAACTGTTGCACACAAGTTGCATTGTATAACATTCAGGTACAACTATCATGCACCTTCTGAGGGTTGACGTCTATGGCCCTCAAGTTGCTTGAAAGTTGGACCAAAGTAGTGCATGAACTACTTTGAAGTTTCTGCAACTTTAAGTCAAACATATATAAAGGGTTATTATTGGAAAACATGGGGAACGACTTGTCATGCAACTTTGATGTCCAAAGTTGCATGACAAGTCACACAAGTGTGAATGGAGCCTAAGGCCGCGTACACACGGGCGGATTGTCTGCCCAACTAAGTCCGTCAGACAATCCGACAGACAGTCCGTCCTACTTTTGAATGAACGGACTTGACCACACACGATGAACAGACAGTCCGCTGAAAGCTTGCGCGATGACGTGTACAGCACGTACGACGGGACTAGAAATACGACGTCCAATACACTGCAATGCAACCTTCGGCCGTGTAAATCCTTTCTGAGCATGCGCCATACTTAGTCCGTCCAACTTGCCTACTCACGAGCGGACTGTCCGCTGAAACCAAGTTTGGACGGACAATATTACGGAAATTCTGAAAGACTTAGGCCGCGTACACACGGGCGGACTGTCTGACGGACTTGGTCCGCTGAAACGTGTTTCAGCGGACAATCCGCTCGTGTGTGGGCTTCAGCTGACTTTTTCGGCGGACAGTCTGGCGGACTAAGTCTTTCGGAATTTCGGTAATATTGTCCGTCCAAACTTGGTTTCAGCGGACAGTCCGCTCGTGAGTAGGCTAGTTTGACGGACTAAGTATGGCGCATGCTCAGAAAGGATTTACACGGCGAAAGGTTGCATTGCAGTGTATTGGACGTCGTATTTCTAGTCCCGTCGTACGTGCCGTACACGTCATCGTGCAAGATTTCGGCGGACTGTCTGTTCATCGTGTGTGGTCAAGTCCGTTCATTCGAAAGTAGGACGGACTGTCTGTCGGATTGTCTGACAGACTTAGTTGGGCAGACAGTCCGCCCGTGTGTACGCGGCCTTAGTCCGCCAGACTGTCCGTTGAAAAAGTCAGCTGAAGCCCACACACGAGCGGATTGTCCGCTGAAACACGTTTCAGCGGACTAAGTTGGACGGACAATCCTCTCGTGTGTACGCGGCCTAAGGCTCCAAACTTTGAAGTGCAACTTTGACGCAACTTTGGATGGGTGTGACTTGGATGCGACTAGTTGTCCCTCTGCAAAGTTGGACCCACCGTTGCACCACTGTTGCATGTAAAACATTCAGGGATGACTTTCATGCAACTTTGGAGTGTTAACATTGAAGTCTATGGTCCTCAATTTGCATGAAAGCCGGACCAAAGTAGTGCATGAATTAGTCGCTACGACTTTAATTCACACGTATATATGAATGGTTATCAATGGAAAACATGAGGAAGGACTTGTCATGTGACTTTGATTTCCAAAGTCATATGACAAGTTGCACAAGGTGTGAATGGGGTCTAAGGGACATAAGTCCTAGCCCTCTGTGTTTCAGTTCTGATTTGCTACAAAACTCAGGCATGCTGGTAGTACGAGGTCTTATCTTGGGCTTGCCTCCAATTTATTTGTTTGTCAGTGTCTGATCCTCCTGTAGGCGGTAGTATGAAGGGGAAGGTTTTTTTCTGTCCCTTAAAGGAATCCAAGAAAAAGATTTTATGATGAGCGCAACAATTCTAATTTTTAAAAATGTTATATACATAATTACATTTTTGATTGTTAATTTTTTAGGAATTCATGACCACGTGGAACCCTATAGTCTTCAAACCGAAACCCAAAGTTGGAGCCCCCGAAAGAGGAGCTGCAAGCAAAATGGACCAGTGGACACAAATGGGCCACAGTCTACAGAGGAGAGTTCAGATTCAGCTGCAGTGGAAGAAAAGAATCTCCCTGAGATGGACATCGGATCAATTCCATCGCCTGTTTGTAATCTGGGATAACAAAGCTTTAAGTTTTTAGCTTCCTGAGGCTCATAATACTAACATATAGAACTGGCACAGTAGTGTTGGGGTATGATCTCAATACCACCATAACCACTTGAGTACCATCCTGTAATACCCCTTCATTACCAGGCCATTTTTTCAGTTTTCAGGGTCAGGACTGACAATTACCTGGTCATGCAAGACTATATCCAATTCATTATATTGGTTATTTTAGAGAGATTTTTCTTTCTTCAGGAGTTAGATAACCAGATCCCACCTAGCCGATAGCAGAATGATGGCCGCTGCAGGGATCAGTTATCCTGATCAGGCTATGATGTCCAGCATGATTAGGCGCTCGTGTGCGCCCCCCCAGGGGTGTGCAGAATGGTGCGGTGTGTCGATCCGACACACTGCATCTCCAATCTAGGTAAAGAGCCTATGATACACCATGTGATCAACTGTGTCCAGTCATAGCTGATCACATGGTAACCAGGACGTGCCAATTATTGGCTTTCCTCCATGTGTGATGACAAGGCGTGAGCAGCCGAGGCGGCTCTTCTGACGGGGGGGGGGGGGGTCTGCGCTGATAATCAACGCATTATCAGCCCACCAGTGCCCGCCAGTGATGCCCATCAGTGACCCACCAGTGATGCCCACAATTTCTTGCCAGTAATGCCAATGAGCGCCTACCCACATGTGATGTCAAACAGTGCCCATCAGGGATGCCAATCAGTGCCCATCACTAATGCCAGTCAGTGCCCATCACTAATGCCTGTCGGTGCCTTCTCATCAGTGCTGCCTATCAGTGCCCATCATTGCCACCCATCAGTGTCCATCAGTGCTGCCTCTCAGTGCCATCTATAAGTGCCCATCATTGCCCAGTGCCACATATCAGTGCCCATCAGTGCTGCATATTAGTGCCACCTATCAGTGCCCATCAGTGCTGCCTCATCGGTGCCCGTCAGTGAAGTAGAAAATGTACTTATTTACAAGATTTTATATAATTTTATAAAAAATATATAATATAAATTTATAATCTTTTTTTTTTTTTGTAGCACAAACAATTAAAAAGCCAATGGTGATCAAATATCACCAAAAGAAAGCTATATTTGTGGGGAAAAAAAAGATAAAAATGTCATATGGGTACAGTGTCGCGTGACCGCGCAATTGTCATTCAAAGTGCGACAGCAGCTGAAAGCTGAAAATTAGCCTAATTTATTTTTGCAGTAAAAAAGACCAAAAATTTAGGGTTGCTTATGTTTACCTTTCATTAGCTTACCTTTAACCACTTGCCGCCCGCCCTATTACAAATTGACGGCGGCAAAGTGGTTTCATTATCCTAACCCGACGTCATATGACGTGATTAGGATAATAAGCCGCTGCGCGCCCCCGGGGGCGCGCATCGCGGCGATCGTTGTTGCGGGGTGTCAGTCTGACACCCGGCAACTACGATCTCGGTAAAGAGTCTCCGACGGAGACTCTTTACCATGTGATCAGCCGTGTCCAATCACGGCTGATCACAGTGTAAATGGGAAGAGCCGGTGATCGGCTTTCCCTCACTCGCGTCTGTCAGACGCGAGTAGAGGAGAGCCGATCGGCTGCTCCTCTGACAGGGGGGGTCTGTGCTGATCGATTATCAGCACAGCCCCCCCGAGGATGCCCACACTGGACCACCAGGGACACCACTAGACCACCAGGGAAAAGGTAATAAAAATACATAATCCTCCCTAGACCACCAGGGTGCCAGTCAGCACAATGGGTGCCAATCAGTGCCCATAATGGATGCCAATCAGTGGCCACAATGGGCATCACTGATTGGCATGCATTATTGTTTGGCACTGATTGGCATCCATTACTATAACACCGATGCCGCCTATCAGTGCCCACCTGTGCCGCCTATGAGTGCCCACCTGTGCCGCCTGAGTGCCCACCTGTGCCGCCTATCCATGCCCACCTGTGCCGCCTATCTATGCCCACCTGTGCCGCCTATCTATGCCCACCTGTGCCGCCTATCCATGCCCACCTGTGCCGCCTATCCATGCCCATCCGTGCCGCCCATCCGTGCCAGCTATCAGTGCCAATTTGTGCCACCTATCAGTGTCCGTCCGTGTCGCCCATCCGTGTCGCCCATCCGTGTCGCCCATCAGTGCCGCCTATCAGTGCCGCCTATCAGTGCCACTTCATTGGTGCCACATTGGTGCCCATCAGTGCCACCTTATCAGTGCCCATCAGTGTAGCCCCATCAGTGCCCATCAGTGAAGGAGAAAACATACTTATTTACAAAGTTTTGAAACTGAAACAAAAAAAAACATTTTTTTTTTCAAAATTTTCGGTATTTTTTTATTTGTAGCGCAAAAAATAAAAACCGGAGAGGTGATCAAATACCACCAAAAGAAAGCTCTATTTGTGGGAAAAAAATGATAAAAATTTCATTTGGGTACAGTGTAGCATGACCGCGCAATTGTCATTCAAAGTGCGACAGCGCTGAAAGCTCAAAATTGGTCTGGGCAGGAAGGTGTTTAACCACTTTCAGACCGGACCATTTTGCTGGTAAATGACCAGAGGTCTTTTTACACTTTGGCACTGCGCTGCTTTAACTGGTAATTGCGCGGTCATGCAATGTTGTACCCAAACAAAATTTGCGTCCTTTTCTTCCCACAAATAGAGCTTTCTTTTGATGGTATTTGATTGCCTCTGCGATTTTTATTTTTTGCGATATAAACGTAAAAAGACCGCAAATTTTGAAAAAAAATGATATTTTCTACTTTTTGTTATTAGAAAAATCCAATAAACTCAATTTTAGTCATACATTTAGGCCAAAATGTATTCAGCCACATGTCTTTGGTAAAAAAAAAGTCAATAATTGTATATTTATTGGTTTGCGCAAAAGTTGTCACATCTACAAACTAAGGTACGTTTTCTGGAATTTACGCAGCTTTTAGTTTACGACTGCCTATCTCATTTCTTGAGGTGCTAAAATGGCAGGGCAGTACAAAACCCCCCCAAATGACCCCATTTTGGAAAGTAGACCCCCTAAGGAAATTGATAAGAGGCATGTTGAGCCCATTGAATATTTTATTTTTTTGCCTCAAGCGATTGAATAATGACAAAAAAAAATTTTTTTTTTTTTTTTTACACAAAGTTGTCACTAAATGATATATTGCTCACACATGCTATGGGCGTATGTGAAATGACACCCCAAAATAAATTCTGCTGCTTCTCCTGAGTATGGGGATACCACATATGTGGGACTTTTTGGGAGCCTAGCCGCGTACGGGGCCCCGAAAACCAAGCACCGCCTTCAGGCTTTCTAAGGGCGTAAATTTTTGAGTTCACTTCTCACTACCTATTACAGTTTTGAAGGCCATAAAATGCCAAGATGGCACAAAACCCCCACAAATGACCCCATTTTAGAAAGTAGACACCCCAAGCTATTTGCTGAGAGGCATGTTGAGTTCATGGAATATTTTATATTTTGCCACAAGTTGCGGGAAAATTACAAACTTTTTTTTTTTTTTTTTTTTTTTTAACAAAGTTGTCACTAAATGATATATTGCTCATGCATGCCATGGGCATATGTGAAATGACACCCCAAAATAAATTCTGCTGCTTCTCCTGAGTACGGGGATACCACATATGTGGGACTTTTTGGGAGCCTAGCCGCGTACGGGGCCCCGAAAACCAAGCACCGCCTTCAGGCTTTCTAAGGGCGTAATTTTTTGATTTCACTCCTCACTACCTATTACAGTTTTGAAGGCCATAAAATGCCAAGATGGCACAAAACCCCCACAAATGACCCCATTTTAGAAAGTAGACACCCCAAGCTATTTGCTGAGAGGCATGTTGAGTCCATGGAATATTTTATATTTTGCCACAAGTTGCGGGAAAATTACAAACTTTTTTTTTTTTTTTTTTTTTTCACAAAGTTGTCACTAAATGATATATTGCTCACGCATGCCATGGGCATATGTGAAATGACACCCCAAAATAAATTCTGCTGCTTCTCCTGAGTATGGGGATACCACATATGTGGGACTTTTTGGGAGCCTAGCCGCGTACGGGGCCCCGAAAACCAAGCACCGCCTTCAGGCTTTCTAAGGGCGTTACAGTTTTGAAGGCCATAAAATGCCAAGATGGCACAAACCCCCCCCAAATGACCCCATTTTGGAAAGTAGACACCCCTAAATTTAGGGGTACACTAGTGAGACTAGGTAATAAATGGCGGGTGCCCTGAAACTATAAAAAAATAACTAACCAACCAGCGTCACCTGTAACAGTTATATGGTGATCACTGGTGAAAGGGTTAACTAGGGGGCAATTAGGGGGCTTTATGCGGTAGTATATGGGGGTCCCTGGCGCTATAAAAAGCTGCAGCGAACCTAAATACCTACCTGCCTAACTAGCGTCACCTGTGACACTAATACAGCGATCAGAAAAACGATCGCTTATTAGGCTGGGTTCACACTGGAGCGATGCGGGAACGCCACGAATGCGCGGCGGGTTCCCGCATCGCATGCCTCCCGGCGGCAGTTCACACTGCCCTATGCGAACTGCTGGGAGTGTCAGTGAAATGTTACTGACACCCCCAGATCAGTTCGCATATCGCAGTGCGATCTGCAAACTCGGATCGCATGGTGTGAACACCCATGCGATCCGATTCTGCTGCGGGCCAAAAAAAGGGTCCCGTGCGAATTTGCGGCGGGTGCGGCGGGTGTGGCGGGTGCGGCGAATGGCTGAACTCGAATCGCACAGAGATCGGATGTGATTTGCACTGCAGTGCGGTGCGAATCACATTCGTTCTCATAAACCGCTGCAATGTGAACCCAGCCTTAGTGACACTGGCGACGGGGGGTGATCACGGGGTTAAACCTTTATTGGGGGGGTTAGGGGGGTACATTAGAACTAAAGGGGGCTAACTCTAACTGCCCTAACAGTTATTACAGTCACAAATGACACCAATGCAAAAAAAAAAAAAAAAAAAAAAAAAATGACATTGGTGTCACTGTGACTGGGGGGCAGGGGTAATTGGGGGGGTGATCGGGGGGTAAAGGGGGGGTGTGAGTGTGCCTGGCATGTTCTACTGTGTGTGTGAGTGTTGGTGCAACTTACTGATCCGCTCTCCTCCGTGTCGGAACGAAAAATACCGACACGGAGGAGAGAATACATCACTTCCTCTCCTGTGTTTACATTACAGGAGAGGAAGTGATGTCACCGAGGATTTCTATTCGTCGGGAGCGATCGCGAGGGGGTGGCCATGAATGAATGGCCGTCCCCTCGTCCGGGATCGCTCCCGTACGAATACCGACCGCCGCAGGCACCGGGCGGGGGCCCGATCGGGCCCCCGACCCGCGGGAGGCAAGGGACGTACATGTATGTCCTTATGCCTGCCCGTGCCATTGTACCGACGTACATCGGCGTGCGGCGGTCGGCAACTGGTTAAGTGCCCTGTATTGAAGTGGTTAAAAAACTGGAGGTCAGTGGCACTAAAGGGTCCATGTCCACCCAACCTTTAAAATAAAAAATAATCCCACATTTAGTGGTGGTCAGCAATACTTTAAATCACCCCCCCCCCCCCCCCCCCCACCCTCAAGACAAAAAAAACACAACTTCACAAGCATTGCTGGTCAGTGGAACTTAAAAACCCCCACAAAAGAAAAGACAATCATTGGTGGTCAGTGGCACTTAAAGCCCCCCCCCAGAATCACACCATTATTGATGGTCAGTAGCACTTTAACCCCCAGCCAACCGTTCATATAGCCTAACTTTTTTAGATGTTCTTTATACAAATTCCAGCACTGTAAAGTCATACACACTTCTCTTTCTTCCCGATTGCTGGAGAGATATATTTTCCATAATTACAGTCAGGTCCATAAATATTGGGACATCAACACAATTCTAATCTTTTTGTCTCTATACACCACCACAATGGATTTGAAATGAAACAAACAAGATGTGCTTTAACTGCAGACTTTCAACTTTAATTTGAGGGTATTTACATCCAAATCAGGTGAACGGTGTAGGAATTACAACAGTTTGTATATGTGCCTCCCACTTTTTAAGGGACCAAAAGTAATGAGACAGATTAACAATCATCCATCAAACTTTCACTTTTTAATACTTGGTTGCAAATCCTTTGCAGTCAATTATACCCCGAAGTCTGGAACGCATAGATATCACCAGACGCTGGGTTTCATCCCTGGTGATGCTCTGCCAGGCCTCTACTGCAACTGTCTTCAGTTCCTGCTTGTTCTTGGGGCATTTTCCCTTCAGTTTTGTCTTCAGCAAGTGAAATGCATGCTCAATTGGATTTGGGTCAGGTGATTGACTTGGCCATTGCATATCATTCCACATCTTTCCCTTAAAAAACTCTTTGGTTGCTTTCGCAGTATGCTTCGGGTCATCGTCCATCTGCACTGTGAAGCGCCGTCCAATGAGTTCTGAAGCATTTTGCTGAATATCAGCAGATAATATTCCCCCGAAACACTTCAGAATTCATCCTGCTGCTTTTGTCAGCAGTCACATCATCAATAAATACAAGAGAAGCAGTTCCATTGGCAGCTATACATGCCCACACCATGGCACTATCACCACCATGCTTCACTGATTGTATGCTTTGGATCATGAGCAGTTCCTTTCCTTCTCCATACTCTTCTCTTCCCATCACTCTGGTACAAGTTGATCTCGGTCTCATCTGTCCATAGGATGTTGTTCCAGAACTGTGAAGGCTTTTTTAGATGTTGTTTGGCAAAATCTAATCTGGCCTTCCTGTTTTTGAGGCTCACCAATGGTTTACATCTTGTGGTGAACCCTCTGTATTCACTCTGGTGAAGTCTTCTCTTGATTGTTGGCTTTGACACACATACACCTACCTCCTGGAGAGTGTTCTTGATCTGGCCAACTGTTGTGAAGGGTGTTTTCTTCACCAGGGAAAGAATTCTTCGGTCATCCACCACAGTTGTTTTCCGTGGTCTTCCGGGTCTTTTGGTGTTGCTGAGCTCACCGGTGCGTTCTTTCTTTTTAAGGATGTTCCAAACAGTTGATTTGGCCACACCTAATGTTTTTGCTATCTCTCTGATGGGTTTGTTTTGTTTTTTCAGCCTAATGATGGCTTGCTTCACTGATAGTGACAGCTCTTTGGATCTCATATTGAGAGTTCACAGCAACAGATTCCAAATGCAAATAACTTGAAATGAACTCTGGACCTTTTATCTGCTCCTTGTAAATGGGATAATGAGGGAATAGCACACACCTGGCCATGGAACAGCTGAGCAGCCAATTGTCCCATTACTTTTGGTCCCTTAAAAAGTGGGAGGCACATATACAAACTGTTGTAATTCCTACACTGTTCACCTGATTTGGATGTAAATACCTTCAAATTAAAGCTGAAAGTCTGCAGTTAAAGCGCATCTTTGTTTCATTTTAAATCCATTGTGGTGATGTATAGAGCCAAAAAGATTGGAATTGTGTCAATGTCCCAACATTTATGGACCTGACTGTAATTCTATCTGTACACTACCTTTCCTAAAAAAGGGGTATGCAGACTTTGGTATGGAGATGGTATGGAGACTTTCTACTGGGATAAATCACAGCAATTTTCTTGAGGAATGCATTCCATGACACCTTCTCTTCTTATACCGCGTACACACGACCGGACTTTTCGACGGACTAGGTCCGACGGTCTTCCCGACGGACTTTCGGTGGAGGTCTGACGGACCTTCTGAACAAAACGGACTTGGCCACACACGACCGGACTAAGTCCGTTTGTTTTGAACATGATGACGTAAACGGGACTAAACAAGGAAGTTCAATAGCCAGTAGCCAATAGCTGCCCTTGCGTCGTATTTGGTCCGTCGGACTAGCACACAGACGAACGGTTTTCTTGATTTTTAGTCCGTCGGAAAGATTTGAGACATGTTCTATTTCTAGGTCCGTTGGGTTTTTCTTTGTATCCCGAACAATTCTTCCGGCAGTTGTGTTTGCAATCTTTCTTGGCCTACCTAACCTTGGCTTGGTATCAAGAGATCCTTGAATTTTCCACTTCTTAATAAGTGATTGAACAGTACTGACTGGCATATTCAAGGCTTTTGTATATCTTTTTTATATCCTTTTCCATTTTTATAAAGTTCCATTACCTTGTTACGTGGGTCTTTTGACAGTTCTTTTCTGCTCCCCATAGCTCAGTATCTAGCCTGCTCAGTGCATCCATGTGATAACTAACAAACAAATTGACTATTTATAAACAGACACTAATTGTGATTTAAAACAGCCACAGATGTGGGAAATTAACCTTTTAATTGCCATTTTAACCGGTGTGTGTCACTTTGTGTGTCTGCACCAAGGCCAGACATTCCAGGGGATGGAAACTTTTCACCACAGCCATTTGGGGGATTTCTGTTATCATTACGATTTAAAAAGGAGCCAAAGAACTATGTTATAATAAATGTCTTCATATCATCACTATCCTTAACCACTTTAGCCCCAGAAATTTTTACCCCCTTAATGACCAGGCCATTTTTTCTGATACAGTACTGTGTTACTTTAACTGACAGTTGCGCGGTCGTGCGATGCTGTACATAAATAAAATTTATGTGCTTTTTATTTATGTGCTTTTTTTTCCCCACAAATGGAGCTTTATTTTGGTGGTATTTGATCACCTCTGTGGTTTTTATTTTTTTGCGATATAAACAAAAAGAGAGTGACAATTTTGAAAAAAAAAACAATATTTTTTTACATTCTGCTGTAAAACATATGCAATAAAAAAAATTAAAAAAATTTAATCTCTTCCTCAGTTTAGGCCAATATGTATTCTGCTACATATCTTTGTTAAAAAAATTCCAACAACCGTATATTGATTTGTTTGCGCAAAAGTTATCGCGTATACCAACTGTGGGATATTTTTATAGCATTTTTTTTTTTTACTAGTGGCAGTGATCAGCGATTTTCATCTGGTTAGTGACAGAAAAATCAGACACCTAACTGACACGTTTGACACTTTTTGGGGACCAGCGACACTAATACAGTGCTAAAAATATGCACTGTCACTGTACTAATGACACTGGCAGGGAAGGGGTTAACATCAGGAGCGATCAAAGGGTTAAGTGTGCCCCTCAGGAGTGCTTTCTAACTGTGTGGGGGTTGCTCTGACTGGGTGAAGACAGAGACCTGTGTTCCTGCTTAGCCCATCCCCTGTCAGAATGGCAATCTGCCTTGTTCACATGGGCAGATCGGCTTTCTGCCTCTCTGGGGAACAATCACAGGTGGACACCGCCCCAGCATGCACCTCCCGATCTCGCGCATGTGCAGTGGGAAGGAAGTGCTCCCCAAACTCACTCCTCCATGTCTTTATGGACCTTGCTTTGTGCACTGGTGGGCAGTCATGTTGGAACAGGAAGGGGTCATCCCCAAACTGTTCCCACAAAGTTGGGAGCATGAAATTGTCCAAAATGTCTTGGTATGCTGACGCCTTAAGAGTTCCCTTCACTGGAACTAAGGGGCCAAACCCCTGAAAAACAACCCAACACCATAATCCCCCCTCCACCAAATGATTTGGACTGGTGCACAAAGCAAGGTCCATAAAGACATGGATGAGCGAGTTTGGAGTGAAGAAACTGAGTCCTGACCTCATCCTGATTGAACACTTATGAATTAGAGCGGAGACTGCAAGCCAGGCCTTCTCGTCCAACATTAGTACCTGATATGGTTACCACCTCATCCCCTTAAAACCGAACACACATTAATTACACATGTTCTGTGACTTATTTAAGGTGGTAATTCAATTCACGTAGTGCCTTACCTGCATTCAACTACCCCCAGGACATGTTTAATTAATGTGTGTTTGGTTTCAAAGGGATGAGGCGGCAACCCTAGTACCTGACCTCACAAATGCGCTTCTGGCAGAATGGTCAAACATTCCCATAGACACCCTCCTAAACCTTGTGGACGGCCTTCACAGAAGAGTTGAAGCTGTTATAGCTGCAAAGGGCGGAGCCAACTCAATATTGAACCCTACGGACTTAAGCTGGCCATACACCTATAGATTATCAGCAGATTTTATATGGTTAGATGGAAAAAGTGGGAGATTCCTTCATCCACACAGTTTAGCGAACATTGACAAATCTGTTGCACTTTTTCCATCTAACCATAGAAAATCTGCAGATAATCTCGTAGCACTGACCCTCGAAGGAGCTGCTGGTTTTATTTGGGCTCACTGTTACCTCCTTGTTTGCTTCTCCGTCTTGGGGTTCTCATGGTAGATGGCCCAAAGAACGTGGAAACTGACACTGAATCTTCTTTTGGGTTATTTATTTAGAACACAAACAGAGTTTCTCAATAAAGGGTAGAGGGTTGGGAGTGAGTTCAGGTACTTGTATTACAAAAATGGAAGTCTTTAGAGAAAATCCAGAGAATAGAAACCGTTTCACAACTGGATTTAACAAACCCCCGGATAGACCTCCTCTCACTAGGCCTAGTAGCCGGTGGGATGCTCGTCAAAGTCTCTGCCACAGACTTGTGAGATACACTTGAGCGTTACTGAGGGATGTGAATAAATTTAAAGAACTGACATTCAGTACCAGGTTCTCTCACCTCTGCCTTCGCCTTGGTAACATCACAAGAAACAATCTCCTGCGTTCCTGTTTAAAGACTGGATTGCTGACATCCCTTCTGGCTCCTTATCCTGCTTGCTGTTCCTCCACTTGGATCCCTGACTTCTGGCCTGACCCGAGTACCTGATCTGGTTTTTGAACTCCGGCCTGGCTGACTACTCGATCCGGTTACTGGACTCTGGCTATGCTTTGACTACCCTTACTCTATTTACCTTTTTATTTTTTATTAATAAAAGTGTGGTTTAATTGTACTTCTGTCTTGGTCTAGTTCATGGTTTCTGACAATACTGCAGACTGGTCACTGATGGGTTAATGCATATATAGTGCAGACTGGTCACTGATGGGTTAATGCACATATACTGCAGACTGGTCACTGATGAGTTAATGCACATATACTGCAGGCGGGTCACTGATAGTTTAATGCATATATACTGCAGATTGGTTACTGATGGGTTAATGCACATGCACTGAAGACGGGTCACTGATGGGTTAATGCACATATACTGCAGACTGATCACTGATGGGTTAATGCACATATACTGCAGACTGATCACTGATGGTTTAATGCACATATACTGCAGACTGGTCACTGATGTGTCAATGCAAATATACTGCAGACTGGTCACTGATGGGTTAATGCACATATAGTGCAGACTGGTCACTGATGGGTTAATGCACATATACTGCAGACGGGTCACTGATGGGTTAATGCACATATAGTGCAGACTGGTCACTGATGGTTTAATGCACATATACTGCAGACTGGTCACTGATGTGTCAATGCAAATATACTGCAGACTGGTCACTGATGGGTTAATGCACATATAGTGCAGACTGGTCACTGATGGGTTAATGCACATATACTGCAGACGGGTCACTGATGGGTTAATGCACATATACTGCAGACTGATCACTGATGGTTTAATGCACATATACTGCAGACTGGTCACTGATGTGTCAATGCAAATATACTGCAGACTGGTCACTGATGGGTTAATGCACATATAGTGCAGACTGGTCACTGATGGGTTAATGCACATATAGTGCAGACTGGTCACTGATGGGTTAATGCACATATAGTGCAGACTGGTCACTGATGGGTTAATGCAGATATACTGCAGACTGGTCACTGATGGGTTAATGCACATATAGTGCAGACTGGTCACTGATGGGTTAATGCAGATATACTGCAGACTGGTCACTGATGGGTTAATGCACATGTACTAAAGACGGGTCACTGATGGGTTAATGCATATATACTGCAGACTGGTCACTGATGGGTTAATGCACATACAGTATAGGGCAGACTGGTCACTGATGGGTTAATGTGCATATACTGCAGACGGGTCACTGATGAGTTAATGCATATATACTGCAGACTGGTCACTGATGGGTTAAGTTTTGGCTGCTGGGAACTCATTCTGGAAAGTTCAGGTGAGGAGGAAGTTTCCCCCAATCACGACTCTTGATTTGCAGTTCATGAGATTGTGACGAAACCGGTAGGAGGAGCTCGGTCTGGTAGGAGGAGCTCGGTCTGGTAGGAGAAGCTCGGTCGGCTGACAAGGAAGGAAGTGCGGTGTTTGTACTACAGGCTTAGGACGGGGAGAACGATGGGAACCGCAACTGCAGATTCGGTCTCCAGGCGTCATTATCACCGCCCTTTTCTTTCCATAAATATATCAAGGCGTGTTTTTATTGTACTAAATGTGATTGTTCATCTATGTGGGATTTTAAGTTTAATAAACCTGTTTTAACCACTTAAGGACCGGGACTCTTTTTGAGATTTGTTGTTTACAAGTTAAAAACATTTTTTTTTGCTAGAAAATTACTTAGAACCCCCAAACATTATACATTTTTTTTTCTAACACCCTAGAGTATAAAATGGCGGTCGTTGCAACACTTTCCTTCACACCGTATTTGCGCAGCGGTCTTACAAGCGCACTTTTCTGAATTAAAAAATAAGACATAAGTAAAGTTAGCTCAATTTTTTTTTATATTGTGAAAGATAAAGTTACGCCAAGTAAATTGATACCCAACATGTGGCGCTTCAAAATTGCGCCCGCATGTGGATTGGCAACAAACTTTTACCCTTAAAAATCTCCATAGGTGACGTTTAAAAAAAATTCTACAGGTTGCATGTTTTGAGCTACAGAGGGGATCTAGGGCTAGAATTATTGCTCTCGCTCTACCGATCGTGACGATACCTCACATGTGTGGTTTGAACGCTGTGTTCATATGCGGGTGCTACTCACGTATGCGGGCGCTTCTGCACGCGAGCTCGCAGAGGGGGGGGGGGGTTGGGGGATGAGTGAAGAGAAGCCAGCAGCACTGCGGTGTGGGGGGGGGTTCATAACATGGAGGGGGGAGCCTGGGCAGTAGAGGAAATCAGCACCACACAGAGTGATTAGGGTGTGCGCCCCTGCACACACCTATGATCAACCATCTGTGTCCCTGATCACCACCACTCCAGTTATATGATGATGCTGTACTACGCTGCTGACAGTATGTAAAAAAAAATATATATATATATATATATATATATATATACACACATATATATATATATATGTACATATATATATATATATATATATATATATATATATATATATATATATATATATATATATATATATACATATATATATATACATATATATATATATATATATATATATATATATATATATATATATATATATATATGTATATATATATATATATATATATATATGTATATATATATATATATATATATATATATATATATATACATATACATATACATATATATATATATATATATATATATATATATATATTGTGAAAAACTTTCTTTTTTCTTTTATTTCTTATTTCTTCATTTTACAAAAATTGTGACAAAAAAATACAACTTAAAAAAAAACTCGCCATGCCTCCTACTAAATACCTTGGACTTTCCAAAAAGAGATCATTTGGGGGGGGTATTTGTACTGTCCTGACATTTCAGGGCCTCAAGAAATTAGATCATCAGTACATCAGGATTGATCAATTTTTCAGATACAGTGTATATACTATATACCATAGTGTGTGGACTCTATAACTTTCCATACAGACTAAATAATATACACAGATTTGGATTATTTTCAGCAAATAAATGTAGCAGAATACATTTTGGCCTAAATTTATGAAGAAAGATTATTTATTTGAAAAATTTTATGAGAGAAAAGAAGAAAAAAGCCTTTTTTTCCCCCGATTTTTTAGCAATAATAAAAAAAAATCCCAGTGGTGATTAAATACCTCCAAAAGAAAGCTCCATTTGTGTGAAGAAAATGATAAAAATGTCATTTGGATACAGTGTAGCACGACCGCGCAATTGTCATTCAAAATGTGACAGCGGTGAAAGCTGAAAATTGGTCTGGGCAGGAGGGGGGGGGGGGGGGGGGTGGCTGGTATTGAAGGGGTTAAAGGAGACACAGACTTTGGAATATTTGGCTTATACATTGTATGTTTTCATAACAGTTTAGGGAAGCTAAGAAGGGGTTAATATCAGCCGCAAGGTGTGTTGTCTTTCCCCAGCTCTGACCAGGCCCCGGGAAATCCCTCTGATGGAACACAGAGAAATGACGACTGGCGGTGTCACTGACGCTGTTGCTGAGCTCCACATGTCTCCCTTTATACGGGGGAAGGGATTGCTGGCAGGACAGCTGATTCATAGGGCAACAGCTACAACAATCACAAGAGCCTCGCCCTTATCAGTGCCTACAACCACATGGACTTTGTTTCCTGGATAGAGGAAGGAACACGAAGACAGCGTTGGATCAAAGAGGTGGTAAGACAGAGCGTTAGCTCCTTATACATGCAACATTAACCCTTGGTGATGTTGTTTTTGCCTTATGTAAAGCTACCCCTAGATTAAGGCGTTACACGGTTTAGGAGATATTTGCCGAAAGACAGGCACCGCTGTCAACCGCGCATGCGCCGTAGACAGCGGCGCGCAGGCGCACTGAGCGTGCCACAGTTAACGACGAAATGGCGCGAGTGGTGGCTCCCGTGCGCATGCGCGGGAGTGACGTCATCGCGGCTCCGACAGCGCCGGAGCAGCAAGACCCACCAAGAAGATGGAGGCTCCGTACACAAGGGGATAGCGGTGACTTCGCTGGCTCCTGTGTCAGGTAAGTGACACATAATGGACTATTATGCGATGCATAGTAGTCCATTATGCTTTACCTTTGCAGGGAATTTAAAGAGGAAGTAACACCCATCAGGGTTTACTTCCTCTTTAAAGCTCACTGGATTTTTGGGTCCTCCTATTCCTGCACAGCCAGGCAACACCTTTCATTCGGAGGCAGAAATCAGTCCATGGTCTTGTTTTTGTTGTTTTATTGGGGTAAACCACCTTGGTGGGGAAGAGGGATCATGGGATGCCCAACTTGACTTGAATGAACAACTTGAGGACAACTTCCTTCACTCTGTAATCTGAAAAATGGCAAATCTTGGACTGTATTCCCCCTGGAACAATGCCCGTCTCTCTAAAATTAGCAGTAAAGAATTCCCCTTGTAGGAGGTCTGTGTCCCCTTATGCCATGTACACACGATTGAATTGTCCGGCGTACTTAGTCCGGCAAACAATCCGGTGGATAGTCCGGCGGACTTTCTACCGAACGGACTTGGACACACACGGACACACAGAAAGTCCGGCGTTTTCTTGCGCGATGACGTACAGCACGTACGGCGGGACTAGAAAGAGGAAGTTCAATAGCCAGTAGCCAATAGCTTCCTTTTCGTACTTGCTTCTGAGCATGCGTCATTCTTAGTCCGCCGGACTAGCATACTGACGAACGTATTGTCCGCTGAAACCCAAGTCCGGCGGTAAGATTGGAGTGCAAAAATACTTTCTTAGTCCGCTGGACTTTACACTGAGAAAGTCCGCTGAAGCCCACACACGATCGAATTGTCCGGTGAAATGCGTTTCGGACTAAGTACGCCGGACAATTTGATCGTGTGTATGCAGCATTAGTGGAATTTAGCAAAGTTCCATACTTCATGGAGCTCTATGTCCCCTCTCTTGAAAATACCTGCTCACCTGGCTGCCTTGTAAAGTGTCCCAGAACAAAAAATTAGGATGGAAGCTTGCTAGATATTGAATCTGGCAATCTTCTCCATTTTAAGCCCTGGGGGTGTAGAGGTACTTACACTGTCCCTGGAATCCTGCTGCTTTTGGAAAAGACCGCTGTCCAGGCCTGCGGCTGTTCAGGTCTTCCCATGCTAGCCATGGTGTCTCCTAGCAGAAACTCATGGATATTGTAGATCCCTCTGTCCAGCTTCTCTCCTTACTCAGCTCCAGCCTGGAGTCAGAGCCCCCTCAGCCCCAGGGTCCCCTCCCAGGGTCCACGACACAGCCTCAGCACCCCATCTTCCACCTGCTCCCCTGCTGGCCAGGCTCCCCAGTATTTATGGGCCAGTTCTGACCACCCTGGCAGGCCTCCTGCCTGACGAATGCCCAGATCCCCATAAATATGCAGATTTTGGCCTCTTGGCCTCCACCCTCTAGCTTCTAGAAAATTTGAGTAGCTGCTAGAACCAGGGGGAGGTACCAGAGGCCAGACCTGTAGAGACTTCCAGCCTGACCTACAATAACCCCAACCAATTATATAGGCTAACACAGATACTGTGAGCAGAATACATTTTCCTCACACTAGACTGTACACTAGAAAAAATGTAAAAGATGGGAGCACCAAACTAGCGTCTAACCTTCTGGAAATTGGATGTAACGTTATATGTGGTACACAGTTCTGGAAACTGTTGACCAACAACCGTGGTTTCCTGCTTGACCCTCTGAGACGTTTGCTAAAAAAAAATGGAAACGGTGGAAAATCTGCACAGATCCTGAACCTTCTGGTGATTTGTTGTAACATTACATGTGGTCCTGGATGCTGCTCACCAATAACCATGGTGTCCTGGTGGACCTTCGGAGAAGAGTTGAGAGTTAAAAAGATGGGAGAAACTAGCACTGAACCTTCTGGTGATTTGTTGTAACGTTACATGTAGTCCTGGATGCTGCTCACCAACAACCATGGTGTCACTAGTTCATACAGTCCATAAATTTATTTTTTTCTGCAACAAAAGCCAAGTTTTTTTTTGTTTGATTTTTGCAAAATAGAAATCTTTTATGGAGTGTATCTCCTATCTTTTAAAAAAAAAAATTCTAGCAAATTTCTCTAAGGGTCCAGTAGGACACCACGGTGGTTGGTGAGCAACCTCCAGGATCGTGTGCCACATATAACATTACAACAAATCACCAGTTTCAATGATTTTATACCTCAATAAAAAACATCGTTGTGAGGCATCAGTATACTATAGAGCAACCATTCTCAACCAGGGTTGATGGCTTCAGGGGCATCTGAGAAGAAGCTGCTGGGACCAATCTTGCTGTACAGCGGAGCCTACAAGATAGAGGAATCAGCTAAGTAAAATTGCTTTACATGGTGGTCAGGGCCATCTTTTGATTGGACCCTGGGCAAACCCCCCCCCCCCCCCCCCCCCATGCAGTTTCGCTCTCCACCTGCTCTGAGACATACAATAAATAGCAGCAAGACTCAAAATCAGTTTACTGAATCAGATCAGGCAGCTATTGTGATTGGTTGCCAGAGGTTACAATGTATCATTACCGCTCACTGACTGGTTGCTAGAGGTTACAGAACACATTAAAGCTCACTGGTTAGTTGCTAGAAGTTACAGCACTTGATTTCTGCTTGTTGATTGGTTGCTAGAGATCACTGTGGATATGACCTCAGGGGCATGATATACATATGAATGCCACCAAGCGCCGCTATTTACATATGAATGCTGCCGCTATTTACATATGAATGCTGCCGCTATTTACATATGAATGCTGGTAATTTACATGTAAATACAGGGTCTGCAGGTGAGTCATCTGTACACAACAATAGGGCAGCAATAGTAGCAGCACTTCACACTGAGATATTGGGACACAGCACATGACTAAAACCTCAAGGGATGAGGGAATTTAAACCAGGATAGTTGGCAAGTATGAGGCAGCTGCTTCGGGCCCCACAACAATGACAGGGCCCAGGGCAGCTGCCCCTTTTGCCCTGCCTTAAAAATGGCCCTGATGGTGGTGCTTTCTAAGTGGTGTCAGCCCAACTCTAAGTAAGGGCCTTTACTCAGCTGTAAACATTTGATTTACCTCTATTATATTCACAGCAAGGAAATTCCAAAAAACTGGGATTTTCCCAGTTGATTTTAAAAGAAAATACAACGTGTTACTCTTTGGGGCACCCAAAAGTCAATTTTGTTTTATTTTTTTTATTTTTTTCATGAGATTTTTGGGATGTGGTGTCAAATCCATCCAGCAACCCTTTACATATTAACAGTACTTTGTCTTCCAATTGTAGCGCTTCCCCCTACTGTAAGTGTGTAACTTTCCCGTAGCCTAAGTTGCAATGATTAAATGCTTGTTACGCCTGTAGGCAGGGCCACCAATAAGGGCGTACCAGAGGTCCTCAAGAAGGGGCGTGATTAAACAGGGGGTAGGGCTCAACCAGCAGGAGGAATTAGTGCAGTGGGGTAGAGGGGCAATTACAGAACAATGTGTGTCTGTGTCTCTCCCTGCGGCAGCTGAAAGCCAATTTCTCTCACTCTTGCTGGCTTGCAGCTGCTGTAGAGAGACACACAGACACAGGGCATCATTCCAATAATTTCTTCCCTCCACCGATCTCCCTCCCTGCTTCTGATTCCCCCTGTGTGCCCCCCTGTCACTATGCCCCCTCCCCTTCTTCATGCCGCACCGCTGGCTTCTCTGTCCCTTACGATAGAGCAGTGATTTTCAACCAAGGTTCTGTGGAATC
This sequence comes from Lithobates pipiens, assembly GCF_037356315.1. NCBI lineage: Eukaryota > Metazoa > Chordata > Amphibia > Anura > Ranidae > Lithobates > Lithobates pipiens. Next base: position 337,092,827 of record NW_027507784.1, read on the forward strand.
CTAGGGTTCCTCCAGAGGTTGCTAGGGGTTCATTCAGCATTGGGCAATTTCTGCCTCTCAGATAAGTTCCCACTGATACCATTGATCTTTTTAATACGTATAAAAGGGAGTTTGGGACTTTAAATGAAGCACTTGGATAGTGGAGGTAAATTTTAACCATGTTTAGATGTTTATTGGTTGTTCAGTAGAAAACCATTAAAAAAAATATAAAACAAATTCATAATATGTGTAGGCATCAATACAGTAAAAACATGATATATAGTATCCACATATAACAACACATGATAATAGTAAATAAAATAATTGAGTAGTATGGCATGGTAGTGCCCATGACAGCAAGCCCGACATCGACAAGTATACCCACATGGTAAGTATGCATCCACTAGATATAAAACAAAAATTGATATATAGTATAAAAAGTCAATTCATAATGAAATGGATATGGTTCCGTATAAAATGTAACTTGGACATCAAATCAGAAGCTCGACGCGTTTCGTGGGTGTCTCCCCACTCATCGGGAGCTGATGCAACCAAAAAGTTCCTATAGAATAAAATAAAAAATATAATATACTAACCATATAGATAGAAATAAATGAATGAGGGTTTGATACGTGTAAGTGGTTTAGCCAGGGCAGACTCACCAGTCCGGACGGCAAGTGCAGCGTGCGGCGGTGGGCGCACGGTGGGCCAGGAGCACAATCCCCCCACGGGAACTGAGGCGGCATAGGAGTGGATGCGATATCAGGCAAGGCAAAGAAATGCAGCAGCATAAGAAAGTGTCCCCAAAAATGGGATGTGTAGTGATTGTTAAAACCAATATACAGTGGTGTGAAAAAGTGTTTGCCCCCTTCCTCATTTCCTGTTCCTTTGCATGTTTGTCACACTTAAGTGTTTCGGAACATCAAACCAATTTAAACAATAGTCAAGGACAACACAAGTAAACACAAAATGCAATTTGTAAATGAAGGTGTTTATTATTAAAGGTGAAAAAAAATCCAAACCATCATGGCCCTGTGTGAAAAAGTGATTGCCCCCTAAACCTAATAACTGGTTGGGCCACCCTTAGCAGCAACAACTGCAACCAAGCGTTTGCGATAACGTGCAATGAGGCTTTTACAGCGTCCTGGAGGAATTTTGGCCCACTCATCTTTGCAGAATTGTCCTAATTCAGTTACATTAGAGGGTTTTCGAGCATGAACGGCCTTTTTAAGGTCATACCACAACATCTCAATAGGATTCAGGTCAGGACTTTGGCTAGGCCACTCCAAAGTCTTCATTTTGTTTTTCTTCAGCCATTCGGTGGTGGACTTGCTGGTGTGTTTAGGATCATTGTCCTGCTGCAGAACCCAAGTTCGTTTCAGCTTGAGTACACGAACAGATGGTTGGACATTCTCCTTCAGGATCTCTTGGTAGACAGCAGAATTCATAGTTCCTTTTATCACGGCAAGTCTTCCAGGTTCTGAAGCAGCAAAACAGCCCCAGACCATCACACTACCACCACCATATTTTACTGTTGGTATAATGTTCTTTTTATGAAATGCAGTGTTCCTTCTACGCCAGATATACTTGGACACACACCTTCCAAAGAGTTCCACTTTTGTCTCATCGGTCCACAGAATGTTGTCCCAAAAGTCTTGGGGATCATCAAGATGTGTTGTGGAGAAATTGAGACGAGCTTTGATGTTCTTTTTGCTCAGCAGTGGTTTTCTCCTTGGAACTCTGCCATGCAGGCCATTTTTGCCCAGTCTTTTCCTGATGGTGGAGGCATGAACGCTGACCTTAACTGAGGCAAGTGAGGCCTGCAGTTCCTTGGACGTTGTTGTGGGGTCTTTTGTGACCTCTTGGATGAGTCGTCGCTGCGCTCTTGGGGTAATTTTGGGCGGCCGGCCACTCCTGGGAAGGTTCACCACTGTTCCATGTTTTCGCCATTTGTGGATAATGGCTCTCACTGTGGTTCGCTGGATTCCCAAAGCTTTGGAAATGGCTTTATAACCCTTTCCAGACTGATAGATCTCAATTACTTTCTTTCTCAATTGTTCCTGAATTTCTTTGGGTCTCGGCATGATGTGTAGCTTTTAAGGATCTTCTGGTGGACCTTACTGTGTCAAGCAGCTCCTATTTAAGTGATGCCTTGATTGTGAACAGGTGTGGCAATAATCAGGCCTGGGTGTGGCTAGAGAAATTGAACTCAGGTGTGGACAACCACAGTTATAGTATGTTTTAACAAGGGGGGCAATCACTTTTTCACACAGGGCCATGATGGTTTGGATTTTTTTTCACCTTTAATAATAAACACCTTCATTTACAAATTGCATTTTGTGTTTACTTGTGTTGTCCTTGACTATTGTTTAAATTGGTTTGATGTTCCAAAACACTTAAGTGTGACAAACATGCAAAGGAACAGGAAATGAGGAAGCGGGCAAACACTTTTTCACACCACTGTATCTAGGGACAAAATGTTGATTAAGGGTATGATTAATGATTAATAAAAATAATGTTACAAGAAAAATTAAAATTAATAGTGAACCCCAAGGAAAACAGAAAGAGTGATTAACAAATGGCCGAATCGTGCAGTGTTATATGTTATATGTTATTGATCTTTTTAACTATCTGTAAGGAGGTAATTCTTCCCAATGACTATCACACTAATGTATCATGAGTTGTACATTTCAAATTTTTAGCAGGCGTTCCCAGAGACCGGAAAACTATTTCAAGGGTTCCTCTGTGTTGAAAAGGTTGAGAAAGGCTGGGGTAAAGGGTATATTTCAGGATGTAAAATAGAGGAAGGGGCTGGTAAATATGTAATTTACTGGCCCCTTACTTTTTTGAATGGACAAAGTGCGTGATCGGTACTGATCACTCATTGTGTTAATTCATAACTGAACACAGTAAACTGTGTTTTTTTTTCTATGCTTCAGTTTATGAATGAACAGGAGCCTCAGTCTCCTGTCCAATCATCTTTAGTGCAGCTGAGACTGTCTGGGGGGGCTTTGGTGAGATATCTGGGGTCTAAACCTAGACCCTTGACATCTCACCTTTGAGACAGAGAAAGCAATTGAGGACACAATAATAACCCAAATCAGTGTTTATTTTAACCAAGATGAACCAATGTAGCATAATATTTTTTGACCTAAATTTTATGAAGAAAGATGATCTATTTGCAAAATTTTATAATCAAAACAAAGAAAACATTTATTTTTTCAAAATTTCCTGTCTTTTTTCATTTATTTAGCAAAAAAATTAAAACCCCAGTGGTAATTAAATATGACCAAAAGAAAGCTCGATTTGTGTGAAAAAAATTATAAAAAATTTCTTACGGGTACAGTGTAGCATGACCACGCAAATGTCATTAAAACTGTGACAGAGCTGAAAGCTGATAATTGGCCTGGGCAGGAAAGGGGGTGAAAATGCCCGGTATTGAACCAGTTACACCTAATGGTGAACTGTTTGGTAAGCAATGTATAGTGTGCTCATAATAATAGCAGCTGGACTGAAATGATTGAGTTGCTCTGTTTTATGACCTCCACAGATATCCAATGGCCCGTGAGAATCAGGAAGCCCAGGAGGACGAGCTTCTGGCTCTTAGCAGTATATACCCTGAAGATGAGTTTAGGAGAGCTGACTCTGCTCCGGGAGGGGAAATCCAAGTCTGTCTGGAACTTCCTCCAAACTTTAGGATATCTGTTAAATGTAAGTCAGATGAAATGCGTGTAATATGTCTAGATTTTATGCTTCTCAATATGTGTATCAAGTTACATAGTAGGTGAGGTCAAAAAAAGACACATCCATCAAGTCCAAAGTCCATCAAGCCCAACCTATGTGTGTGATTATATGTCAGTATTACATTGTATATCCCTGTATGTTTAGGTTGTTCGGGTGCTAATCTAATATTTTCTTGAAACTATCGATGCTCCCCGCTGAGACCACAGCCTGTGGAAGGGAATTCCACATCCTTGCCGCTCTTACAGTAAAGAACCCTCTATGTAGTTTAAGGTTAAACCTCTTTTCTTCTAATTTTAATGAGTGGCCTCGTGTTTTGTTAAACTCCCTTAGCGAAAAAGTTTTCTCCCTATTGTGGGGTCACCAGTCCGGTATTTATATAATGAAATCATATCCCCTCTCAGGCGTCTCTTCTCCAGAGAGAATAAGTTCAGAGCTCACAACCTTTCCTCATAACTAATATCCTCCAGACCCTTTATCAGCTTTGTTGCCCTTCTTTGTAGTCGCTCCATTTCCAGTACATCCTTCCTGAGGACTGGTGCCCAGAACTGGACAGTATACTCCAGGTGCAGCTGGACCAGAGACTTGTAGAGCGGGAGAATTATCGTTTTATCTCTGGAGTTGATCCCCTTTTTAATGCCAATATTCTGTTTGCTTTGTTAGCAGAAGCTTGGCATTGCATGCCATTGCTGAGCCTATCATCTACTAGGACCCCCAGGTCCTTTTCCAACTCAAATACCCCCCAGAGGTTCTCCCCCCAGTGTATAGATTGCATTCAGATTTTTGCCACCCAGGTGCATTATTTTACATTTTTCTACATTGAACCTCATTTGCCATGTAGTTGCCCTCCCCCCATTCATTTGTTCAGATCTTTTTGCAAGTTTTCCCCATCCTGCGGAGAAGTTATTGCCCTGCTTAGCTTAGTATCGTCCGCAAATACAGAGATTGAACTGTTTATCCCATCCCCCTCCTCCAGGTCATTTATGAACAAATTAAACAGGATTGGTCCCAGCACAGAACCCTGGGGGACTCCACTACCCACCCCCGACCATTCCGAGTACTCCCCATTTATCACCACCCTCTGAACTCGCCCTTGTAGCCAGTATATGACTGGTATAAAAAAAACTAATTAGAATGGCTTTATACAGCAAGCGAGCCACCCACTAATGGTACGTAGTGGCCTTTCCGATCTAGGGTTCCTCCAGAAGATGCTAGGGGTTCACTGAGCAGTGCGTACTGGTAGTAGTAGAGTAGAGTAGAGTGCCAACTGGCATTGCCTGCAGAGGTCTAGCACCAACATCATTTGGCAGAGCCATTTTTGCAGGCCCGGTTGAGCCTCCTCTCTCAGGTAAATAACCAGGGACACCTGACACCAATTATCTTTTTAGCTGTATGTAAAAAGGGACCTCTCAGCAATGTAAGGGGTTCCTTCTCCCATTGACCACCAATTTAAGGCAGACCTTACACTCATCATCAATGTCAGGGGGGTACTGTTACTCTGACCACCGATATAAAAGTGCACTTTTCCATTGACCATGGACCTACAGAGGCACTAGTGTTACCACCAATGTAAGGAGGCACCACACTGACCTCCAATGTAAGGAGGCACTACACTGACCAACGATATAAGGAGGCACTACAGTGAGCACCAATGTAAGGAGCAGGGGCGGACTGACAACTCATGGGGCCCCCAGGTAATAGAAGATTATGGGGCCCCTGGGCAATAGGAGATTATGGGGCCCCCAGGCAATCAGAGATTATGGGGGCCACACAGTATACACACACACAGTATACAATCACACAGTATACACAGACATGTTTCTATTGGCTGAGAAGGTACTGGAGAGGTGGGGCATCTATAATCTCGGGATTTTTAGACCAAAAAGATGTCGGTAAGGGACATTTCAGAGACAGATGTAAAAAGAAAACACAGATTTTTACATACTGTCCCTGATTTTACTGAGGTTGGCAACCCTGATGGGCCCCCCTAGTGGCCCGGGACCCTCGGGCAGTGGTCGAATGGTCAGTCCGTCCCTGGTAAGGAGGCACTACACTGACCGAAGATATAAGGAGGCACTACAGTGAGCACCAATGTAAGGAGGAACTACACTGACCAATGATATAAGGAGGCACTACAATGAGCACTAATGTAAGGAGGCACTACAATGACCACCAATGTGAGGTAGGCACTACACTGACCATGGATGCAAGGGGGCACTACACTGGCTACCAATTTAAATTGGTTGTAAAAGCTGAAGCTTTTTTTACCTTCATGCATTCTATGTAGTTCTCTGCTCAGGAAGCTTTGAAAACTGAGTGATCAGCTCTGTTTGATTGCTCAGTTCTCAGTGTAGAGGCGCCGGGGGACAGATGCAACATCGGACCGATCATCACAGCATCATCCTCTAAATGAAAGGGATAACCGAAGACCCTTAAGGGGTTATACATAAATACATAACTTGATTCACACTTACTAGACCCCCAAATAGGGATATTTCCAAGTGACGAATATAATAAAGGACACAGGAACTTTTACAGACATATAGTCTCAGTAAACCTATGACTAACACACATAAACTGTCGGTTAAAATGACACAATACCAATACAATTACAAATGCAACCAATGTGCAATGGTATGATTGACTGCGTGTTCACCCTGTTCTTGGTTATACTGTTCATATTCAATGTGTATGTTCACAGCCTGCTATCACCTTACTTGTACGTAAATAATACAAACTTTTTTGTGATAAACGTCCTAAATTCAAAAGTGATCAATTTTATGAACACCCATCCTCCAATAAAGTTATCGGTGCTCAAAAGTTCATGATAAAAGTGCTGAAGTGCTCCAGGTAAACATGACGAGAAGTGTGGCACACACCCCTCTTGTACCCCTACTCACCAGAAGAAATGGACCCTCAGCTTTTCAGTCTGGGGGGTCAAACTTGCTTATATCTGGTGGTGGGTGTACCACGGACAGGGCTGCGGATAAGGCAGTACAGCCAGCCCTCCTGTACTGCGTCTGAGCCCCATCGGTTCAAAAGAGGGACCCAGGAACCTGCTGAGCAAGAGGGCCAGCTGTACTGTCCAAAATGTCTTGGTGTGCTGATGCCTTAAGAATTCCCTTCACTGGAACTACGGGGTCAAGCCCAACACCTGAAAAAACAACTCCACACCATAATCCCCCCTCCACCAAATGATTTGGACAAGTGCACATATCAAGGTCCATAAAGACATGGATGAGCCAGGGCCGGATTAACATAGGGGCTGATGGAGCTGCAGCACCAAGCCCCTGCCTTAAAATAGGCCCACCCAGCCAGCAGCATAAGCCCGATTTTTTTTTTTCCTGTCCATAAACTTCTATGGGACAGGAGAAGTGTGTGTAAATGTAGGGGTGTCTGGCTGCATCTGTGTTTGCTCACTGTGGTTATTACAATGTCACAGTGCACAGTTCCCCCCCCTACACAAATGGGAGAGGCTGAGTTGGCTCTGCCTTTCCCCTCCCCCTCTGTGAAGTCTGTGCAGTGAAGGAGCCGTGTGGGTGGGAAACACCGGCAGATAGAAGGTGAACAGGATATCTCTGAGTGATCAGCCTCCAGGGACCGTCCACATGTGAGCTCAGTGACTGGTTTCTTATATCCCTTTCCCTCGTTTTTAACTTTTTTCTCCAGCAGTAGCTGTTATAACTGCAGCCAAAGTGTTTAGAATTGTGTCATCAGCCTGTGGCAGTGCTTGGTGGCCCCTTGTGCTTTTAGGTGGTTCACACTGATTTGCTGTGTTTTGGCCCATTGCTGGTGTATCCACAGTTTTCCTGCGTTTTACCCCCAGTCCTATAGATTTCTATTAGGTTGTTTGTTTTTTCTGCATTTTCTGAAAGCGCACCAAAATTCCTGCATGCTGCATCTTTGGCACACTGTCAGAAAATGCAGCAAAAACCTGCAACCTGATATAAATCAATAGGACTGCAGCTAAAACTGCAGATACATGAGCAGTGCAGCCAACTGCAGCACACCAGTGTGAGCCCAAAAGCTTGCACACACAACCCTGTACAACTTGGTCTAAACAAAACTCCTGGCATACAGCCATACCATCCCAGCTCAGGAGGGGTGGGGGCTCCAGGGATTTGATTGACTATGCAGGCCCTGTCTCTTCTAACCAATTGGGGAGAGTCTTGGAGGCAGTGGCAGGCTGCTGGTGGTAAGTGGCACACTGTATCTGGTGACAGGCTGTGGGTGGCGAGTGGCACACTGTATCTGGTTGCATGCTGGTGGCAAGTGGCACACTGTATCTGGTGGCAGGCTGCTGATGGCAAGTAGCACACTATCTTGTGGAAGGCTGCTGGTTGCACACTGCTGCTGGTGGCAAGTAGCACACTATCTGGTGGAAGGCTGCTGATGGCACACTGCTGGTGGCAAGTGGCACACTGTATCTGGTGGCACACTGCTGGTGGCAAGTGGCACATTGTATCTGGCATGCTGCTGGTGGCAAGTGGCACACTGTATCTGATGGCAGGCTGCTTGTGGCAAATGGCACACTGTATCTGGTGGCATGTTGCTTGTGTCAAGTGGTACACTGTATCTGGCATGCTGCTTGTGGCAAGTGGCACACTGTATCTGGTGGTACACTGCTGCTGGTGGCAGGCTGCTGATGGCAAGTAGCACACTGTATCTGGTGGCAGGCTGCTTGTGGCAAGTAGCACACTGTATCTGGTGGCAGGCTGCTTGTGGCAAGTGGCACACTGTATCTGGTGGCAGGCGGCTTGTGGCAAGTGGCACACTGTATCTGGTGGAAGGCGGCTTGTGGCAAGTGGCACACTGTATCTGGTGGAAGGCTGCTTGTGGCAAGTGGCACACTGTATCTGGTGACATGCTGCTGGTGGCAAGTGTCACACTGTATCTGGCATGCTGCTGGTGGCAAGTGGCACACTGTATCTGGCATGCTGCTTGTGGCAAGTGGCACACTATATCTGGCAGGCTGCTTGTGGCAAGTGGCACACTGTAACTGGTGGCAGGCTGCTTGTGGCAAGTGGCACACTGTAACTGGTGGCAGGCTGCTGTTGGCAAGTGGCACACTGTATCTGGTGGCATGCTGCTGGTAGCAAGTGGCACACTATCTGGCATGCTGCTTGTGACAAGTGGCACACTGTAACTGGTGGCAGGCTGCTTGTGGCAAGTGGCACACTGTAACTGGTGGCAGGCTGCTGTTGGCAAGTGGCACACTGTATCTGGTGGCATGCTGCTGGTAGCAAGTGGCACACTATCTGGCATGCTGCTTGTGACAAGTGGCACACCGTATCTGGTGGCAGGTTGCTGGTGGCAAGTGGCATGCTGCTGGTGGCAAGTGGCACACTATCTGGTGGCAGGCTGCTTGTGACAAGTGGTACACTGTATCTGGTGGCAGACTGCTGGTGGCAAGTGGCACACTTAAAGAGGGATTCCGCCCAAAAAAAAATATTAAAAGCCAGCAGCTATAAATACTACAGCTGCTGACTTTTAATAAATGGACACTCACCTGTCCCGGGTTCCAGCGATGCCGAGGCCGATCGACCGCTCGTGCCTCGGCTGCTGCCGCCACCATTCTAGGTGAGGGAATCAGGAAGTAAAGCGAATCGGCTTCACTTCCCGGTTCCCTACTGCGCGAGCTGCGCCGCGCAATAGGAAATCTCCGCGCTGTCACTGGGACCCGTGTGTGTCCCAGCAGACAGCGCGGCAGGGCAGGAAATGGCGTAGACTCCCGTGGGAGTCTATGCCCGGAAGTGGGTGAAAATACCCCCCTCCCCCCTGAAAGGTGTCAATTGTGACACCGGATGGGGGGAGGGTTCCGATCAGCGGAGGTTCCACTTTAGGGTGGAATCCCGCTTTAATCTGGTGGCATGCTGCTGGTAGCAAGTGGCACACTATCTGGCATGCTGCTTGTGACAAGTGGCACACCGTATCTGGTGTCAGGTTGCTGGTGGCAAGTGGCACACTGTATCTGGTGGCAAGTGGCACACTGTATCTGGTGGCAGGCTGCTAGTGGCACTGTATCTGGTGGCACACTGTATCTGGTGGCAAGTGGCACACTGTATCTGGTGGCAGGCTGCCAGTGGCACACTGTATCTGGTGACAGGCTGCTGGTGGCAAGTGGCACACTGTATCTGGTGGCATGCTGATGGCAAGTGGCACATTGTATCTGGTGGCAAGTGGCACACTGTATCTGGTGGCAGGCTGCGGGTGGCATCTGGCAGCAGGCAATGGTGGCAAGCGACACACTGCATCTGGTGGGAAGTGACAAGCTCAGGTTCCCACTGATAATGCATCATGGTGAGTTGAACTATTTCACTATATATTACAATGTAGTAATAGAAATAATGGAATTTGATCATCCCGATGCCATATCAAGCATAGCGTCAGGATGATTTTAAGTGCTAAGTGCCATTTGCCTGAAAAATCACCCCCCGCCACCTATTTCCCCATCAACCCGAGACTACATCCCCCCTCTTTTTTTTTTTTGGGAAGGGGGGGATCTCCCTGAATGGCAGTTTGGAAATGTGGTCTCCTATGTTGCTGCTGTTGAGAGACCGCATAGCAGGTGGTATTGGGGGTGTTCCTGCTGCTCAAAGGCTGCACGGCCGATATTACTGGTGAAAGTATATTTAATTTGTTTTAGCAAAACATTTTTGCATTTTCATTTTGTTTCCGTAAAAAAGGCCCACCAAAATCCTCAGCACCAGGCCCATGATGCTGTTAATCTGGCCCTGGGATGAGCGAGTTTAGGGTGGAGGAACTTGACTGGCCTGCAAAGAGTCCTGACCTCAACCCGCTAGAACACCTTTGGGATGAATTAGAGACTGAAAGCCAGGCCTTCTCACGCACATCAGTGCCTGACCTCACAAATATGATTCTGAGAGAATGGTCAAACATTCCCATAGACACACTCCTAAACCTTGTGAACGGCCTTCCCAGAAGAGTTGAAGCTGTTATAGCTGCAAAGGGTGGGACAACTCAATATTGAACCCTACAGATGCAGACTAAGATGCCATTAAAGTCCATGTTAAAGTCCATGTGCATGTAAAGGCTTTTGTTATTATAGTATATCTTGTAGTCCCCCAGAGAAAAGAAGGCCTTGCATCTTCAGCTAGCTCTTTAGTGATGTACGTGAGATATCCTGGTAATCAGAATGAAGTAAAGTAGGCTGGTCTTAACAAGCAAGGTGGTGTAAAGTATACTGGCAGTGTCCTAAAGCAGAAGGAACACTGTCGCTGCTCAGCAAAGAGTAAATGTAGCACAAGGTCCTACAGGTTTAGGCAAAAGAAAAAGACAATAGTGTCTACATGCAGTGTCCCTTGTTGTAGCAGGATGGTCAAGTGCCCACTCACCAGTCCCAATGACCCTTGGTATTGAAGAGTAGCATGGAGCTACAGGACAGGCCTCTGTAGAATATAGCTCAAGGGATGCTGCAGCCCTGCGTCACACCACACTGCAGCTCGGCTGGATCTGGCGTGGATGTGTTGAGAGCGGCCTCCAGGCTGCCTCTAAGCAATCAGAAATAGTTTGCAGTGGATGCTCCTGCACTCGCTCGCAAAGGACTCTTTTTCCCTGTAGCACAGGCCACAACTCGCAGCACAGTCTGACACTGAATCACTGCTTGCAGATCCAGGTCGGGGTCCCAAGAGAGCGATCCCGCTCCCACACCAGCTTTTTATCACCGCTCCCAGCATTTTGTTCTCTCTTTTGCAGCTGGCTGGTACTTGTAGTCTAAAACAGTCTGACTTGAATGCAAAGCCTGGCTCTTGGGACTACTTATCCCAAGATGCATTGCTTCACGCCCTGATATTATTCAACCCTGCTGGCAGGATGTGATAACATAGTCACAACGAAGCACTAGAGAGGAACAGTCTAAGCCCTTGTACACATGGTCGGAGAATCTGTCGGAATGAGTCTTATCGGACCGTGTCGTCAGATAATCCGACTGTGTGTGGTATACATCGAACTGATTCTGTCCGAATCTCCGTCCGACCCAATTTTCCAACATGTTGGAAATATTTCCCGACCAACTGGGCCGGACGGACCTAATCCGATCATGTGTAGAGCATTTTCATCGGACCAAGTGCCACGCATGCTCAGATCAAATTCCTACATCAAAGCTATTGCCTACTAGCCTGAATGTAGTCCCATCGTAACGAAATTACGTCATCACGTTCTGAAAGATCGGATTTTTCTCCAACTTGGCCCGACCGTGTGTATGCAACAGTTTCGGACACAATCCGTCGGACTAAATCCGACGGGCAAAATCCGACGGATTTGGTTGCCAAAATCTCCGACCGTGTGTACGTGGGCTAACTGCAGCAAGTGCTGCAAAGTGTCTGCTGATAAGGCAGGCAATATTAGCCAGCTCCTGGCTTTAGTTATGTTATGATTCAGATGGACCCACCTCTATTCAACCCAAACACAATAATCAGGAATCATCTTATTTCACTTTTATATCTTAATGTATTTATAGCAATATGTTTCATTTCATATCCATTTAATCTGTGGTGCATTTTTTTTATAATAATGAAAAATGTTCATGCAAAAAGAATCGGCTAATTATCCACAAGTCAAAGAATACCGCATCACCCTCATCCAAAAACGAAAAATTAAAGGGTCTGAATCAATTTGGATCAATCGTTACGTCATTTCGGAACATTGACAAAAGGCCCAAACTATCACATCTTATCATCCGAATGAAATTAATAGATGTGAATGAATTCGTTGTTTTCATTATAACTTTTTTTTCAAATTCATTAAGATTAATTACTATTGTGATTCGGAGATTCTGAAATTTTTGTCCGAATCTCTATTCTCAAGAACACGAAGCGCACATGTCTGCTACCCAGTGCATCTTGGAAAAGCAGCAAAACCTTTGGCATAGTCCTTATCTTTAGCTATGCAATCAGAAAATTAATTCCTTGGAACTTTTGGACCTTACTAGGAGTTGGATCCTCATGGCATTAGTCTAGCGTAACAGCATAGTATTTGTGTTAAAACCAAACAAGAAAACCTTTAATTTTTTTTTTATTGTCTTTAGGCAACTCTGCATCAAACACCATGTTGGAAGGCTTTGAGAACACCGTTTCCTTTCTACCACCAATTGTCCTGGACTTTGAGCTTCCACCAGGATATCCCTCTACTACGAGCCCCATCTTCACACTCAGCTGCAAGTGGCTTTCACCAGAACAGGTAAAGTATTCACTTCATCCTTTTTAAATATGCAGTAAGTACAGATAAATAAGTGTTGATGTGGCAGAAATATATTGTACTCCTATCTTCCTCTTTTATATCACTACAAAGTGTTTTTTTTTTTTTGCTCTGAATTTCTAAGCATGTGGTGTCAGCCCTGCCATCTTCACTTGTGATACATTGCAAAGAACACAGACCTCCCCTCATTTCCTGCTCCCCCCCATCCTCATCTGTATTACCCCTCATCATCTTCAACCATCATCATCTCCATAACTCATCCTCATGACAGTCAGTTTTGGGTAAGTGGGTATCTGGGGGTGGGGAAGGATGAGATCCTTATGATCGGGGCAAGCACAACTCCCTTTCCCATCTTCTCTCTCTGATCGCTGGGTTAAGAAAACAGAAGCCTATCTGAACCCCCATTTTCACTTACTTTAATCACGTGATCATTCCGGACTGGGAAGAAGCCGGGGAAGAACAAGATAGAGGAAGAAGAAGAACAGAAGAAAGAAGATGGAAGAAGAAGCGGGGAAAGAAGAAGACATTAGGAATTGTCAAAAAACATCTATTGTCTTTTTTAACATCTTTGACACTTTTTTTGTGAAATGGTAAGGGTATATTTGTACTCCATTACCAATTCACACGGGGGTGAGATCTGGGGGTCCCCCTGTTAAAGGGGGCTTCCAGATTCCGATAAGCCCCCCGCCCGCAGACCCCCAAAACCACCGGGCAAGGGTTGTGGGGATGAGGCCCTTCTCCTCCCCATTAACATGGGGACAAAGTGCTTTGGGGGGCTACCCCAAAGCACCCTCCCAATGTTGAGGGCATGTGGCCTGGTATGGTTCAGGAGGGGGGGCGCTCTCTCACCCCCCCTCTTTTCCTGCGGCTTGCCAGGTTACGTGCTCAGATAAGATTCTGGTTTGGATTTTTGGAGGAACCCCCACGCCAAAATTTAAAAAAAAATGGCGTGGGGGTTCCCCCAAAAATCCAGAAACCAACGGCCATCCCCTCATCCCGGATCGCTCCTGAAGTGAAACGGACTGCCGCAGCCAGCGGGAGGGGGTCTGATCGGACACCCCACCCGCTGGAAGGCAGGCACGTACGGGTATGTGCTTGTGCCTGTCCGTGCCATTGTGCTGATGTATTTTTACATGCGGCGGTCCTAAAGTGGTTAAGCTTTATCAAAATCACTGCTATCGAAAAAACGTCTGTTTTTAAAACTTTTTTTGCATTGATACATGTCCCCTTGGGTAAGACTCAGGTCCCCAAACACTTTTTAAGACAATACCATGCATATAAGCCTTTAAGATCAGTACTTTTGACTTTTCATGTTCGTGTCCCATAGACTTTAACGGTGTACACGTGCTTGAAAAAATGTTTTGCATGTTCTGGTGCGAACTGAACAGGGGGGGGGGGGGGGGATATTTGGCCCATCCCTATTAATTTCTGATGTGTTACAAAGGACCTTTCCTCACCCCCCCCCCCATTTTTGTCTGCATAACCCTTCCTCACCCCCCTTTCTTCAAAACCCCTCCTCATCTGGTATTGTATTTCTACTTATGTAGCGTTCACCGTACTGCCGTACTGTACTCTATTTTGTTGTTTCACACCTTCTCTGTGAATATTTACCTCTATATACCAATAAAAATGTATTGATGAAAAAAAAAACCCTCCTCATCTTCTCACCCCATTTTTATCTCCATAATCCCATTCCCGTCTCTTCCCAAGCTCATCTCCATAACTCAATCCTCATCTCCATCACCCATCCTCATATTCCCCCATCCTCCTTTCCATAACCCATCCTCATATCCCACCAGTCCTCATCATCTCTCAACCTGTTATAACACTGGGCATTGTTACTGAGGACACAGAACTCCATTTGCCTATAGGATGGCAGCATTCAGCACATCACCTTGCACTAGCCCTAGTGCTCAGAGGCGGTTGGACTATCTTTTTCTGTTTTTCAGTATGCTTTGAGTCTGGACCGACCTTTCCTTAGCCTACACCCTCACTGGTCAGCGGCATCCAACTAACCAGACTTTGACAGTGTCAGGTCACCTTGAGGCCAGGTGACAGATGCACACCGTAGGGATCAGGAGTGCACCGCAAGGTTGTGGACCCTACGGCTGACTGCTGTGGACGGGGGTCAAGGTGATAGGAAGGCAGGGCCGCCAAAACACCAAGATGGATCCCACCGGGGTTAGAGCGTAAGATTCCATGGGGCGCAGAGTCTAAGAGCCAGCAGATGTTCACCAGAGCCTCTAGTGGTGAGGATGGACTTGGCTGCAACTGGCTCCAGGTCGCGACCCCCAGGGTCCCCCAGCTCACACCCACAGTAGGCAACAGGAGGATAGGGATGGTGAAGGACAAGCCGAGGTCGGGCCACAAGCAGACAGGAATAGTCAGGGACACGCCAAAAGGTCAGGATCACAGGCAAACAGGGATAGTCAAGGACACGCCAAAGTCGGTAACGTAACAACAGCAGAGCACACGGTAGGTAACAGGAAGCTAACACACAAAGGTTGATCAGCAGGGTTGGCTTGCAGTGCACAGGTTAATATAGAGTTCTCTGATAGGAGCTAGGGTGGAGCCATGCCAGAGGATGGATTATAAAAGCAGTCAGCTGAGGGTCGGCTGGTCTCTAGAAATGAACACATGGAGACAGGTAAGCAGACAAACTCTATTGCATAACCATGACAGACAGCCTGAGCATTTATCAAGCATTTATCATAGGACATGCCTTATGCCAACTATATTTGCCTTCACCTAGTTAACTTAAAGGGGCATACCTACTGACTGATTCCAGACCCTTTTTGTTGAACTGCCCTTTGAACGCCACCCTTTAAAGCATCATCACATTGTTTTGCGCAACAACATTAAAGGGCCCCAACTGAGCTAGGCAGAAGCTTTAATCAAGAAACTGTTCAGACCCAGGTGTCTGCCTGCCAGCAGCAGGTCCGTCTCTAATTTTGACTGGACCCTGGGCAAACATTTTCTTGGGCCCCCTCTTCCATTAAATTTCGCTCTCCACATGCTTGATTGGTTGCTAGAGATTACTGTACATCAATACTGCTCACTGATTGATTGCTAGAAGTTACTGAACATCTATACCACTCACTAATTGGTTGCTAGAGGTTACTGTACATTATTACTGCTCACTTATTGGATCCTAGAGGTTACTGCATATCCTTACCACTCAAGAGGTTAGTGCGCAGCATTACTGCTCACTGATTGGTTGCTAAAGGTTACAGCACATCATCTCCTCACTGCCTGCACACCATGAACTGGGGAGGTGAGGGGACACATTAATAGACAGAAAATTCCTTGGAATCCTGGGATCAGTGTCAATATTGTGGGAAGGGAGGGGGGTGTGATCAGTGGCAATGCTGGGGGGTTGATGGGATCAGTGGCAGTAGTGGGGGATGGGATTAGTTAGTAGGCAGTACACTGACAAATTTTGAATCATGTAGAGAAAAGCTGGAAATCTTTGGCAAGTATATAGTGGGGGATTCTACCAATGTAATGGGGAATTTACAATGACCACCAATGTGGGGGGGATTTACACTGACCATCAATGTCAAGGGAAATTTGCGCCAATTTTCACCAACCACTATGTAACAGGGGATTTTACGCCACCCACCAATAGAAAAGAGGGATTTCTTCACCGACACCAATGTAATAAGATGTCATAAACCATGAAATCGGACCAAGACAGAAGTACAGTTAAATCCCACTTGTTTAACCACTTGCCGACCGCCGCACGACGATGTACGTCGACAGAATGGCACGGGCAGGCATAAGGGCTTACATGTACGTCCTTGCCTGCCCGCGGGTCGGGGGCCCGATCGGGCCCCCGCCCGGTGCCTGCGGCGGTCGGTATTCGTTCGGGAGCGATCCCGGACGAGGGGACGGCCATTCATTCATGGCCACCCCCTCGCGATCGCTCCCGACGAATGAAAATGTCCCGTGACATCACTTCCTCTCCTGTAATGTAAACAAAGGAGAGGAAGTGATGTATTCTCTCCTCCGTGTCGGTATTTTTCGTTCCGGCACCGAGGAGAGAGCCTCGGTGAGTTGCACAAGCACTACACTACACAGTAGAACATGCCAGGCACACTCACACCCCCCCTTTACCCCCCGATCACCCCCCAATTACCCCTGCCCCCCCAGTCACAGTGACACCAATTGCTTTTTTTTTTTTGCATTGGTGTCATTTGTGACTGTAATAACTGTTAGGGCAGTTAGGGTTAGCCCCCTTTAGTTCTAATGTGCCCCCCTAACCCCCCCAATAAAGGTTTAACCCTGTGATCACCCCCCCTCGCCAGTGTCACTAAGGCTGGGTTCACATTGCAGCGGTTTATGAGAACGAATGTGATTCGCACCGCACTGCAGTGCAAATCACATCCGATCTCTGTGCGATTCGAGTTCAGCCATACAGATAGTATGGCTGAATTTGTGTCGCACCCGCCGCACCCGCCGCAAATTCGCACGGGACCCTTTTTTGGCCCGCAGCAGAATCGGATCGCATGGGTGTTCACACCATGCGATCCGAGTGTGCAGAACGCACTGCGATATGCGAACTGATCTGGGGGTGTCATTAACATTTCACTGACACTCCCAGCAGTTCGCATAGGGCAGTGTGAACTGCCGCCGGGAGGCATGCGATGCGGGAACCCGCCGCGGATTCATGGCGTTCCCGCATCGCTCCAGTGTGAACCCAGCCTAATAAGCGATCATTTTTCTGATCGCTGTATTAGTGTCACAGGTGACGCTAGTTAGGCAGGTAGGTATTTAGGTTCGCCGCAGCTTTTTATAGCGCCAGGGACCCCCATATACTACCGCATAAAGCCCCCTGATTGCCCCCTAGTTAACCCTTTCACCAGTGATCACCATATAACTGTTACAGGTGACGCTGGTTGGTTAGTTATTTTTTTATAGTTTCAGGGCACCCGCCATTTATTACCTAATAAAGGTTTAACCCCCTGATCACCCGGCGGGTGTCATTTGTGACTGTAATAACTGTTAGGGCAGTTAGGGTTAGGCCCCTTTAGTTCTAAGGTACCCCCCTAACCCCCCCAATAAAGGTTTAACCCCGTGATCACCCCCCGTCGCCAGTGTCACTAAGGCTGGGTTCACATTGCAGCGGTTTATGAGAACGGATGTGATTCGCACCGCACTGCAGTGCAAATCACATCCGATCTCTGTGCGATTCGAGTTCAGCCATACAGATAGTATGGCTGAATTCGTGTCGCACCCGCCGCAAACTCGCACGGGACCCTTTTTTTGGCCCGCAGCAGAATCTGATCGCATGGGTGTTCACACCATGCGATCCGAGTTTGCAGATCGCACTGCGATATGCGAACTGATCTGGGGGTGTCATTAACATTTCACTGACACTCCCAGCAGTTCGCATAGGGCAGTGTGAACTGCCGCCGGGAGGCATGTGATGCGGGAACCCGCCACGCATTCGTGGCGTTCCCACATCGCTCCAGTGTGAACCCAGCCTAATAAGCGATCGTTTTTCTGATCACTGTATTAGTGTCACAGGTGACGCTAGTTAGGCAGGTAGGTATTTAGGTTCGCCGCAGCTTTTTATAGCGCCAGGGACCCCCATATACTACCGCATAAAGCCCCCTGATTGCCCCCTAGTTAACCCTTTCACCAGTGATCACCATATAACTGTTACAGGTGACGCTGGTTGGTTAGTTATTTTTTTATAGTTTCAGGGCACCCGCCATTTATTACCTAGTCTCACTAGTGTACCCCTAAATTTAGGGGTGTCTACTTTCCAAAATGGGGTTATTTGGGGGGGGGTTGTGCCATCTTGGCATTTTATGGCCTTCAAAACTGTAACGCCCTTAGAAAGCCTGAAGGCGGTGCTTGGTTTTCGGGGCCCCGTACGCGGCTAGGCTCCCAAAAAGTCCCACATATGTGGTATCCCCGTACTCAGGAGAAGCAGCAGAATTTATTTTGGGGTGTCATTTCACATATGCCCATAGCATGTGTGAGCAATATATCATTTAGTGACAACTTTGTGTAAAAAAAAAAAAAATGTCATTATTCAATCGCTTGAGGCAAAAAAATAAAATATTCAATGGGCTCAACATGCCACTTATCAATTTCCTTAGGGTGTCTACTTTCCAAAATGGGGTAATTTGGGGGGGGTTTTGTACTGCCCTGCCATTTTAGCACCTCAAGAAATGAGATAGGCAGTCGTAAACTAAAAGCTGCGTAAATTCCAGAAAACGTACCTTAGTTTGTAGATGTGACAACTTTTGCGCAAACCAATAAATATACAATTATTGACTTTTTTTTTACCAAAGACATGTGGCTGAATACATTTTGGCCTAAATGTATGACTAAAATTGAGTTTATTGGATTTTTCTAATAACAAAAAGTAGAAAATATCATTTTTTTTCAAAATTTGCGGTCTTTTTACGTTTATATCGCAAAAAATAAAAATCGCAGAGGCAATCAAATACCATCAAAAGAAAGCTCTATTTGTGGGAAGAAAAGGACGCAAATTTTGTTTGGGTACAACATTGCATGACCGCGCAATTACCAGTTAAAGCAGCGCAGTGCCAAATTGTAAAAAGACCTCTGGTCATTTACCAGCAAAATGGTCCGGTCTGAAGGTGGTTAATAATAAAAGTAAATAGAACAAACATAGTCAAAACATAGTCAGAGTTTAGGAACCGGAACGGAAAGTCAGACAAGCCAAACGTCAGGGAGCCGGAGATGAGCGTAGTAAAACAGCAAGCAGGATCTGGAGCCAGAAGGGATGTCAGCCAAGCAAGTCTTTTAACAGGAACACAGGCGATAGTCTCTGTGATATTGACCAAGGCGAAGGCAGAGATCCTCTGGGCTGGACAGCTTAAGTAGGCAGGACTGACGAGCAGGATATCATCAACAGCTGAATAACTGTGGAGAGATAGGAGCTGGCATTAGCCGACAGCTGAGCAGCTAGCTCAGAGAAAGAAGGGCTGAGCCCAGCCCTGACATAAGAGCATTTACACTAACCACCAGTGTAAGGGGGAATATGCAATGTCCTCCATGTAAGGGGAAATTTACACTGACATTCATTGTCGAGGAGATTTGTACTGACCACCAATGTAAGGTGACACTTCTACACTGACCACCAATGTTAGGGGGGATTTACGCTGACCACCAAGTAAAGGGGGATTTACACTGACTACCAGTGTATGGGCAATTCTGCACTTACCACCAATGTAAAGGGAAATGTACTGATCACCAATGTTATGAAGAATTTACACTGACAACCAATGTAATGGGGAATTTTACATCAACAGCCAATAAAGGGGCATTTCTATACTGGCCACCAATATAAGGGGGATTTACACTAACCACCAATTTAAAGGGGGCTTCTACGTGGACCACCGATGTAATGGAGGATTCGAAACTGACCACAAATGAAAATTTGGATTTTTTTAACGATTATCAATATAAAGAGGAGTTTCTACACTGGCCACCCATGTAATGGGGATTTACACTGACCACTAATGTAATAGGAGCATTCACAGTAACCACCAATGTAAAGAGGGATTTACACTGACCACTAGTGTGAATAAAAAGGATTGTACACCAAGCCCCAATGTAATGAGAAGATTTACACTGACCACCAATGTAACTGGGACATTTAGCCTGCGTTCACATTTGTGTGTGTCGTGAATACTGAGTTTAATTGACAGCAGCTGGAGCTAATGGCCAGGAAGGCCGAATCACTCGTGGACATTGCTGGATCGAGATAGGGCTCAGATAATTATGGGGGGGAGGGGGGGCTGGGGGTTTGGTTGCTGCACACAGAAGGCTTTTTATCTTAATGCATAGAATGCATTAAAAAAAAAGTCTTCTGTCTTTACAACCCCTTTAAGGATACCGGACTTACCGTATTTGCCGGCGTATAAGACGACCCGGCATATAAGACGACCCCCTAAAAACCTGCACAGTTAAAATGTTTTGCCCGTACTCACCGTTTAAGACGACCCCCGATTCCGAGGCTTCCGACGCTTCATATTCCTCTTCTTCTTCGTTCTTGCTGGAGCCATTTCCTTCTTCCTTCTGGTGCTGGAGCCAATCACGGCGAGCAATGTATTCTATTAATGAATACAAAGCCTGCTGGGATTGGCGGAGGCTGTTACATCATCAGCCCGCGCCTCACTCTCAAAGCCAATCGGAGCAGGCTACTGTGTGTAGCCTGCTCGGATTGGCAGAGATTGCTGCTCCAATCCGAGCAGGCTCTGTATTCATTTGAATACATCGCTCACTGGGATTGGTTCAGTGGTATATACTGTATGTAGCCGAAGCTACATACAGTATTACCGGACAGCCAGAAGGCATCCCAGCAGCGGACCCGGCGTATAAGACGACCCCTCCTTTTTGCTCAGTTTTTTTAAGTGTAAAAGGTCGTCTTATACGCCGGCAAATACGGTAATTGAACTGTATTTGTGTTACATTGTTTTCTTATTTGTTAACTTTGAGCCATTGAACTGCTGTGTTGCCCTACCTCGCTGGTCTGCCAACACAATCTGTTTATTTTATAATGATCAGTGTGTGACCTTCTCGTGTGACTGCCGGGAGACTCTGGCCAAAGTGTTCTGGTGGTGACAGCAGGAGTGAGGTTCCACCTAGGGCTGGGGAAAGAGCAGAGGACCAAATACTACCAGAGGCTCCTGGGGTAGTGCTACACTATCCTCATTTCTCCCCATCCTAATCCATAACCCCCTCCTCATTCCCCCCCTCCAGCCTCATCTGCATAATTCCTCTTCATCTCTCCTCATTCTCATCAACATAATACCTCCTCATCTCCCTCGCCATCCTCATCTGCATAACCCCTCCTCATCTCCCCAAGACTCCTCTTCATAACCCCTCCTCATCTCCCCCAAGCCTCCTCTTAATAACCCTCCTCATCTCCCTCAAGCTTCCTCTTCATAACCCCTCTTCATCTCCTCCAAGCCTCCTCTTCATAACCCCTCCTCATCTTCCCCAAGACTCCTCTTCATAACCCCTCCTCATCTCCCCCAAGCCTCCTCTTCATAACCCCTCCTCATCTCCCCCAAGCCTCCTCTTCATAACCCCTCCTCATCTTCCCCAAGACTCCTCTTCATAACCCCTCCTCATCTTCCCCAAGACTCCTCTTCATAACCCCTCCTCATCTTCCCCAAGACTCCTCTTCATAACCCCTCCTCATCTCCCCCAAGCCTCCTCTTCATAACCCCTCCTCATCTTCCCCAAGACTCCTCTTCATAACCCCTCCTCATCTTCCCCAAGACTCCTCTTCATAACCCCTCCTCATCTTCCCCAAGACTCCTCTTCATAACCCCTCCTCATCTCCCTCAAGCCTCCTCTTAATAACCCTGCTCATCTCCCTCAAACCTCCTCTTAATAACCCTCCTTATCTCCCCCAGGCCTCCTCTTCACAACCCCCCCTCATCTCCCCCAAGCCTCCTCTTAATAACCCTCCTCATCTCCCCCAAGCCTCCTCTTCCTAACCCCTCCTCATCTTCCCCAAGACTCCTCTTCATAACCCCTCCTCATCTCCCCCAAGACTCCTCTTCATAACCCCTCCTCATCTCCCCCAAGACTCCTCTTCACAACCCCTCCTTGTGCTCAAGCAAAGAAATTGGCTAGGTGGAAAATTGTCGGCGCTTGCATCCTATCTGATGCACGGTATGTTTCGGTATGCAGACCGGTGTAGGTGGTGACTGGTAAAATACAAAGATGAATAAGGAAAAAATATTGTGCGGGTAGAAACATAAGAGCTGCTGGGAACAACACAATAGAACAAATTGGGAAATAAACTGAATAAAAATCCCAAAGTTGCCACGCTAAACATTCAGAATTAAATATAAGGAAAAAAGTCTATATGGTGAAACAATTTGTGCCGTTCTCCATGGGGAACATTGTAAAGCGCTACATTGTAAAGCACTGCGAAAACTGTCTGCGCTATATAAATTGTGTATAATAATAATAATGGGGAAGAAAACAATAATTCGAAATCCAAAACTCACGTGATGTATATCCAATGTGAATGAATAAGGCAAATGAATAATATACTGTACCAATCACCCAGATGCACCTCCACCAGAAACCATATAAATGGCCTCCTTACCGGAAACTTTAGACTCCAAATTATAAAAGTCACAAGGCGCTGTTCACAAGCCCAATGATAAAAAAAAAATGGTCCAATCTTCTCCCCTGTTATGGTAGTGGGGTTAATGTCATGGATGATTTCTCCATCACAATGACCATGTGGAATAGATAAAGAATGCCCACATAATGTAAAACGTCATCGGGGTCAATTCTGATGAAACGCATAGGGTGGAGTCCATGTCTGTGACTTCAGGACGCTCGCGGAGGTTACAACCCATGTGGATTGGTTCACGGGAACTTTTTTCTTCATTTATAAGCTGGTTCATATCTGCAATATTGTGACTTTTTAGCATTATTACATTTGAAATAATGGATTTACAGTTTTACACTATGGCAACAAAAATTGCGTTTAACCACTTGCCGACCAAGTATCCTCGTATTCAGCGGGCGGTGGCTACAAGATAGAAGTGGTCTCTGCGATGGATTTGCCGCAAGATCGGTTTTATCGGCAGCGGGAGAGGGCTCCCCCCCTCCCACCGCGCTCCGGTGGCCTCCACCGATTACCGGAGCCGTCGATCGCGGTGGAGGCGATCTGGTCCTTCTCCTGGCTGGGCATGGAGACAAGTGAGGGGAAGATGGCTCCCCACCCGTCTCCATGACGTTGCAGAGCGGAAGTAACATCAAAACGTCACTTCCGCCCATAGCTCTTAAAGGGCCATTAAAAAAAAATAAAAAATTTGAATGGCAATTTTTTTATTATTATTGCATTTTAGTGTAAATATGAGATCTGAGGTCTTTTTGATCCCCCAGATCTCACATTAAAGAGGACCTATCATGCTTTTTTTATATTACAAGGGATGTTTACATTCCTTGTAATAGGAATGAAAGTGACATATTTCTTTTTTAAAACTGCGTAAAAATAAAAAATAGGTAAATTAAATAAGAAAAACATAATATTTTTTTAAATGCGCCTCGTCCCGCTGAGCTCACGTGCAGAATCGGACGCATACATGAGTAGCGCCCGCATTTGAAAACGGCGTTTAAACCACACATGTGAGGTATCGCCACGATCGATAGAGCGAGAGCGATAATTCTAGCCCTAGACCCCCTCATGCAACCTGTAGAATTTTTTAAATGTCACCTATGAAGAATTTTAAGAGTAAAAGTTTGTCGCCATCCCACGAGCGGGCGCAATTTTGAAGCGTGACATGTTGGGTATCAATTTTATCGGCGTAACATTATCTTCTACAACATAAAAAAAAAAATTGGGCTAACTTTATTGTTGTCTTATTTTTTAATTCAATAAAAGTGTATTTCTTCCAAAAAAAGTGCGCTTGTAAGACCGCTGCTCAAATACGGTGTGGCAAAGTATTGCAACGACCGCCATTTTATTCTCTAAGGTATTAGAAAAAAAAAATGATTTTAACTTGTAAACAACACATCTCAGAAAGAGGCTCGGTCCTTAGTTGGTTAAAAAAAACGCTGTGCAAATACTGTGTGACATAAAATATTGAAGTGACCTCCATTTATATTATTCTAACTCTTTCGAACTCTACATTTCAGCTTACGTTTCTGTGCCAGCGATTAGACGATCTCTGGGAGGAGAACAGAGGAAGTGTTGTTTTGTTTGCTTGGATGCAGTTTCTGAAGGAAGAGACCCTTGATTACTTAAATATAAAATCACCTTATGAAGTTCAGTTTACCAATAATGGAATGCACACTTTGATGGAGGTCGAAGAGGAAGCAAGTCTCTGCATTGCTGCAGCTGCTCCTGAAAATGAAGCAAGTCTCTGCATTGCTACAGCTGCTCCTGAAGAGGAAGCAAGTCTCTGCATGGCTGCAGCTGCTCCTGAAGAGGAGGCAAGTCTCTGCATTGCTGCAGCTGCTCCTGAAGAGGAAGCGGTTGACAGACGGGCTATACAAGATGTCCAATCGGTGTATGACCTCATCAGACACATATTGGACTTTGATGAGAGCCAACAGAAGAAATGCTTTGACAGCAAACAGTTCTTATGCGATATCTGCTTCTCTGAGAAGCTTGGCAGTGATTGTACGTATTTTAAGGACTGCAGTCATGTGTACTGTGATAACTGCCTTAGAGACTATTTTGAAATTCAAATCAGAGATGGACAAGTCCACGCCCTATATTGTCCAGAACCCAAGTGCACGTCAGTCGCTACACCTGCCCAGGTAACCTGTTTATTTTATTTAGCGAACCATGCAGACATCAATTCATGGTGGCTCCATATTTAGCTAACCATATAGACATCAATTCATGGTGGCTCCATATTTAGCTAACCATATAGACATCAATTCATGGTGGCTTATGAGCTGAGGTCGGTCGCTAAAACCCAATGAGTGGAGAGATGCAAGATGTAGAGCTGAATAGAAGTAGCAGAACTGGTGCAATGATGCTTACCCACTTGGCTCTTCTGTTTTGGCCCTGTTTTCTTTGGTCACATGGCCAAGCACAATGGATGCATAGAGAACTGTCCATGTATCATGTACTGTGTCCTGTAACTTCCTTAAGTAGCTCTGCAATGGAGAATTCAGCACACTTTGTAAACTACTGCTGGTGGGTGGTCTAATAAGCCTTATGCCGCGTACACACGGTCGGAGAATCTGTCGGAATGCGTCTTATCGGACCGTGTCGTCAGATAATCCGACTGTGTGTGGTATGCATCGGATTGATTCCGTCCGAATCTCCGTCGGACCCAATTTTCCAACATTTTGGAAATATTTCCCGACCAACTGGGCCGGTCGGACATATTCCGATCATCACGTTCTGAAAGATCGGATTTTTCGCCAACTTGGCCCGACCATGTGTATGCAACAGTTTCGGACAAGATCCGACGGACAAAATCCGACGGATTTGGTTGCGGAAATCTCTGACCGTGTGTACGTGGGCTTAGTTTGCACGTGTGCTGTTACCAAGGCAGAGGATAGGGTCAGCAGATTGTAAGGCTGTATACAGGAGATTGTAGGGCAGTGTACAGTGGGTCATCAGGGCAAAGGATGGGAGGTCAGCAGGAGAGTGTACAGGAATTGGTAGGGTGGGGTACTGGGGGTCAGTAGGGTGGAGGAAAGGGGTCAGCAGGGCAAAAGACAGCAGTCAGCAGGGCGCAAGACAGGGTTCAACAGAGAAGTGTACAGGGGGCAGCAGAGCGAGGCATAGGGGTCAGTAGGGCGGAGGAAAGGGGTCAGCAGGGCAAAAGACAGCAGTCAGCAGGGCGTAAGACAGGGGTCAACAGGGAAGTGTACAGGGGGCAGCAGAGCCAAGGATAGGGGTCATTAGGGCAAAGGACAGAGGTCAGCAGAGCCAAGGATAGGAGTCATCAGGGAGAAGGACAGGAGTCAGAAGAGCAAAGCATAGGAGAAATTAGGGTGAAGGACAGGGGTCAGCAGAGCAGTGTACAGGGTTCAGCTGAGCCAAGGACAGGGGTCACCACTGGCAGGACAAAAGTTACTACTAGCAGTACAGAGGACAGGGGTCACCGCTGGCAGGGCAGAGGACAGGGGTCGCCGCTGGCAGGGCAGAGGACAGGGGTCACCGCTGGCAGGGCAGAGGACAGGAGCCACCGCTGGCAGGGCAGAGGACAGGGGCCACCGGTGTCAGGGCAGAGGACAGGGGCCAACGCTGGCAGGGCAGAGGACAGGGGCCACCACTGGCAGGGCACTCCGCAGAGCTCCTTCTCCCATCCCTGCACTTACACAACCTGAGCACAGGCAGCAAGATCTCCTCCCAACACAGCACATAGCTGAAATCTGGCTTTATTGTTCTCTGAATAGTGAGAATGTGGAGTCCAAAAGCATTTGACATTAACATCCATAAAAATATAAATTTGTGTATTTTGCAGGTAAAGAAGCTGGTTGGGGAAGAATTGTTCGGCCGCTATGATCGTCTCCTCTTGAAGTCTACTTTGGAGATGATGACTGATGTGGTTTATTGCCCTCGTCTGAGCTGTCAGACTCCTGTAATGCAAGAGCCAGGTGGCACAATGGGTATTTGCACAAGCTGTCAGTATGCTTTCTGTACACTTTGTATGATGACCTACCATGGACTCTCCAAATGTAAAGGATGTAAGTCTACGCTGGTTTTGTAACAAAGATTTAGTATTTTTTTTTTATTTTTCATTAAAGAGTTTATTGAAGTGAATAGACAGTACAGATCAGAGAAACCACAATGCAATCTAATTTTAAAACATAGGTAACAAGTAAAGTGATTCAATCAACAGTATTCTACCACAACAGATTGGTAGATAATAAAATGAGGCAGTGGTCAACTTGTGATCAAAAATCAGGTTATTGTCTCCGAATGTTACTGATCTTTATCTCGATAGTGTCTCCTTTTATCTAGTAATTCAACTAATGCGATTATCTGGGTAGTCGATCATCATTGTGAGGAAAATATGGTAGAAATAAGAGAAGAACAGAGAGGGAAAGGAGAAGTGAAGGAAAGGGAAAAGGGAAAAAAAAAAGTAGAGAAGAAACAGAAAAGGAGAAGGGAAGAAGGAAAGAGGGCCAACCGTCATATCGAAGAATTCTACAGTGAACCAGTTTCATCAGTGTTGGTAGGTTTTTCAAGTCTGATCAGGAGTATCGGTTTGTTCGGCAGTAATATCTGAGAAAGCCTTCGAGTATTTGAAAATGATCCAAGGTTGCCATGTTTCATGGAATTTCTCCACTCGTTCATTGGATTGTGCTAGGGTGTCTTCCATTTCATAAATTTCTGCCACTCTATGAAGCCAATCCGTTGTGGACGGAACCCGTGAGGATTTCCAGTGGATTGGAATCAAAGCAGCGCTTAACAAATTTTTTGGTTTGGTGAGTGAATGCTTGTATTTTTTGCAAAGACCAGTTTGATATATGCAGCAAGCAACAGGCGGCATCTAGCGTCAGTGTAGTCTCTGTTATTAATTTGATTAATTTTTGTACTTTATCCCAAAAAGGGGTAATCAAAGGGCACTGCCACCAAATATGCAAAAGAGAACCAGTGTCCCCCAGGCACCTCCAACATAGGTTAGGGACTTGTGGGTTCCACTTGTGCAGTTTCGAGGGTGTTAGATACCATTGCGTCAGCAGCTTATATGCTGTTTCTTGCATTTTGGTGATAATGGAGCACATATGGGCTAAAATGCAAGCATTCCTCCATTGTTTTGGTGATATTGTTACCTGTAAATCTTCTGACCACCGCCTCCTGAGTCTATCATCTGCTGGTTTTTTAGCCTCCTGTAACCACGTGTATGCTATAGAGGTTGTCCTGACAACCTGATCACCCGTGAGACACACCGACTCAAATTCCGTCAAGGGTCTAGTAAAGTCGTCCAACTTTTCATGTTTTTGAAGATAGCTTCTGAATTGTAAGTATGTCCAAAAGGGTAGTTTGTTCATGAAGTTATCTCTTTTCCCTTCAGGGAAGCTTTTAATCTTTGAATGTGAGTAACAGTCCCTAGCTAAGAGTGGCTTGTTATCGCTTGGTGGCCGAAGACCAGGATTCCCTACACCTGATATGAAATCTGGGTTATCTTTTAATGGTGTAAGGGGGCCCAAAGAGGAAGTTACCTCTATGTTATTGGGAAATTCGTGTATCAGCCTTAGTGTGGTTCCGGTTAGTGGACGATGTTTTAGGTCGTCTGGACAAGAAGACCAAGGTATCCAGGGCGCAAATGGTAAGGGGATTGAGTTGCCAACCATTTCCAGGTTTACCCAGTCTTTGGTGTCTCTGTGACAGTGCCAATCTATAATCCTTGCTATGTGTGAGGCCAGATAATAATTTCGGATAATAATTTAAATCCGGTATTCCCATCCCCCCAAGCTCCTTTGCCCTGAGTAACACCTTGTATCTGATTCTCGGTTTTTTATGTGCCCAGATGAACTTCATGAACAATGAGCGCAAAGTGAGAAACATTCTTTGCGGTATTTTGATTGGAAGTGTGCGTATCAAGTAAAGGAGCCTGAGGAGGACAGTCATTTTGCTCGACTGAACCATGAGAAGGTTCCTGTTTGGCAATGTTTTAGGTCTTTTTCAATATTTCTGAGTAGTGGAAGAAAGTTTAGGTCGTAAATTGATGAGATTCGAGCGGTCAATTTAATTCCCAGGTATTTTAGAGATTTGGGGTCCCATTTGAAAGGAGAGTTTTCTATGGTAGAATTAAGGGTTTGGCCCGGCAGGGTCACATTCATAGCTTCTGACTTTGAATAGTTTATTTTTAAATTAGACACATAGCCATAGAGTTTAAACGCTCTTATCAAATTAGGAAGAGTGGTGTGTGGTTTGGTTAGGAAAAAAAGCAGGTCATCCGCATATGCGGCAACCTTGAACTCCCAGCCTGCCACCTTGAAACCGCTTAATCCAAGGATCTGCGTTGATCAATCCAATAAATGGTTCCAAGGATAAAATGAACAAGAGAGGGGATAGAGGACACCCCTGTCTTGTACCATTTGTGATGTGGACCCTCTTGGAAAGCGTGCCATTTACTTTCAATCTTGCTGTGGGCTTTTGGTAAAGGGCTGAGATCCAGGCCATCATTCTCGTACCCAGGCCTACGTGACCACAGGCAGGCAGCATGTAGTCCCAGGCCACGCGATCAAAGGCCTTCTCTGCATCCGTGGACAGGAGAAGGCCCTCGGTGTCGTTTGATCTGGCCGAGTGGATTAATAGCAGGGATTTGATGACGTTGTCCTTGGCCTCACGCCCCGGCATGAATCCCACTTGTTCAACACCAATCAGTTTATTTAAATAGGGGTTTATTCTATCTGAAAGAATTTTTGCGAATATTTTTAGGTCCAGGTTTAATAAAGAAATTGGCCGGTAACTTGCACACTCCGAGGTATTCTTGCCTGGCTTTGGTAGAACCGTAATGAAGGCTGAGAGTAGATCTGGCGTTACCTCTTTAGGTTGTGATAGGGAGTTCAAGGCCACCGCCAAAGGGTCTGTCACCAGATTAATAAAGGTTTTGTAGTAGATAGCTGTAAACCTGCCTGGGCCCGGGCTTTTGCCTAATTTCAAATATTTGATCACGTGTCTAATTTCAGAAGCATCTATTGGGTTATCAAGCGTACTGGCCTCTAAATTGTCTAACGAGGGTAGACCGCTCTTGTCTAGGAAGTCCTTAATAATTTGAGCCCTGTCACCTTCCATGTCTGGGTGTCTATGTTGTTGTGGAAGATTGTAGAGATTGGAGTAGTAAGTGTGGAAATGTTCTGCAATAGCCTCCGTGGTGACATCTAGTGTGTCGTTTGTCTGTTTAATGCCTAAAATAGTGTTGCTGTAGGTGTGTTCCTTAAGGGCCCTGGCCAGAGTTCTGCCTGCTTTGTTACCTGATTCATAATAAATCTTTTTCCTGAAAAACAGGAAACGTTTGGTTTTAGTTAAAAAAATTAGCTGTAATTTTTTCCTAGAATCTAATAGTTCCTTGGCAGAGTCTACTGAAAGAGACTGTTGGTGAAGGGTTTCTAATTTGTTAATGCAGTCCATCAGTTTCTGGATTTCCCTTTCACCTTGTCTTTTATGGAATGCTCCCATTTTCATTATTTCCCCTCTTATTGTGCATTTGTGAGCCTCCCAAATAACTAGAGGGTCCATTTCAGGGGTATTATTACGTTCGAAGAAAGTTTTAATGCTGTCTTTTAATTTAGGCAATAATGATGGATCCAAGATTACGGAGGAGTTAAGTCTCCAGGACTGGGATCTAGGAGGTGACAGGTCATGTCTAGAGTTAGTGCGATCGGCGCATAGTCCGGAATTGACTTTAGGCCTATGCGCGTATCTGTCAGTTTTCTTAGGTCATTTTGCGAAATGAAAAGCTAATCTAAATGGATATATTTTTCATGCGGGATTGAATAAAATGTAAAATCTCTACCGTCTGGGTTACGAAATCTCCACGAGTCAACCAGCTGTAGGGAGTGCATAAGTAGTTTGATTTGTTTGAGTGTTCTGTATCTGATGCTAGTTTTACCTGTGGAGGTGTCCGTTAGTGGGTTTAAAGCAGGGATATGCAATTAGCGGGCCTCCAGCTGTTGCAGAACTACAAGTCCCATGAGGCATAGCAAGACTCTGACAGCCACAAGCATGACACCCAGAAGCAGAGGCATGATGGCACTGGTAGTTTTGCAACAGCTGGAGGTCCGCTAATTGCATATCTCTGGTTTAAAGGGATGTTGAAATCCCCTCCCATAATCAAGCATCCTGTTGTGAACCCCTGTAGCTGATGAACTAGGTTTTTGCAAAATGTCAAGTGTGCCTTATTCGGAAAATATAAGTTTGCTATGGTTATGGGCATTCCCCCATATTTCCCTTTTAGAAATATGTACCTTCATTCTGTATCCGCTAATTGTTCTGTCAGCTCAAAGGGTGCGTTCTTGCTTATTAGAATTGAGACCTCTTTAGATTTTGCAAGGTTGTTGGTGGCATGAAAAGCCTATTTTTTTTTTTTCTCTGTTCTAACAGTACCATCTTACCATAGCCTGGCCACTAGCTAGGTGAAATGACCCTTGTAATGCACAACATGGCCATCAACTAAAGCAGACATCCTCTCCTGACTCCTATGTCTACACCCAAATGTCCCACCTTCTCTCTGATATGTTTTGTTCTTCTCTTGTGTTGGTGGTGCTGGGTTCTAGGGCTTTAAATGAGGCAGTGGTCCTACTTTGTGTCTCTACCTCTACCCATTCATCCTTATAGCTGAGTTTACCATGCTTAAGTTCTCTTGCTGTGCTCAGATGTTAACATTTCTGGTCTATTTTCTCATTATCATATTGAGGTGCAAATAATACACACATCAGGTTTGTTGCTGTTGGGCTGATTTTCTTCTATGTCAAGTCCTGGAAATGGAAATGATTGGAAATCTCTTCATGTGCTACTTTGCTACAAAATTGACATGCACCAAGGATAAAAGAGTCCAAATTCAGTAATCAGTTTATATTAAAAAAAAACAGTCATCGCTTACAAAACTGAAGCATGCTGGTTGTAGGATGGGTTGTCATGGTCTGGCCTACGGTTTATTGTTTGTCATTGTCCTCCCTTCCCTTTCCCAAATCCATTCTATGCTCTTGTACATTCAGTTAAGGTAATCTACATACAGCCCATGATTTTAACTCACCTCATTGACCTCCTTTTTAGCAGAACCCATGGATCCTACATCTGAAGAGCCTACTGATCCAGGTAACTTAATTTCTTGAAAGCATGTGATACACAAGATTACTTGGTATTTTGTGACAGCAGATTATGGGGTTCTAGTAACCACTTGAAGACCAGGCCTATTCTAAAACATTTTTGTTTACAGGTAAAAATCTGCAATTTCTTGCTCGAAAATTACTTAGTAACCCCAAAATTTATATATATATATATATATATATATATATATATATATATATATATATATATATTGTGACAGTACAGTTCCCTGTCCTAGTAAGGCTGCTTTCACACTGGGGCGGTATTCAGGCGTTACAGCGCTAAAAATAGCGCCTGTGTAACGCCTGAAAAAAACCGGCCCCTTTAACTCCAGTGTGAAAGCCGGAGGGCTTTCACACTGGAGCGATGCGCTGGCAGGACGGTGAAAAAAGTCCTGCTAGCCGCATCTTTGCAGCGGTGAAGGAGCGGTGTATTCACCGCTCCTATACCGCTCGTACCCATTGAAATCAA
This sequence comes from Lithobates pipiens, assembly GCF_037356315.1. Classification (NCBI taxonomy): domain Eukaryota; kingdom Metazoa; phylum Chordata; class Amphibia; order Anura; family Ranidae; genus Lithobates; species Lithobates pipiens. The sequence continues at coordinate 337,125,501 of NW_027507784.1, forward strand.
TGGGACACCGCGGCAATACCGCCGGCAAAGCGCCGCTGCAGCGGCGCTTTGCGGGCGGGTTTAACCCCTTTTCGGCCGCTAGCGGGGGTCAAAACCACCCCGCTAGTGCCCGCACACCGCCGCTAAAACGACGGTAAAGCGCCGCTAAAAATAGCGACGCTTTACCGCCGACGCTGCTCCCGCCCCAGTGTGAAAGCAGCCTAATTGTCTCCCAGGGTTCTCAAATAGGCAGGTTGAGGGGCTCCAGGTGTATTTAATGTGGAGGAATCTGTTTTATCAGTTTCCTCCAAAGTTTGTAAAATCCACTTGGGGACCTGGAGCCCTGAGATTCCATAGTGTTATGGGTGGGATGGAATCTCCAATCCTGGGACCGGGTTTTTGGAACAGCCAGGAGTCTGGCTGGTTGATTGAGCAGGTGGGTCCTGGGCTTATAGCAAAGTTAGGATTAGGGTTCTGGGCTCCACCCAGAGAGACGGGAGGTCTCCAGAGAGTCCAGAGAGTGCAGGTGTGCACTAGAGAAAGCCAGAGACCCAAGTCTGAGGATCAGAGCAGTGAGGGGCTGCTTGCTAGATAGACACTGTGTGTGTTAAATCTGTGCGCATCTGAGACAAATGAGAGCCTGAAGTGGAAGGCCTGAGCAGCAAGGAAGCTGAAAAGGGGTACAGTAGTTGTGCGGGGAACCCTGTTATATGGCCAAGAGGGCTGAATTGTAAAGCCTAGGTGGCAGTGCTGCTGAAGAGAGCCAGGTGGCTTGGCATTTTTTGTGTATTGTTTTTTTGGCAGAAGAACCCCTGTGTGGGCAACCAAGTGCATGTATGAACTTTATGTTGTTCCTTTTTAATAAAAGTGGGCTACCATGCCCTTAAACGAAAGTTCCTGTTCACTGTGAACTTGCTGAAAAGGCATCTACCACTGAGTTAAACATCCCCCAATGTTACTATATATATATATATATATATATATATATATATATATATATATATATATATATATATATATATATATATATATATATATATATATAATACACACACAGTGCCTTGAAAAAGTATTCATACCCTTTTGAAATTTTCCACATTTTCTCATGTTACAACCAAAAACATAAATGTATTTTATTGGGATTTTATGTGATAGACCAACACAAAGTGGCTCATAATTGTGGAGTGGAAGGAAAATGATAAAAGGTTTTCAATTTTTTTTACAAATAAATATGTGAAAAGTGTGGGGGGTACATTTGTATGGAGTCAATACTTTGTAGAACCCCCTTTCGCTGCAATTACAGCTGCAAGTCTTTTTGGGGATGTCTCTACCAGCTTTGCACATCTAGAGAGGGACATTTTTGCCCATTTTTCTTTGCAAAATATCTCAAGCTCTGTCAGATTGGATGGAGAGTGTCTGTGATCAGCAATTTTCAAGTCTTGCCACAGATTCTCAATTGGGTTTAGGTCTGGACTGTGACTGGGTCATTCTAACACATGAATATGCTTTGATCTAAACCAGTGGTCCCCAAACTTTTTGGCACCGGGGACCGGCGTAGTTGAAGAAAATTGTGCCAAGGCCCAGGGGGGGGGGGGGGGGGGGTATGCAGCTTTTCGCGGGCAATTTATCGGGCGATGTCTGACGTTGGCGCTTCAATCATCCCGGCACCATCATTGATATGATGTTAGGATGATTGAAGCGCATTATTTCTATTATTACATTGTAATATATAATGAAATAGTTCAACTCACCATAACGCACAATGTGCCAGAGTGTCACTTGCCACGTCGCCTGTCACCAGATGCAGATTGTCACTTTCCACGTCGCCTGCCTTCAGATGCAGCTTGTCACGTCGCTTGTAACCAGAAGCATTTTGTCCCTTGGCACGTCGCCTGGCACCAGATGCTTTTTTGTCCCTTGCCATGTCACCTGCCACCAGATGCAGCTTGTCACTTGCCACGTCACTTGTCACCAGATGCAATTTGTCCCTTGCCACGTCACCTACCACCAAATGTGGATTGTCACTTGCCATGTCGCCTGCCTTCATATGCAGCTTGTCACTTGCCATATCATCTGCCACCAGATGCATTTTGTCCCTTGCCACGTCACCTGCCATCAGATTTGGATTGTCACTTGCCACGTCCCCTGCCATCAGATGCAGCTTGTCATTTGCGACGTCGCCTGCCATCAGATGCAGCTTGTCATTTGCCATGACACCTGCCACCAAATGAGGATTGTCACCTGCCACCACATGACTGGTCACTGTAGTGGTGGCAGCACAGGTGTGCACATTGATGATCTCATCTCTATGTTCCCCCGCCTCACCTCCAGCGTTATATGAGCGCGGAAGAGCGGCGATGCAGGCGGGCGGGCGGGCGGTTGGAGATGATCTCATCTCACTGCTCGCTCGCCTCCGTATAGCGGCCCCGCTGTGAGCGCGGAACAGCGGTGATGCGGGCGGGCGGTGAGAGATGATGTCATCTCTCTGCCTGCTCCGCCGCCGCTCATCAGAGAGTGCAGCCTTCGCGGCCCGGCTGCAAGCAGGCCACGGCCCGGCAATGGGCCGCGGCCCGGGGGTTGATGACCCCTGATCTAAACCATTCCATTGTAGCTCTGGCTGTATGTTTAGGGTTGTTGTCCTGCTGGAAGGTGAACCTCCGCTTCAATCTCAAGTCTTTTGTAGATTGCAATGCCGCGTACACACGATCGGAATTCCGGACAGAAAAAGACCGATGAGAGATTTTCATCAGAAAATGCAACCGTGTGTACGCTCCATCGGAATTTAGCTGTCCGAATTCCCGCCATCCAAAAATTGATAGCATGTTCTCAATTTTCCAGACGGAAAAACTTTCTATCGGAAATTCCGATCGTGTGTATGCAATTCCGGCACGCCAAAACTCACGCATGCTCAGATTCAACTAGGAGATGGAAGCTATTGGCTACTGGGTATTGAACTTCCTTTTTTCTAGTCCCGTCGTACGTGTTGTACATCACAGCATTCTAAACGATCGGAATTTGGTCTGACCATGTGTAGGCAAGACAGCTTGAGCCGAATTCCTTCGGAATTCTGTCGGGAAAACCATCAGAGCTTTTTCCGATGAGAATTCCGATTGTGTGTACGTGGCATAACAAGTTTTCTTCTAAGATTGCCCTGTATTTAGCTCCATCCATCTTCCCATCAACTCTGACCAGCTTCCCTGTCCTTGTTGAAGAAAAGCATCCCCACAACATGATGCTGCCACCACCATGTTTCACGGTGGGGATGGTTGATAGGGATTTGAACCGGACAGCTGGATAACTTCCACCAGGCCCCTGGAAACACCCGAATTCCCACAACAGCTGTGACCCTTGCAGAGCTTATTTTGCCTTCCCCGGGGGTGAGTGTGAACCCCAAATACTCAACCTGTGAGAGACAGAGCTGGACCTTGGACTGGGGGACCTTATGACCCTCTGTACACAGATGTTTCAACAAACTAACAGTGTCTAACTGAGAAGCCATCAGGGAGGGACTGCACAACAGTAAGTCGTCACTATACTGAAGAAGGCAGAGCCATTTTCAACCGACCATGAGCGTAGAGTCTCATGGAGCGCTATTGAGTAGACTGCAGGTGAGTGGACATTGAGGCCAACGGGCGCAGGTATACTGCACTTTTTTAAAACAGAAAACCATAAGTAGTTGTGTCTCTTTGTCCACAGGGACAGAAAAAAAGGTGTAACTTAAATCTATGACCGAAAAGATCTTAGAATCATGAGGGATGGATGTTATCAGTGATGATACATCTGGGACAATAGGACCTATTGGTATTACAAGATTATTTATTGCTCTTAAAGCGGAGCTCCACCCTAAAGTGGACCTTCCGCTCATTGGAATCCTCCCCCCCTCCGGCGCCACAATTGGTACCTTTCAGGGGGGGAGGGGGGTGCAGGTACCTGTACAGTACAGGTATCTGCACCCAGTTCCGGCATAGCGATCTGCGGAAGGGGCGTAGATTATGCAGAATCCACGCCCCTTTCCGAAAGTCCCCCGCTGCCTGCTGGGAAACACACGGATCCCAGAGGCAGCAGGACCATCCTTATTGCGCAGTGCGACTCGCGCATGTGCAGTAGGGAACCAGGAAATGAAGCCGAAAGGCTCCACTTCCTGATTCCCATACCCAAGATGGCGGCGGCAGCACCCGAGAGACGATCGAGAGATCGGCTTCGGGTGCCGACATCGCGGGCGCGCCATGGGCGGGTAAGTGTCCTTATTTTAAAAGTCAGCAGCTGCAGTATTTGTAGCTGCTGGCTTTTAAAAAAAAAAACAGCGGAACTCCCGGCGGACTCCTGCTTTAAATCTTGAACAAACCTATTTCCAACGGGAAATGTTGGATATGAGCTTGTTGTCGGAAAGTCCGACCATGTGTATGCTCCATCAAACTTTCCGCAACACAAATGTTTGAGAGCAAGTTCTCGAATTTTCCGATCGTGTGTACCCCAGTCTGTTGCACAAAAGTTCACACATGCTCTGAATCAAGGAAAAGGCTATTGAACTGGCTATTGAACTTCCTTTTTCTCGGCTTGTCGTACGTCTTATACGTCACTGCGCTCCCACGTTTGGAATTTTGGGTCAACATTTGTGTGACCGTGTGTATGCAAGACAAGTTTGAGCCAACATTCTTCGGGAAAAAATCCATGGTTATGTTGAAAATCCGATCGTGTGTACGGGGCATTAAGGTACCATCTTCCGTGGGCACTTGATTGATTGGTGTGTTGTAAGGTGAGACTATTCTTTTATTTATTGTCTGTTCCATAAAAGAACGTATGAGTGGTCTGAGTCCATCTATCTTTTCCTGAGACAGGGGGCACCTTTGTAAAAAACTGGACTTGCCCTTGGCTTAAGTCTGGCTTTGTATGGAGTACATTCAATGTGTCCTACATCGAATTTACTCCGTGCCCACTCATTGGGGTCAATCGTAACTGACAAATCAGTACTTAAAAAAACAAAAAGGGGAATCTACATATAAACCACCCGTTCTACGAGATAAAATACATAGTTGTAATTTACCAATAAGTTCTCTTCCTAACAAATTAACAGGACATCCGGGTATCAACCTGAAACAGAGGTGAAACATGAGATCTCCTGTAGTTGCATTATATACAGACACGGGTGGTGTTTTGTAGGTTTTGGTCACTATCCTATTTTTTCCCATTGAAGGCTCAGCATTTTCCCTTCATCCATTATACATGTCCATGGAGAGAGTCGCCCAAGTCATTCCCGTGTCTACGAGAAAAGGCGTAGTATCCCCCCCCCCCCCCCCCCCCACATGAAAGTATATATGGGTTGTCTCTGTAGTGTTCAGAGTACATGTCAAAATGTTCTCAGCCAATCTATTCGCCTAAACACTTCTAGTAAACACATTCCAAAGTCAAACTCAGATAATAGATATATGAGGAGAACCTACACTGTAGAAGCACCATTAACCCTTCAATGGTGTGTTCAGGGTGATGTGCAGTGTAATGTCGCGTACACACGACCGGACCTTTTGACAGCAAAATTTCGATCGTGTGTGGGCTCCATCGGACCTTTGCTTGCCAAAAATCTGGTGGACTTTAGAAATAGAACATGTTTTACATTTTCCCACCGGAACCAAGAAATCAGTTTGTGTGTATGCTAGTCCGATGGACAAAAACCAACGCAAGGGCAGCTATTGGCTACTGGCTATGAACTTCCTTATTCTAGTCCGGTCGTACGTCATCACGTTCGAATCCGTCGGACTTTGGTGTGATTGTGTGTGGCCAAGTCCGTTCGTTCGGAAAGTCCGTCGGAACTCCGCCAAAAGTCCGTCAGGAAGACCGTCGGACCTAGTCCCTTGAAAAGTTTGGTCGTGTGTACACGTAGTTTTCCCCCACACATAGCGTTTTGCTTTTAGGCCAAAAAGTAAAATTTTGGTATCATCTGACCAGATCACCTTCTTCCACATGTTTGTTGTGTCCCCCACATGGCTTCTCACAAACTACAAACAGGACTTCTTATGACTTTCTTTCCCCAATGTCTTTCTTCTTGTCACTCTTCCATAGAGGCGATTCAGTTCGCATTGTGCGCTATATAAGTATTTCATTCATTCATTCATTCATTCATTCATAAAGGGCAGATTTGTGGAGAGACGACTAATAGTTGTCCTGTGGACAGATTCTCCCCCCTGAGCTGTGGATCTCTGCAGCTCCTCCAGAGTTACCATGGACCTCTTGGCTGCTTCTCTGATGAATGCTCTCCTTGGTCGGCCGGTGTCTTGTCAAATAACGTCCTCCATCCTATAGTGTCCGCTGCGTACTGCGCATGCGCAGTACACAGCAACACAGATTCCAAAAATTGGCGAGGATGAACGGCGCCTGCGCCGTGAGTCCAGGTTCTATCCCCACTATCCAAGTGGACATAGAGTAGGAATAAAAAAGAGCCGAGCGCAGCGAGGCCAAGCCCGAAGCGTGGCGAGCGAAGCTCGCCTGCGAGGGGCCCTCTAATATTCACAACCCTATGTCCGCTTGGATGGTGGGGCTCCCACCTCCACTCACGGCGCAGGCGCCGTTCAGCTTCGGAGATTTTCTGAAGCTTCGTCTGCTCCGTACTGTGCATGCGCAGTACGGGGCGGACACTATTTGATGGCCGGACTCTATACGGCAGAACACCGGTCAGTTTAGGTGGATGGCCATGTCTTGGTAGGTTTGCAGTTGTGCCATACTCTTTCCATTTTCAGATGATGGATTGAACAGAGCTCCGTGAGATGTTCAAAGCTTGGGATATTTTTTTTTATAACCTAACCCTGCTTTATACTTCTCCACAACTTTATCCCTGACCTGTCTGGTGTCTTCCTTGGCCTTCATGATTCTGTTTGTTCATGAAGGTTCTCTAAAGCCCCATACACACTATCAGATTTTCTGCTGATTTTTTCCTTCATATTTACCAAAACCATATAAAATGAGGTCAAACCTTAGGAGTTTCAATTTGTATGCAATCAGGTAGGCCCTTCTACTACATGGTTTTGGTAAATCTGAAGAAAAAAATCAGCAGAAAGTCTGATAGTGTGTATGGGGCTTTACAAACCTCTGAGGGCTTCACAGAACAGCTGTATTTATACTGAGATTAAATTACACACAGGCGGACTCTATTTACTAATTAGGTGACTTCTGAAGGCAATTGGTTCCGCTAGATTTAAGACCCCTTTCACACTGGGGCGTTTTGCAGGCACTATATCAGTGATGGCGAACCTTGGCACCCCAGATGTCTTGGAACTACATTTCCCATGATGCTCATGCGCTCTGCAGTATAGCTGAGCATCATGGGAAATGTAGTTCCAAAACATCTGGGGTGCCAAGGTTCGCCATCACTGCACTATATTGTTAAAAGTAAAAAAACGCCTTTAAACAGCTGCTGCATGCACTCCGGTGTGAAAGCCCGAGGGCTTTCGCACTGGATCGGTGCGCTGGCAAGGCGTCAGAAAAAGTCCTGCCAGCAGCTTCTTTGGAGCGGTAAAGGAGTGGTGAACTCACCACTCCCCCACCGCTCCTCCACCGCTCCTCCACCGCTCCTCCACCGCTCCCCCACCGCTCCTCCACCGCTCCTCCCCATTGAAACCAATGGGGCAGCCCTGCTATACTGCGGCGGATTTAATCCCTTTAGTTTTAGAATTAGCCCTGCTAGCGGCCGAATAGCGCTGCTAAAATGACGGTAAAGCGGCGCGAAATATAGCGCCGCTTTAACGCTGACTCCCTAGGTGGCGCAGTGTGAAAGGGGTCTTAGTTGGGAGAGTAAAGGGGTCTGAATACAAATGCACGCCACACTTTTCACATTTATTTGTAAAAAATGTTGAAAGCCATTTATTTTCCTTCTACTTCACAATTATGTGACACTTTGTATTGGTCTGTCACATAAAGTCCCAATAAAATACATTTATATTTTTTGGCTGTAACATGACAGAATGTGGAACATTTCACGGGGTATGAATACTTTTTCAAGGCACTGTACATTTTTTTATTTTTTTTTTATTACATCATTTTATATGCCTGTTATTTGTACATTTTTCTGATGCGCTTGAGACCTTAATTTGCACTTTGTCATTTATTGTATGTGCAATAAATCCAGGTCCAAAGAGGTATCGTGGGAAGGCAGGCCGCATGAGAAAAATTCGAGAACAGGAGAGCAAGACTTGGATAACAGTGAACTGCAAGAAATGTCCTTCCTGTGCAGCCAACATTCAGGCAAGCAACCTTAAGCCTCATACATACGATCGGACTTCATACAAACTTTCCTGTGGATTTTTGTACAAAGGGCGTTGGCTGTGAACTTGTATTGCATACACACGGCAGGACTTTTTTCAGCCAACTTTCACCAAAGCACGTGGTTTTTTTTCTGCTCTTTACCGCAGACCTTTGGTCAACTTCTGTATTGTTGTCTGATCTTTTGCATTGGTTCTGAGCACACGTGTTTGTACTTTGTACAAAAGTCCGATTGTTTTCTGTACACACGATCGGACTTTGCTCCATCGGACTTTTGCTGCCGGAAAGTTTGTCCGTTCGCACAGCCAACAAAAGTCAGATGAAAACCAAAAAAGTTTGTCCGATGGAGCGTACACACGGTTGGATGTTGACTTAAAACAGCTAATTTGCATGTTTCTTGTCAAAAAGTCCGATCGTGTGTATGGGCCTTTAGTTTGACCAATCCATATCGGGCTGGCCAGTGCCGGGGGCAGGTGTACAGCCACTGTGTACTTTTTTTGGCATCTGTCCTTTATCCAGCTTTTAGGCCGGGTTCACATATGTGCGGCCGCGGGTTCGTGTCTGGGGTTTGGGGCGTGTCTGTTCACCGTTTTGCCTGAATTCCCACCTGAACTGGACCCAAATACGCACAGGACCCTTTTTTTCCATTGGGAACCGGTCACACTTCCATGTTAAGCGAATTGAATGCGGGGAAACCTACATCCAAGTCACATATGTGTGAACCCGGCCTTGGACAAGTCAACTGATGGAGAGAAGGAGCAGAAAAGCACAACTATTATGTAACAAACCAGGGACTGAAAATTCAATGAGCAAATATGGTTGCACACATGTAGACAGATAACTACAAGATACACGGGTTCAGAAATAGTAGCGCAATTTTAAGTAATGATGAATGAATTAAGATTACCACCTCAGCTCTGGAAGGTTTTACAGTTACCACCCCCCCCCCCTTCATGAGCGGGGCATTTTTTTGCTAATCGACTAGGGTTGCCACCTGTCCAGGATTCACCCGGACAGTTCGGGTTTGGAATCATGCGTCCGGGTTTCAGTCTTCCTGAAACCCGGACACATTATTTAGACTGGACTATGGCTTCCCAGCAGGGTTGCTGGCTGCAGTTGTCTAAGCTTAAAGTGTCTGTTACACTCTTTCTCACTGCCCAAAGCCAACTCTAAACCCCCCCGAAACACACACACACAGACGGGAGAGGAGAGAGGGCTTGATCAGCACCTCTTTCTCCCACCCCTACCCCTCTGTGTCTGCCCACACTCCAATCCCCGGCGCTGTGCCTCAGAAAAGGAAAGTTGGGGCCGGAAAAATTTGAATTCAGCAGCCTCAGATACATCTGGATGAGAGGTGCTGACTGCCAAGGGGTGAGTGAGCTCACCATCCATCCCTGTCTGTGACTGAAGTCTCCCCCCTTATCTCTCCTGCCTCTGAGTGAGTACACTAAGGTAAATCAGGGTTCTCAGAGCACCCCTTACATCAGATTTCCCCTTTAAACCAGAAGCCACAGTGTTTCCCCCTTACATTAGAGTCCTCTCCGTACATCAGAGTTCTCAGTGTTCCCCCTTACATCAGAGTCTGCAGAGTCCCCCCTTACAGTGAAAGGGAACTCTGCGAGTTGAGATGTAAAAAAGGGAAACTCTGTGGGCTCTGATGTAAAGGGGACTCTTGTTATTAACTTCATATGATTAGAAATGTCATTTAATAGCAAAATATATGTATAGTTTATACTATAAAAAAAAAAAAAATTGGCGTGCTCCGCTAAAGTGTTCGGGTTTTACTTGAACAAAAGGTGGCAACCCTATAATCGACACTGCGCTACTTTAAAGCGAGAGTCCGCCGGGACTCCGCGTTTTTTTTTTTTTTAAAAGCCAGCAGCTACAAATACTGCAGCTGCTGACTTTTAAAATTGTGACACTTACCCGCCCAGCGCGCCCGCGATGTCGGCACCCGAAGCCGATCTCCCGATCGTCTCTCGGGTGCTGCCGCCGCCATCTTGGGTATGGGAATCAGGAAGTGGAGCCTTTCGGCTTCATTTCCCGGTTCCCTACTGCGCATGTGCGAGTCGCGCTGCACAATAAGGACGGTCCCCGCTACCTCTGGGATCTGTGTGTTTCCCAGCAGACAGCGGGGAACTTTCGGAAAGGGGCGTAATCTACGCCCCTTTCCGCAGAGAGCTATCCCGGAAGTGGGTGCGGATACCTGTACTGTACAGGTATCTGCACCCCCCTCCCCCCTGAAAGGTGCCAATTGTGGCGCCGGAGGGGGGGAGGGTTCCGATGAGTGGAAGGTCCACTTTAGGGTGGACCTCCGCTTTAACCACTTGCTGAGCCAGCCACCGTGGTTGTACTGGCACGGCTGGACGAAACGACATTATGTAACGTCACTTCACCCTGTGGCCTCTAGGGGCGCGTGCATGCCCTCTGCTCGCCCACGGAGCCGATGCGAGTGACCAGCGGTCACAACCACCACCCGGGCTCCCGCGATCACTCGGAGGCACACAGAGAACGGGGATATGTGTGTGTAAACACACAGTTTCCGGTTCTCTGAGGGAAAAGCGTCAGATTGTCTGTTCATACAAAGTATGAACAGTGATCTGTCATCTCCCCTACACAGTCCCCTCCCCCAGCAGTTAGAACACACACTAGGGAACACAATTATTATTATTATTGTTATTATTATTATTATACACGATTTATATAGCGCCAACAGTTTACGCAGCGCTTTACAATGTATAGGGGGGGACAACACAATTACAGTACAATACAAAAAGGTACAGGAGGGCCCCGGCTCATAGAGCTTACATTCTAAAGGGAGGGGGGTGGTGGTACACAAGGTAATAGCTGTAGAGAATGATTTGATGGGGGTGGCAATTAACCCCTTGATCGCCCCCTAGTGTTAACCCCTTCCCTGGCAGTGACATTTTTACAGTAATCAGTGCATTTTTATGGCACCGATCGCTGTGAAAATGCTAATGGTCCCAAAAATGTGTCAAAATTGTCCTATGTGTCCGCCATAATGTCACAGTCACCATAAAAGTCGCTGATACTAGTTACAAAAAAATTATAATAATAAAAATGCCATAAAACTATCCCCAATTTTGTGGACGCGATAACTTTTGCGCAAACCAATCAATATACGCTTATTTCGATTTTTTGCGGATTTTTTTACCAAAAATATGTAAAAAAATACATATCGGCCTAAACTGAAAAAAAAATTGTGTTTTTTTATATATGTTTTTGGGGGGATATTTATTATAGTAAAAAGTAAAAAATATTGCTTTTTTTTCACAAAATTGTCGCTCTTTTTTTGTTTCACTACCAACATCACCAACGCAAAACGGAAACCTGTAACAACGCACTGGACCAGATCGCATAAAAAACTGTACTCCGAAGCCTTCAAAACCACTCTGTCCAAAAAGATATCTACAATAACCTTAAACCACTCTACGGAGGAAACACTCAACTCCCTGAACAAGGCATTACTGCAATCAGCAGACTCGGTAGCACCAAAACGCAGGGCTCTCATCAGGAAGAAAAATGCTGGATGGTTTAATAGCTCCCTCTCCGTACTAAAGCAAGAACGCAGAAGAGCGGAAAGAACATGGAGAAGAAATCCCACCGAGGAAAACCTATTTAACTACAAAGGTCTGACAGAGAATTATCGGAAAGCAATCTTCAAAGCCAAAAAGGACCACTTCTCATATACAATCTCAACGGCCGCAAACCAACCACGGGAACTGTTTAAACTGGTTAATCAATCAATGAATCCGGTGTGCCTAGAACCCCCAGAAAGCGAATCCCAGGATTACTGTGACAAACTGTCGGATTTTTTCATCGATAAAGTCAAAACCATCAGGGAAACAATTTGTCAGAAGAAAACATCCAACCTCAGCCAGCAAATACATAAAGAGGATGTCCGCACCAACATACCGCAACAGCCAAAATTTTCACTATCCCCAATTACCGTAGACACCGCAAAAAACATCATTAATAAACTGCGTGACAGTACCTCACCTATTGACATCATCCCCACAAAACTACTGAAAGAATGCTCCGACATCGTGGCTCCAACCATAACCCACCTCATAAACCGATCATTCCACGAAGGGATTGTTCCCAGCATCCTCAAACAAGGCATTGTCAAACCTCTACTCAAGAAACCAAACCTGGACCCTCAGGATCCAAACAACCGTAGGCCAATTACAAGCCTCAACACCATTTCCAAGATCATGGAGAAAGCTGTAGTACATCAGCTACAACTTCACCTGGATACTCACAAACTCCTGGACCCGCTGCAATCAGGCTTCCGCCCGGGTCATGGAACAGAAACAGCTCTCCTCAAGATTTGGGATGACGCCCTCGAAGCAGCAGATGACGGAGAGCCGTGTCTCCTCGTACTGCTAGACCTAAGTGCAGCGTTTGATACAGTAGATCACAATACTCTACTCGTCCGCCTCACAGAAGTAGCCGGAGTCCAAGACATAGATCTCCAATGGTTCGCGTCCTTCCTAGGAAATCGGTCACAGACAGTGAAACTAGGAAAATTCCTCTCCGAAACTCGGGCAGTCACCTGCGGAGTCCCTCAAGGCTCTCCGTTGTCACCCGTTCGCTTCAACATTTACATTCGCCCACTCCTTCAAATCATCAGATGCTCAGATCTCTGCTTCCACTCTTACGCTGACGACACGCAACTTTATTTCCGGATCAATGGAAAAAAAGATCACCAACAACAACTTGAAAACTGCCTCAAATCAATAGAGGACTGGATGACCACCAATTCCCTCCAGCTGAACCAATCAAAGACAGAGCTTCTTATCTTACACCCAAATCATAAGCCCGCAACCAAAACCTCCTGGTCTCCACCAACCGTCTTTGGGCAGACTATCTCCCCAAAGACCAAAGCCAAGAGTCTCGGGGTTATTTTAGACGCACAAATGTCAATGGATGCGCAAATAGGATCTGTAGTCAGTGGATCTCACCATCTGCTGCGCATGCTTCGCAGACTCATCCCTTTTATCCCAAAGAATGACAAAGCAGTGGTAGTTGGAACAATCATTAATTCACGACTGGACTACGCAAACTCGCTTTACATAGGATTACCACAATATCAACTTGCACGATTACAACTGATCCAAAACACGGCAGCAAGGCTGATAACAGGAAAAAACCCTGGGAATCCATTTCTCCTTCACTGAGGAGCTTACATTGGCTAACCGTAAAAAATCGGATCAGGTTCAAGACCCTTTGCCTCGCCCACAAATGCGTGCATAGAGAAGCTCCGCAATACCTAATGGAGAAAATAAATCATTACACACCAAACCGCAGTCTTCCATCAGCCAACAAAAACCTCCTCCTCGTGCCCAAAGCCCGGTATAAATCCAAGGGTGATCGGAGATTCGCTGTCCAAGGGCCTCGGCTATGGAATGCTCTACCAATCAACATCCGCCTGGAAGAAAATCACCTGGCTTTTAGGAAAAAAATCAAGACCTTCCTCTTTTAGCAGATGATCAAAGCTCGCCACAGCGACTAGAGGCGATTCAGTTCGCATTGTGCGCTATACAAGTATTTCATTCATTCATATAGCGCAAAAAAATTTAAACCCGCAGAGGCGATCAAATCCCACGAAAAGAAAGCTCTATTTGTAGGGGAAAAAAGGACGTCAATTTTGTTTGGGTGCAGCGTCCCACAACCGCACACTTGTCAGTTAAATCGACACAGTGCCGAATCGCAAAAAGTGCTCTGGCCAGGAAGGGGGGTAAAATCGTCCGGGGCTGAAGCGGTTAACTGGCAATTGTGCGGTCATGCAACGCTGTACCCAAATAAAACCAATGTTCTTTTTTTCCCCACAAATAGAGCTTTCTTTTGGTGCTATTTGATTACCACTAGGATTTTATTTTTTTATATTAAAAACAAAAAAAGACCAAAAACTTTTAAGAAAACACAATATTTTTATTTATTTTTTTGCTTTCTGCTATAAAACATATCCAATAAGAAAAACAAATTTCTTCATAATTTTGGCCAAAATGTGTTCTGCTCTATGTCTTTGGTAAAAAAAAATCCCATTAAGCATAAACTGATTGGTTTGCTTGAAAGTTAGAGCATCCTTAAATCATGGTATATATATACACTTACATTTGTATTTTTTTTTTTTTTTACTTGTATTGGAGGTGATCAGTGACTTATAACAGGGCTGTGATAGTGTGGTGAGCAATCTGACACTAATTGATACCTTGTAGGAACTGACTAACTGCCACTGACATTACTAGTGACACTCATACAGTGATCAGTGCTAATACTATACACTGTCACTGTACTAATGAAGGGGTTGACATTTACGAACAATCAAGGGGTTAATCGTGGGCCTAACAACGTGTAATGTGTGCTGCTTTTTTTTTTTTTTTTACTACAGATAGATTTGTTTTTTATCCCTGCTTTGCAGAGAAAAGAAACAAAATGATCACCCCCTCTCTTGAGAGCCCTGTGTTGTTTGTCAACACAGGGCTCTGGGCTGTGATTGGACAGTATATTCATACCTCCCAACTTTTTGAGATGGGGATGAGGGATACCTATTAGGAAAAAAATGTAGGCATAATGCCGCGTACACACGATCAGACAAACCGCCGGACTATCCGCCGTACTTTTGAAATGAACGAACTTGCCCACACACATGGAGGAAAGTCTGTTCATTTTGAACGTGGCTCCAGGTAGCCGGGACTAGTGAAGGAAGCTTCGCTGGCCCCATCACCTGGTATGGAGTAAAGGGGAAGCCCTACGCCGAAAAAACAGCATGGGGGTCCCCCCTAGGTCCATATCAGACCCTTATCCGAGCATGCTACCCGGCCGGTCAGGAAAAGGGGGGGGGGAAGAGCGAGTGCCCCCCCCTCCTGAGCCATACCAGGTCGCATGTCCTCAACATGGGGGGTGTTTTGCACTCCAAAGCACCTTGTCCCCATGTTGATGAGGACAAGGGCCTCTTCCCGGCAACCCTGGCCGTTGGTTGTCGGGGTCTGCAGGCGGGGGGCTTATCGGAATCCAGGAGCCCCCTTTAATAAGGGGGCCCCCGGATCCCGGCCCCCCACCCTATGTGAATGAGTAGGGGGAACAATGTACCCCTACCCATTCACCTGTGAAAAAAAATTAAAAAAAAAAAACACAACACACAAGGGTTAAAAATAATTTATTGCACAGCTCCGGGGGTCTTCCATCTTGGGGGGGTCTTCTCGCCGGACTCCTCCGCTATCTTATATTAAAGGGGGCTCCCGGATTCCGATAAGCCCCCCGCCCGCAGACCCCGATAACCAACGGGAAGAGGCCATTGTCCTCATCAAGGACCTCTTGCCACAACTCTTCCAACAACTCCATTCATCTAGACCAGTGATTCTCAATCAGGGTTCTGTGGAACCTTAGGGTTCCTCCAGAGGTTGTTAGGGGTTCCTTCAGCATTGGGCAATTTCTGCCTCTCAGATAATTTCCCACCGACACCATTGATCTTTTTAGCCATCTGTAAGGAAGTAATTCTTCCCAATGACCACAAGTGTAAGGACCATTCTTCCCAATGACCATCACACTATTGTATCATGAGTTTTAGATTTCTAATTTTTAGCAGGGGTTCCTCGAGACCGGAGAACTATTTCAAGGGGTCCTCTGTGCTGAAAAGGTTGAGAAAGGCTGATCTAGACCAAGGTTTCTCAACCAGGGTTCTATGGAACCCTTGGGTTCCTCCAGAGGTTGCTAGGGGTTTCCTTGAGCAATGAGCAATTTCTGCCTCTCAGATAAGTTCCCACTGACACCATTGATATTTTTAGCTATCTGTAAGGGGGTAATTCTTCCCACCGACCATCACACTAATGTATCATGAGTTGTAGATATAGTAATTTTTAGCAGGGGTTCCCCGAGACTGAAACATTATTTCAAGGGTTCCTCTGTGGTGAAAAGGTTGAGAAACCCTGATCTAGACCTTGCCCGACCTATCAACCCAGGATCTCGAGGCCCCAATGCCAGATAATACCTGGAAATTCTCTTGGCTGGATTAGGGTCCAACAAAGTAGTCACCCAAAGAGGTATTTTGAACCCGGACCTCTCCGCCCATCAAACTGCGCTACTGCTGCATGATGCGTTTGAGCATATCTGAAGCGCCAGGTCCTGGGTATCCCAGACTGGTCCCATAGTTGATAAAAAGTGCGTATCTTACCTTCCTGATACTTCCAGGTACTTTATCCCAAATTGGGCCAACACGTAGCCATCCTCCAGTTTGAGGAACTCCTTCAGAGACCTATTGTTTAGGAGATATTTACTATATACGCCACTGATTGCGTGATCGGCGCATGCGCTCTGAAGGAACGGCTGCCCGTGCCGTTTCTTCTGAGCCTATTTCCCATGATCATCAGCTCCATCTACTGGCCATAATGCAGTATTTTCCAGATTCACTCTATATTGTATGAATAATTAAATTTGACTTGGAGAAAAAATAACCTATAGGCATTTGGTTTTGCCCGCATTTGCAAAAAAAAAATAAAAAATTTACAGGATGAATAGCTCCTGAAATTTTATTTTTATTTTTTTACAAATACAGACATTATGTAGGTCATTTCATGTGTTATTTCAAGGTGACAAATTGTAATGTTTTTTTTTTTTTCTTACAGAAAATATCTGGGTGCAACAAAATGGTCTGTGGTAAATGTAGACAGTTCTTCTGCTGGATTTGTATGGAGTGTTTTCCTGAAAATAATCCATACAAACATTATGACGTCGCATCAGCCTGCACTCAGTATGTATATCTTTTCAGCTTGGATTGTTTGTGAATAATACAGTCAGGTCCATAAATATTGGGACATCGACACAATTCTAATCTTTTTGGGTCTATACATCACCACAATAGATTTGAAATGAAACAAACAAGATGTGCTTTACCTGCAGACTTTCAGCTTCAATTTGAGGGTATTTACATCCAAATCAGGTGAACGGTGTAGGAATTACAACAGTTTGTATATGTGCCTCCCACTTTTTAAGGGACCAAAAGTAATGGGACAATTGGCTGCTCAGCTGTTCCATGTCCAGGTGTGTGTTATTCCCTCATTTTCCCATTTACAAGGAGCAGATAAAAGGTCCAGAGTTCATTTCAAGTGTGCTATTTGCATTTGGAATCTGTCAACTCTCAATATGAGATCCAAAGAGCTGTCACTATCAGTGAAGCAAGACATCATTAGGCTGAAAAAACAAAACAACCCCATCAGAGAGATAGCAAAAACATTAGGTGTGGCCAAATCAACTGTATGGAACATCCTTAAAAAGAAAGAACGCACCAGTGAGCTCAGCAACACCAAAAGACCCGGAAGACCACGGAAAACAACTGTGGTGGATGACCGAAGAATTCTTTCCCTGGTGAAGAAAACACCCTTCACAACAGTTGGCCAGATCAAGAACACTCTCCAGGAGGTAGGTGTATGTGTGTCAAAGTCAACAACCAAGAGAAGACTTCACCAGAGTGAATACAGAGGGTTCACCACAAGATGTAAACCATTGGTGAGCCTCAAAAACAGGAAGGCCAGATTAGAGTTTGCCAAACAACATGTAAAAAAGCCTTCACAGTTCTGGAACAACATCCTATGGACAGATGAGACCAAGATCAACTTGTACCAGGGTGATGGGAAGAGAAGAGTATGGAGAAGGAAAGGAACTGCTCATGATCCAAAGCATACCACCTTATCAGTGAAGCATGGTGGTGGTAGTGTCATGGCGTGGGCATGTATAGCTGCCAATGGAACTGGTTATCTTGTATTTATTGATGATGGGACTGCTGACAAAAGCAGTAGGATGAATTCTGAAGTGTTTCGGGGGAATATTATATGCTCATATTCAGCAAAATGCTTCAGAACTCATTGGACGGCGCTTCACAGTGCAGACGGACAATGACCCGAAGCATACTGCGAAAGCAACCAAAGAGTTTTTTAAGGGAAGGAAGTGGAATGTTATGCAATGGCAAGTCAATCACCTGACCAGAATCCGATTGAGCATGCATTTCACTTGTCGAAGACAAAAATGAAGGGAAAATGCCCCAAGAACAATCAGGAACTGAAGACAGTTGCAGTAAAGGCCTGGCAGAGTATCACCAGGGATGACACCCAGCGTTCGCTGATGTCTATGCCTTCCAGACTTCAGGCTGTAATTGGCTGCAAAGGATTTGCAACCAAGTATTAAAAAGTGAGAGTTTGATGGATGATTGATAATCTGTCTCATTACTTTTGGTCCCTTAAATAGTGGGAGGCACATATACAAACTGTTGTAATTCCTACACCGTTCACCTGATTTGGATGTAAATACCCTCAAATTAAAGATAAAAGTAGGGAGTTAAAGCACATCTTGTTCCTTTCATTTCAAATCCATTGTGGTGGTGTATAGAGACAAAAAGATTAGACTTGTGTCGATGTCCCAATATTTATGGACTTGACTGTAGATATTGATGATGGGATAGTTCTAAAATGTGTTATCTGCTCACCACTCTTGGAGGAAAATGACCTCCGGACGCTTTGGTGAAAAAGGGGACTGGTCACCACCGCCTGTGGTCTCCCTGCAGCCAATCTTTCCTCATTGCTGCCTTTCCATGCCTTGTCCTGCTTTATGCGGAGGCGGCCATTTTGGAAGAGGCGGAGCTTTCTGCCTATTCAGGTCAGAGCTAGAAATGTGCAGAACGAAAAAAAAAAAATTCCTTAAATTTGTTTAGTTTTCAGACTTAATTTTGTTTGTTCAAATTTGAGTCGATTTCAGATTTGCCAAATTCCATTCGAATCGCATTCCATTCAAAATCAATTTATTCAATGTATTCTATTTGAAATTCACATTTTGGAAGATGATTATATTCTTTCTATTCCATTCTATTTTATAGGGTTTTTTTTTTTCTATTTTATTCATTTATTTTATTTAATATTATATTTTTTTGTACTCAATTTTGAATTTATTCTATTTGAAATACGAATTTCAGAAAATAATTATATTGTTAGTCTTTTTATTCTATTATTTTCAATTCTATTCTATTTTATTTTCTACTCTATTCTTTTCTATTCTATTCAAATTTAATCAAGTCGAATTTCGGAAAACAGTTATATTGTTATATACTTTATATCCTACTTTATTTTTTTCTATTATTTATTCTAGTCTATTATTTTATGTTCTATTCTATTTATTGATTTTCTATTCTATTCAAATTTATTCTATTTGAATTTCAGCAGATGAATATATTTATTCTATTGGGTTTTTTTTCTGTTCTAGTCTTTTCTATTCTATTTTTTCTATTCTGTTCTAATTCAAATTTATTCTATTTGAATTTCTAGGGATGGTTATATTTATTCTTTTCTACTGTTTCTCTATTTTATTCTTTTCTATTCTATTCTACTGTTTTTCTATTCTATTCTTTTGTTTTTTGTTTTATTCTAAACTATTCTTTTCTATTTCATTCAAATTCATTATATTAGAAATTTGGGAAATGGTTATATTATTTCTTTCTATTCTATTGTTTTTTTTTTTTTTTCAATTTTATTTTATCCTATTATTTTATTTTCTATTATATACTATTCTATTAAAATGTATTCTGTTCAAATTTTGGAGGATTTTTTATATGTATTCTAGTCTATTCTATTTCTATTGTTTTTTTCTTGTGTCCCTCAATGGGCAAGAAAGAAAAGAGGATTTTCTTTTCTTGGAGTTTGTGATCATGCAATTGGTAATGCTTTGCTACAAAACTAAGGCATTAGTAAGATGGTAGTAAGATGGGTTATCCTGGACTGGCCTACAATATATTTGTTGTCTAATTCTCCGGTAGGATGTAGAATGAAGGTTATTGACTTCATGTCATCCTTCAATGGACTCCGAAAAAAAAAAGAAAAAAGAGTTTTAGAATGATTGCAACAATTGTATTTTTTGTTTCTGATTTTCATACAGTATACTCAATGTCATTTTTGATGACTTTTTAGGATTTCATGAACACATGCGTCTCTACAGTCTCCAAACCCAAAGTGGAGCCCCTGAAAGAGGAGCTGCAAGCAGAATGGACCAGTGGACAATATGGGCAAGGGCCACAGGCTGGAGAGCTCGGAGGCAGAAAAGAAATTCACTGAGATGGATACTGAATAAATTCCATCATCTGTTTGTATTATAATAAAACAACAAAGATTTCAATTGTTAGCTTCATAAGACTGAAAATCCTGACATTTAGAACAGGCACAGTAGTGTTGGGGCGTCATCTCAATACCACCTCAACCAACCTGAGTACCAACCTGTAATACCCCTTCATTTTCAGTTTTTAGTTAAATACTTAGTTTAATTACCTGGTCATGCAAGACTATATCCCAAATACGTTTTATATACTGTATGTATGTGTATATGTGTGTATATATATATATAAACAGGTCCATAAATATTGGGACATCGACAAAGTTCTAATCTTTTTGGCTCTATACACCTCCACAGTCGATTTGAAATGAGACAAACAAGATGTGCTTTAACGGCAGACTTTCATCTTTAATTTGAGGGTAATTACATCCAAATCAGGTGAACGGTGTAGGAAATACAACATTTTGTATATGTGCCTCCCACTTTTTAAGGGACCAAAAAGTAATGGGACAGATTAGCAATCGTCCATCAAACTTTCACTTTTTAATATTTGGTTGCAAATCCTTTGCAGTCAATTACAGCCTGAAGTCTGGAACGCATAGATATCACCAGACGCTGGGTGTCATCCCTGGTGATGCTCTGCCAGGCCTTTACTGCAACTGTCTTCAGTTCCTGCTTGTTCTTGGGGCATTTTCCCTTCAGTTTTGTCTTCAGCAAGTGAAATGTATGCTCAATCGGATTCAAGTCGGGTGACTGACTTGGCCATTGCATAACATTCCACTTCTTTCCCTTAAAAAACTCTTTGGTTGCTTTCGCAGTATGCTTCAGGTCATTGTCTGTCTGCACTGTGAAGCGCCGTCCAATGAGTTCTGAAGCATTTTGCTGAATATGAGCAGATAATATTGCCCGAAACACTTCAGAGTTCATCCTGCTGCTTTTTGTCAGCAGTCACATCATCAATAAATACAAGAGAACCAGTTCCATTGGCAGCCATACATGCCCACGCCATGACACTACCACCACCATGCTTCACTGATGAGGTGGTATGCTTTGGATCATGAGCAGTTCCTTTCCTTCTCCATACTCTTCTCTTCCCATCACTCTGGTACAAGTTGATCTCGGTCTCATCTGTCCATAGGATGTTGTTCCAGAAATGTGAAGGCTTTTTTAAATGTTGTTGGGCAAACTCCAATCTGGCCTTCCTGTTTTTGAGGCTCACCAATGTTTTACATCTTGTGGTGAACCCTCTGTATTCACTCTGGTGAAGTCTTCTCTTGGTTGTTGACTTTGACACTCATACACCTACCTCCTGGAGAGTGTTCTTGATCTGGCCAACCATGTGAAGGGTGTTTTCTTCACCAGGGAAAGAATTCTTTGGTCACCCACCACAGTTGTTTTCCGCGGTCTTCCGGGTCTTTTGGTGTTGCTGAGCTCACCGGTGCGTTCTTTCTTTTTAAGGATGTTCCAAACAGTTGATTTGGCCACACCTAATGTTTTTGCTATCTCTCTGATGGGTTTGTTTTGTTTTTTCAGCCTAATGATGGATTGCTTCACTGATAGTGACAGCTCTTTGGATCTCATATTGAGAGTTCACAGCAACAGATTCCAAATGAAAATAGCACACTTGAAATGAACTCTGGACCTTTTATCTGCTCCTTGTAAATGGGATAATGAGGGAATAACACACACCTGGCCATGGAAAAGGTGAGCAGCCAATTGTCCCATTACTTTTGGTCCCTTAAAAAGTGGGAGGCACATATACAAACTGTTGTAATTCCTACACCGTTCACCTGATTTGGATGTAAATACCCTCAAATTAAAGTTGAAAGTCTGCAGTTAAAGCACATCTTGTTTGTTTAATTTCAAATCTATTGTGGTGGTGTATAGAGCCAAAAAGATTGGAATTGTATTGATTTTCAAATATTTATGGACCTGACTGTAATTCTGTCTGTACACTACCTGTCCTAACAAAGGGGTATGCAGACTTTGGTATGGAGATAGTATGGAGACTTTCTACTAAAATAAATCACAGCAATTTTCTTGAGGAATGCATTCCATGACACCTTCTCCTAAGAGACATCTAAATATTTTTTACATTTTTCTAGATAGACTGTGTAATTGGAATCATATAGTAGGGTTTCTTCAAATTTGAACTCCAAAATGGAAATACACTTTAAGACCACCTGTGTTTACACTTGAAATGGCTACAATTGGTTCAAAGTGATCACAAGGTAGGGGGGCGTGTCCGGATGTGAGTGGCAGTGGACGTGTAGGAGAGGAGCTCCGGGCATCCTTATGTGAAATCCTTGCAATCCTTTGCCATCCGTGCCAAAAACACCTACAAACTGCCCAAACACCTACCTACAGTGTGTAGCTGCATCATCTGCTGCTCCCCCGTGCATATATTGCTGGGATCGGGCCTGGGGAACCGCGGATCCTCTGCGAGGGCGGCCGTCGCCATCTTTCTTCTCTGCAGCCGGCGCGGGAGCTGTTACTGGCCTGGAAGAGAGGTAGGGGGTCCCATCACCGCTCGGTCTACCCAGCGGTGTGTTTAGCGGAGCCTGCTGATCCACGGGGCCGTTTTTATTTCGTCCGCAGCGGCCGCGGCCTAGTCCGGCCTAGTGCGGCCTGGTGAAGCCTCCAGACCACCGGACTTTCCTAAATCGCCGGCCGGCGGGGGAGCGCCGCGGCCGGCCTGATTTGTCACCGGGTGTGGGGACGCCACTGGGCTTGCACACCCCCATCCTACCTCCACCATCCTGGGAAAAAAAAAGGAAAAGAAGGGCTTGAGCTGCCTGTGGAGACTGCGGGTGCAAGCTGACAGGGAAGGCCTGGTGCTCAGCATCTCAATCACCCCCCTGCCCTGCCTTTACTCTGGCTTCCTGGCCTTCTCCTGCATGGTCCCCTCGGCTGACACTTCTAGTGGCCATCATCTATACATT
This sequence comes from Lithobates pipiens, assembly GCF_037356315.1. Lineage (NCBI taxonomy): Eukaryota > Metazoa > Chordata > Amphibia > Anura > Ranidae > Lithobates > Lithobates pipiens. The sequence goes on from NW_027507784.1 coordinate 337,148,783, forward strand.
CACCGGGGACAGCTGGATCTATATTCTCCCACTGCTGGGCTGTGAACTTCCGGGACTGGATAAGTGTGCCTTGCCTCAGGTATTCTCCTGGCCACTGCTCTGGGCCTGAAAGCTGCCCTCTGTCTAAACTGGAGCCCTGGGGCCAGTGCTGCATCTGTGCCCTGGTGCGTGCTCCTGTGGCACACATATTTCTATTGCCTAATTGTCTGTGTGGTTGTGGGGGGCCCAATATCCTGTGGCTGACTATTCCTCTGCTCTGCACTGCCAACCACTGACCCCCCACATTCATGGGCCCTAAGCACCGTCCCAAAAGCACATCAACGCCAGGCCGTCCGGCCCCTGCGCCGGCTGCACTTTCTACACATTCTACACAATCTGACCCGTCTCTCATAGGGAGGCTGCAAGTCCTGCTGACTGACTTGGCCATGGAGTCTGAGGCCTCTCCAAGTGCGGCCCCTTCTGCCCCGCCATCTCAGGACAGCACTGCAGTGATCCTGGCTGCCATTGAACAAAGCAAGACCTCCATGCTGGTGAGAATAGACCGCCTGGCCGAAGAATGTAACCTCATTAGAAATGACCTGGACAAGATCAGAGGTAGGCTGACTGAATCAGAATCCAGAATTTCTGCCACTGAGGATCTCACAGCTACCCACTCCAACACTATAGCGGACTTGCAACGCACAGTACAGTCACTTGTTGCTAAAGCAGACGACGCGGAAAACCGGGCAAGACGCAACAATGTTCGTGTCCTGGGTCTTCCGGAGGGGGAGGAGGGGGACCGACCGGCGGAGTTTGCAGAGGAATTCTTCAAAAACCTGCTGGGCCTTGCGGATATCTCTCCGACCTATGTTGTTGAGCGTGCCCACCGTGTCCCCACGGGACGCGTTCTCTCTGGTGCGAATCCCCGACCTTTTTTGGTTCGCTTCCTCAACTTTAGGGACCGTGACAGGATCCTTTCCGCAGCTCGGAAACATCCCTCGCTACCATACGGCAACTCATCGATCCTATTGTTTCCGGATTTCTCCGCAGACCTGCAGCGCAAGAGGAAGTCTTTCAATGATGTCCGTAAGCGCCTCCGCGAAAAGGACATTAAGTACAGCATGCTGTACCCCAGCCGCCTCAGGGTCCCCCATAACGGCTCGGTCAGGTTCTTTGATTCTCCGGCGGATGCAAGTGATTGGCTGGACAGTCTGAGATGATTCTGTCTCTCTTTTGGATCTGGGTTCGGAGGGGTCATTGTTCCGTTATCTGTTTGTTAAATTCACAGGGTTTGTTTACTATACTTCAGATTGCAGTTTTTCTCTGGCTAGAGTCGCTGCTTACTGGGGATCCTAGTTCGGGACTAGATGCATATTTCCTCTACATCCTTCTACCCCCGGAGCTATCTCGTTGGACACAACTCACTACAGTTCTAACCCCTTCGCAGTTTCTCTTCACGCCAAGTGGAGAGGCACTCGCGGCACTGCATTGCCGCACTTTGGAACTTTTTCACAGAAGTCTGAAGTTCTAAGATTTTTTTTTTTGAGTTTAGGTTTTGGGTATCAAACTGACCATAGTTCTGTTTTTGTTTTTTGTTTTTTTCTCTCTGTTAGGGGTACTTCATGGTCAGTAGGGAGTTTATAGTTTGCTGGTTGGTTTTTTCTTTTTCTTTTTTGTACGCTCTATATCCACTGTCTGCTATTTATGTGTCATGTGTGTTGTCCGTGCTTACAAGGCCCGGTGTAAAAGGTGTTCTCCTCCTTGTATTCTCCCCCGGCCCCACAAGGGTGGATCTCTCCCAAGCAGGTATCATTATCCTGTCTCATAAATTGTTATTGCCTTTATGGAGTTAAAATTACTAACATGGAATGTACGGGGTCTTAACGACAAGGTAAAGAGGGCTTTAATGTTTAAATACTTGAACAGTCACAGACCTCATATCTTGTTTCTACAGGAGACCCATCTCCTGGGGAATAAGATTCTGGCACTACGTAGACCCTGGGTACGGCAATCATTTCATGCGACATACTCCAGTTATGCCAGGGGAGTGGCCATCCTGTTGAGCAAATCCCTTCCCTATAAGGTCCTACATCTTCAAACTGATCAGGAGGGTAGATTCATAATCCTCTTGCTGGAGATTAGAGCGGTGGTCTATGCTTTAGTAAATGTATATGTTCCTCCCCCCTTCAATCCACAAGTCCTCTATAAGTTGTTTGAGCGTTTAGCTGCACTACAATTCTCCAGACTATATATAGCTGGAGACTTTAATTCCATTCTGGATCCATCCCTGGACACATCCAATCCAAATAGGGTGTTTTCACCAGATTTACTTCAATGGGCACAAACATTTAATTACACTGAGATCTGGCGATGGAAGCACCAAACCACTAGGGCGTACTCCTTTCACTCTGCCACCCATAGGTCGGGCTCCAGGATTGACCTGATCTTCGGTAACACATGTGCCCTGGCGGCGGTGAGGGGGGTCTCGTACTTACCCGCGGGCCTCTCTGACCATGCCCCTCTGGAGGTCACCTTGGGGTTGTCTGATGCCGGGAGTAGAGACTGCTGGCGTTTGGCACCTAAATGGTTGCAGGACTCGAGGGTGGGGGAGGAAGTTTCTCCTAAACTACAACAATACTGGGAGATTAATGAGGACTCAACATCAGCTCAGGTAGTCTGGGATGCATTTAAGGCTACCACCAGGGGAGAATACATCTCTGCGATCAAAGCGGTTCGTTCTGAGATGTCTTGTCAGGTTCAGGCACTTGAGGAGGGGGAGGCTAGAGCGGCCGAGGCCTTTTCTGGCTTGCCGACTCCAGATCACTTCAGTCAGCTAGCTGAGGCGAGGAGAGCTTTGTCTCTGCATCTTGCCGCGGCCACACATCTGGATTTGAACTCTCTGGCCGGGAGGATCTTTGAATCCGGGGATAAAAACGGCAAACTCCTAGCAAATTTAGTTGCGGACTCTAGATCACAGACTGTGGTGTCGGAGATCTGTGGGTCTGATGGTCAGACGCTCTCTTCTCCTGAGCTGATTTTGGGTGAATTTAGATCCTTCTATGAAAAACTATATGAAGCAGCCCCTGGCTGGCCTGAGGACCGGCGTAGGGAGTTTTTACACTCTCTGCGCCTGCCCACTCTTTCGCAGGAGGATCTCGAATTCTTAGATAGAGATTTTACCACCGAGGAGATAGAGGCGGCAATTTGCTCGTTTCCCAGTGGCAAAACACCAGGTCCGGATGGACTTCCTGGTGAGTGGTACAGGATGTATGCCTCATTAATTGCACCGAAACTGCTGAAGGTCTTCTCTGAAAGTAAAAAACAGATGTTCTTGCCCCCTTCTATGTACCAGGCACACATAGTCCTCATTCCTAAGCCTGGCAAAGACAAATCCCTCTGTTCTTCATATAGGCCGATCTCCCTGCTAAACTATGATCTCAAAATCTTGACAAAAATATTAGCGACCAGGTTGAGGGCGATTCTTCCATCCCTGATCAATATAGACCAGACAGGATTCATGCCGGGGAAGTCAACAGATATAAATTTACGTAGAGTATTCACACATCTTCAGCTGCCTTCCAGTGAGTCCTCCACGAGGGTGATGGTTTCACTGGACATTGAAAAGGCATTTGATTCGGTAGCATGGCCTTTTATGTCTTCTGTTCTAGAGGTTATGGGTTTTGGTGCAGAATTCCGTAGGTGGATTGATCTTTTGTATAAGGACCCGACAGCGCAAGTAAAACTCAATGGTGCTTTGTCCGCACCTTTTTTGGTTAAAAGAGGGACGCGGCAGGGTTGTCCACTATCGCCGGCTCTGTTTTGCCTGGTGATGGAACCCCTTGCCTCAGCCCTTAGGCAGGCTGATGGGGTTAGGGGCATACGGGTGGGAGCCATACATGAAAAAGTAGCTTTATATGCAGATGATCTCATCCTTTTCTTGAATGACCCTGCCCAGTCGCTTCGAGAGACGCTGACCATTCTTTCAAACTTTCGTGGATGCTCGGGTCTCAAGGTAAACTGGGATAAATCCCAAATTTTACCTATTGATAAGGCTGCAAAGGACGTAGCAGACCCCAACCTCCCCTTAATATGGGCAGACAAAATTAAATATCTAGGCATTCACATCTCCACATCTACCTCTGACTATTATACCCTTAACATGGAGCCATTGATACAGTTGATGAGGAGTAGATTAAAGGCGTGGGCGAATTTGCCCCTCTCTCTAATCGGCAGGATAAATTTATTTAAGATGAAGCTCCTACCTACCTTTCTTTATGTCCTCAGACATGCCCCTGTCTGGATCCCCAAAAAAGTATTTTGCCTGATTAACTCTATTTTATCATCTTTCCTCTGGGGAACCGGTCAGCCGAGGTTCAGACTGACGGTGCTGCAGAGACCTTGGGGGGAGGGGGGCCTGGCTTGTCCCGATCTCCACTCCTATTTTTTGGCGGCTCTGTTATCCCACGCCCACAACTGGTTGGTCTCTGATGAGTCCAATGCAGCGGTGGCTCTGGAAGCAGCACATCTGGGATCTTATGAGGCGCTGAGGAATCTACTTTACCGGGGTGCCAGGGCTCCTTTCCCTCTTACAACGTCAATGAGAGCGGTCGTGCGGGCGTGGTTGGTGGCAAAATCAATGCGACCCATGCCCGCTGGACATATATCGCCACACAGCCCTCTCTGGTTTAACCCACAATTGCCGGAATTTGGTTCCATTCCTGACCCTAGTGTTTGGGCATGCAAGGGCATTAAATATATAAATCAACTCTGTTTGGAAGGCCGACTGCTGTCGTTTGACCGGTTGAAACAACAATATGATTTACCCAACTCACACTTCTTTAGATTCCTGCAGCTTAGGCACGCATTTAACACCCAGTTTGATAATGCTCAGGTTGCTTTTTATACATCAACCCTGGAGACTCTACTCAGGGACGAAGCTCTACCAAAGCCCTTATCCACCATATATAAAGCGATACTTCCTAACATACACACGGGACTAGAAAACCTCCAGGCAAAGTGGGTGGTCGACTTCCCCTCACTGGACGCTGAGGATTGGGAGGAAATCTGGGAGTGTCCTTTTTCACAGCTAGTATCAGCTAGAGATAAATTAGTGCAATTTAAAATAGTACATAGGGTTTATTACACGCCCGCGCGTCTGCACAAAATTTATCCATCTATTCCCGCCTCCTGCTGGAGATGCAACTCGTCCCCAGCAGATTTTATTCACATATTTTGGAGCTGTCCTCAGATCGCAATTTTTTGGTCTGCGGTGACCAACTCTATTACGACCATCACCACGGTACCAGTACCACTGTCTGTAGAGGTATGCCTGCTGGGACTTGTGGAACCCTTGGCCCCAGGCCGGGCAGTCAGAACCCTGCTAGGATTATTACTTTACTATGCCCGCAAGTCGATAGTACTCAGGTGGAAGGCATCATCTGCGCCCTCCTTAAATTTTTGGAAGAGGTTAGTGAATGCGGCTCTACCACTATACAAGGCTACCTACCTGTCCCGCGGTTGTGCCAAAAAATTCTACAAAGTATGGGATATCTGGACGGACTCACTGTCCACTAATGCTGACTCGATGGATGATTAGTATCGTTCCACTAAGTACCCCAATTGTCCAAGTGGCATCTATGGCCTCATAAACCCTCTGGGTTGCTCAACCAATAGTTAGGGGGGAGGGGGGGAGCGTGCATGCAACGATGTAATTATAATGTACACTTTATCTCCTAAGTATTTCGAGTAAGCCTTGTAGGGGATAGGTAGCATCGGCAGGTTGATATGAATATTCTACACAGGTGGTTGAGCGTACAGTGGTTTGGGTAGGTATGCATATTTTTATGTAATGCCTCACCCTTTTGTTTGGTTTTGTTTTTTGTTTTTGTTTTTGTTCTCTCTTAGTTGGTAAGTTGTAGTGATCGAGCCAGGGTATGCCCAATAGGCTCTGTAGTGTTTTGTTCACATCTTGAAATGTCAATAAAGATAACTTTAAAAAAAAAAAAAAAAAAAGTGATCACAAGGTACAGAGCCACTCTGATTGGCTCTGTATGTAATGACTGTGATATGTATGAGCTGTCCAGTGACAGCTCAGATCATAGCCAATCATGGGTGCACTGACTGCCTAAGTGTGTTTTCCTGAATCAACGCTTATAAACACTTATAAACGGAACTCCAGAAATACAAGTCCACCTCCGCAAACGTTTTATTTTACAATACAGCAGTCTGAAAGTTGTTAAACCTTATATAAATCTACTTCCGTTTACTAAATACTTAATTTAAAGGGTGAAGGTCTAAGCCAGCCATTCTCCACCCTTAAGAGATTGGGGAACCCTCTGCTTAAACAACTTCATTGGGGGTCATTGGGGAAAATGCCCAATTATATTGTTGGCCAGTGGAATGCCACTCTTACAGCTACAAAGATCATTGGTGCCCTGCAGCTAGCTATTCCAAGTGGTTTTAGCCCTGGAACTATGCAGGCACCATCAGCTGGCAGGTCAATCGGCCTCAGGTCAAGCAATCCTCTCTGAAGGAACCCCTCTGGAGGAGCCCTAGGGTTCCACAAAACTGTCTGTGTGATGCTAAGGATCCCTTGAAGGGTGATCCTTGTGGAAAGCTACTTCTGTTGATGAATAAAAGTGGGCTGGAGCACACAGCTTTACCAAATTTACTCTAGAACTTATCGGCCCAACTGGGTTAATTTAGAGGCTCAAGCGTGTTCTCCCCTCCCCATAGATCTTCTGATGTGACTACCTTCTAGAGAGCGTAGAGCCATTCTGAGCCCTTCCCTCTCCCACTCATTGGACCTCTGGGATAGGATGTGCAAAGTTTACCCTCTGAGGTCACCACATATCCCAGTAGCCCCAATCTTTGGAAACCTGCATTTCCCGCCAGGACAGCACCCGCTACAGTTTGCTTGGTGGACCAACAAAGGCCTACTTAGGATAGCACATTTTATAGACCATAAAGGCATCAGAAAACTCTCCTACTTTCAAGACACATTTGAAATGCCCTTGACAGAGACATTTGGATTCTCTCAAATTATCCACTATAGTCAATCACTTGGTCAAGGCAAGGGAGATATCAACTCTAGAACACTTTATGAAAATAAGTGCCTCAAAGCGCCTGGGACGCGGGGAAGCATTTCAGAGTTGTACGCCTTGCTATCAGACCGGGGCTCTAAGCTCTCTTACCAATTAGCTTGGGAAGCGGACTTGGGGGAGACGATTGAAGAAGATGTTTGGTCCAGATGGTCAACCGTGGTGCACAGGGGAATTTTGAACACCTCCCTCGTGGAGGACAATTACAAGGTACCGTCACGATGGTCATAGAATAACCAACCGTCACGACCATAGAATATGGTCATAGAAGAACCAACAATTACAAGGTACCGTCACGATGGTACCTGGTCCCGACGCGGATAGCTAATATGCACCCGGATGCTTCGCCCCTCTGTTTTAGAGGGTGCGGGCACAGTGTTCCACACCTGGTGGACATGTTCAAAAGTTAACAGATTCTGGATAAGAATTTTTTATTTGATACTCGGTGACCGGAGTGAATATATCTAAAAATGTTAAAACAGCCCTATTCTCTGACCTCTCGAATGACCTGCCTAAGCATCTCAGGTCCCTCATTTCTTTTATTTTGGTGGCAGCTAAAATTGCCATAGCACGAGCGTGGAAAACCCCTCAGATAAACCTGGCGCTAGTTAAAAACAAAATTTCCTGGATCATGATAAATGAAAAACTAATTAGTATTCTCCGAGACCAACAGAACCGATTTGAAAAGATATGGAACCCCTGGGTTAGATATCTTCAGTTGCCTTGGGGGGGGGGGGGGGGGGGGGTTAGTAGTCTGGAGCATGGAGATTGTCTATACACTTTTCCTTTTCTCCCTTTTTGTCTTCCCTTCCTTCCCTCTTTTCTCCTGCCTTATTTTCTCCCTTTTTACCTTTCATCTCTTTTCTTCTTTCACCCCCCTTTCTGTTTCCTTTTCTTTTTTTCCTTTTACACAAAGAGCTATTTTGTTCCCATGGTTGGGTTCCCATTAATGTGATAGTGGGCTCCACGGATTATCCAAACCAGCATACATTAACCATTAAAGATGGTTTCCAGGATTCCAGGCTGGATAACTGGATTCTACCTCGCGACGGTTTCTCTATAGTGTGATGTAAAGGTCATTGATAGTGTTGACAGATATATAATGAACAGTCTTGGAAAGAGAAGGTTGGTTATTCTATGATTCACTAGTTTGTTGATAAGTGTTTTAATATAAGTACATATGGTTTCTTTCGCACTAATTTGCGATCCACAAATGTAACATGATTGTGAACGAAATATGTATCACAGTGAACCCTGTTATTGATAAAACTTAATTTCAATAAAAATCATTGAAAGAGAAAAGTGGGCTGGAGCCCTAAAATGCAACTTTCTGAGTGGACTGAGTTCCTGAAAAGCTCTGCATCTGGAGTTAAATCTCTCAAATGTTATTAGGAAACATAAAAATAAGTGAATATATTTTTATTTATCAGACCCCTGCCGTATTCCACATTCCAAACAAGAGATTTCAACTTCTTCTCAGTACCGCATAATTCATATCCTAGAATTGGTGATATATTTATTTCACTTTAGTATTGTAGGCCAAATCATTAATTCATTTTTTTATTTTTTTAAATATGTTTATTGAATTTTTGATACAAAAGTATAAAATATCATTAACAAGCACCCACATTTCCGATCACTGGTCTGCCAAATATTGGCATACAGACCTAGGCTCACATCTCCCTGACAAAGTTTGGGAAGTGATCCATCGGATCGCTCACAAGGGCTCACAGAACGTTTCGGCACAGGAAAACGCATACAAATTAATTTCCAGATGGTATAGGACACCTCAAATACTACATCGTATCAGTTCTCACATTCCCCAGCAATGTTGGAGGTGCGGCACAGAAGTAGGTTCTCTACTCCACATATGGTGGTCCTGTACTAAATTGCAACCTTTTTGGAAATCAATACACACCTTAATACAAAAAATTACCACGTACCAGCTTCCTTTTTCACCTGAGCAGTTTCTTCTCCATTATTCATCTAACCCACAACCAAAATATCTTCGCTCTCTGACCATGCATTTGATTGCTGCCGCAAACATGTGTATACCACGCAAATGGCGTTCCACCGACCCTCCGACTATTGTAGAGTGGTTTACCCGCATTAACCGTATTGCTGAAATGGAAGAACTGATTCACCAATCGCACGAGACCTACTCCACTTACATACAGACGTGGTCCTGCTGGATGCACTTTATAACCACAGTAGACTACCGCAACCACTTTAATACATAGTTACCATCATCTTCTTATCTGGGTAGATGTTCTTTCCCCATTGCTACTTTAAGAGTGCTCCCCGTTACTGTGATCTACACATGTTGATTGTGCTCTCTTTCTCTTCCCTGGAAGTGCTTTACAACTTTACCGAACTAAGCACCCCCATGGATTAATTGATGACTCTTTGACATTTATTCCTTACTCTTTGATCTTTTGATCTTCCTCAACGCTCCTCCTGGGCGGGACCTGGGAGATCCATGTTGCGATAACCTGAACCCGATCCCGGGATTTACCTGTTATTTACCTGTTATTTTGGTGATCTCTATTTCTGATGGTATTTCTCAGTATTTGCATTGCAGGTTCCATTTATGTCCTTTATTTTCTGTCTCTTGATGTTCTTGATCACCGTAGCAGTGTACCATCCTACTCCTTGCTTAACTCATATTAGGACACAGTTAGATCCCAGTTGGGGTGTCCTAGTATGATGACCACAATACAGACCTAACACTGCTGTTAACCATTTCTATTTCAATCTGCCTTGTAATCAGCTGTCTGTAACTACAGCTTGTATGCCTGTTCAGTTACTTGGTTATTTTCAACTTTATATGTTACTACTGTAATGTTTCCCATTTTCTATGATTTGTTCTGATCACAAAATCTTAATAAAGTGTTGTTAAATCAAAATATCATTAACAAGAACAGTATATCCGTGAAGGCGAAGGGGTAAATAACACAGCCTTCACAGTGTAGAACAATAGAATGAAGAGATAAAGAGAGCATGGTTTGAGAACATTAATAGTCATATAGCAACTGATTACCGACTATCTGTGTTGTCTTAAAAAACAAAACAAAAAAAAAAACAAAAAAACGTAAGCTCGGGTTCTACCAAAGAAGCAACCTGAGGAGTGGAGATGGGTACACACAATGACCGGACAAGGGAACGGTTGCAAACACATGCACATCACTAACTAAATACAACAATTATGGCTCAGATAGAGTATTTGGAACATTTAGGGCAGTGATGGAGAACCTTGGCACCCCAGATGTTTTGGAACTACATTTCCCATGAGGCTTAACTACACTGCAGTGCGCATGAGCATCGTGGGAAACGTAGTTCCAAAACATCTGGGGTGCCAAGGTTTGTCATCGCTGGTCTAGGGGACAGAATGGGTCTAAGGATTGGAAGTAACTATCTATGATTTTAAGTTTGCCCAGTGTGTTTGCAAGGTCAGCACGTAGATACCAGTCTGAAAAGGGTTTCATGTGTAGAGAAATCTCTTCCGGAAATAAGGAGTGTTCCATGAAACAATGCCATCTGGCAATAAAGCGCTTTAAAGACTTGGAGTTTTGGGTGATAGTGTCCAGTTTCTCCATGAGAAATGGGGTTTGAAGCACTTGTTTCACCAAAGCAATTTGAGGAGTGGAGTGGGTTGGATCCAAGCGCGCGTGATGACTCTGCAGGCTACTAGGAGACATATGTGAACCCATTGAGGTAGAGAGTCACAAGGACTATTTGCTGGATCTTGTCAATAAACTTTAATACCCGGTCCCAGTGTCATGGTTACGCAGTGATCTTCCTCTGGTTGCTTACCTCCCCTCATGTGTTCTGACTAAGAGGCCAGCCACTTCCACCTGGTGGTTTTTATAACCTCTCCTCTAAGCATGGCTCCACCCCAGGCCCTATCAGGGAACCCTATATTAACCTGAGCACTGCAAGCCAGCAGTGCTGATCAACCATTGTGTATCATTGCGTGTTTGGCTTCCTGTTTCCTGCTTGCCGTGTGCTCTATGTTTGACTCTGTTACCGACCTTGGCGTGTTCTCTACGATTCCTGTTGGCTTGCGACCTTGACCTTTTGCATGTCTCTGACCATCCCTGTCTGCCTGTGACCCTGAACCTGTGGCGTGTACTCTGTTGTTCCTGTCTGCTAGTTGCCCTGACCTCTGCCGTATCCCCTTACTATCCTTGTCATTCCAGCCTGCTGCCTCCTTCTCCTGTAGTCTACTGTGAGCGTGAGCTGTGAGACCCTAGGGGCCGCGACCTGGAGCCAGACTGCAGCAAAGTCCATCCTCACCACTGGAGGCTCTGGCAAACACCCGCTGGCTCTTAGCCCACGTACACACGGTCGGAGATTTTGCCAACCAAATCCGTCGGATTTTGCCCGTCGGATTTAGTCTGATGGATTGTGTCCGAAACTGTTGCATACACACGGTCGGGCCAAGTTGGCGAAAAATTAGATCTTTCAGAACGTGATGACGTAATTTCTTTACGATGGGACTACATTCAGGCTAGTAGCCAATAGCTTTGATGTAGGAATTTGATCTGAGCATGCGTGGCACTTTGTCCGATTGGAATTCTCTACACACGATCGGACAAAGTCCGATCGGATCATGTTGTCAGAAAGTTTTTATAGACCAGCTCTAAAACTTTGTCGGTCGAAAATTCCGACAGAAATAGTCCGATGGAGCCCACACACAGTCAGATTATCCGCCAACGCGGTCCGATCGGACATTTTCCATCGGAATGTCCGACCGTGTGTACAAGGGCTAAGAATCATTAACCACGACTCTCTGAATTCTGTCTTTTAGCCAGTTTTCTATCCATTTACAAACTGATATTTCCAAACCTGTGGTGACTCTGAATATTCTATTGTGCCCCTATACAGCACTTGATCCGATGAAAATGCTCTACACATGATCGGATTAGGTCTGTCCGGCCCAGTTGGTCGGGAAATACTTCCAACAAGTTGGAAAATTGGGTCGGACGGAGATTCGGACGGAATCAGTCCGATGCATACCACACACAGTCGGATTATCTGACGACACGGTCCGATAAGACTCATTTCGACAGATTCTCTTAGCCTGAATGTAGTCCCATCGTAACGAAATGACATTATCACGTTCTGAAAGATTGGATTTTTTGCCAACTTGGCCCAACCGAGTGTATGCAACAGTTTCGGACACAATCCGTCAGACTAAATCCAACGGGCAAAATCCGACGGATTTGGTTGGCAAAATCTCCGACCGTGTGTTTGTGGGCTTAGTGATCCTGTAGACCTGTGTCCTGAATCTCCCTGGGTACAATCCGCAGCAGTCAGTCCTAAGGTCCACTACCTAGCGGTGCACTTCCGACTCCTACGGAGTGCATCTGTCACCTGGTCTCAGGTGACCTGACACCCAGAAGGTAGAGATCTCTTGGCAGGTCCACAGCCTGTGGAGAAGAGATGATCTGGGAGTGGCAAACCAGGGGCAGGATGAAAGAGAAGGGTCTACCGTGCTGTGGCGAAACAGGAAATATTGCCATGATTCACAGACCACCAGAGAACGAACATTTTGGTATCCTACAAGAATCTTTTCTGGTGCATCCTGGTTGTCAAGGATAGATGACCAAGGGTTGAAGGGGACGATATGATATTTAGACGCCTGGTGCGTGATAAGGTTGGAGTATGACTCCAATATGGAATGATGGCGTCTGGTTAGCAGAACATCAATGAATGATTGTCGGCAGGGGTTTTGACGTGAGCAAAAGCAGGATTTGAGGTAGCTGGTTAACTGGTAATAGTAGAAAACCTGAGATGATGGGATGGAGTACAAATTGGCCAACACTGGGATGGGCCTCAAGGTTCAATCAGTCATTTTGATCCCATCCTTCTTACTATAACATTAAAACAAAAATCCTATGCAGTAAACAGTTGTGCTCAAAAGTTTGCCTCCCCTTGAAGAATTTGTAATATACAGGATGGACAATTTTTAAACATAAATGAGCAGGGATTCATATTCTATAAATGTAGGTAACAGAATGGCACAATTATAAAACAAAATATGGCAACAAGTAAACCAATGAACCCCCTGTCCAAAGGTCTCCCCCCCCTTAGTTCTTAATACTGTGTATTGCCCCCTTTAGCAAGTGTGCAGTCTTATGTAATAGTTGTCTATGAGGTCCAGGCATTCCACCAGGTATTCTTTCAGGTGGTAGAGCTGCCCATTCATCTTGACAAAATGCCTCCAGGTCATGCAAAGTTTTTGGTTGTTTTGCTTGAACCGCACGTTTGAGATATCCCCAGAGTGGCTCAATGATATTAAGGTCAGAAGATGGTGATGGCCAATTCAGAACCTTCACCTTTTTCTGCTGTGTCCCCAGGACAACAAGGGATAGTCAGGAGATAAGCCAAAAGTCGGGGCGTCTAGCAGACAAGGATAGACAGAGAACACGCCAAAGGTCAGGGTCACAAGCAGGCAAGAATAATCAAGAACCAGCCAAGATCGGTAAGGCCCCTTTCACACTGGGGCGGTATTCAGGCGTTACAGCGCTAAAAATAGCGCCTGTGTAGCGCCTGAAAAAAAACGGCCCCTTTCACTCCAGTGTGAAAGCCGGAGGGCTTTCACACTGGGGCGGTGCGCTGGCAGGACAGTGAAAAAAGTCCTGCTAGCTGCATCTTTGCAGCGGTGAAGGAGCGGTGTATTCACCGCTCCTAAACCGCTCCTACCCATTGAAATCAATGGGACAGCGCGGCAATACCGCCGGCAAAGGCGCCGCTGCAGCGGCGCTTTGCGGACGGGTTTAACCCTTTTTCGGCTGCTAGCGGGGGTTAAAACCACCCCGCTAGCGCCAGCAGACTGCCGCTAAAACGACGGTAAAGCACCGCTAAAAATAGCAGCGCTTTACCGCCGACGCCGCTCCCGCCCCAGTGTGAAAGCAGCCTTACAGAGACAGAAGTAGAGCACAGGGCAAGCAGGAAACCAAGCACACAATATTGCTCAGCAAGGCAGGCTTGGAGAACACGGTGTTAAATAGTGGTTCCTGTTGAGGCTAGGGTGGAGGCACACTGAGGGAAGATTACTTAATCATGCAGGTGTGAGAGTGCAAGCCCTTAGGCTGATACATAGACCAGGTAAGAGACAGACAGGGCATGAAAGTGTTACTGCAGAGTCATGACACATAGCGATAAAGAGTCAGCTCCTGTTGATTTTAATGGGACCTTCCACAACTGAACCCAGGTACAATCCGGTCATCCCTACCCACTACACATAACCGGGCTGCTATTGAATGGTTTATTTTTGGGTAGAAAATATCTCAGCTTTGCTCACATTGCTTAGTCATAGAACAATGGGAGGGATGCCAGCAGAACATTCAGGCACTAATCTCAGCTGAACGGCATTCTGCATCTGCTAGTTTCTATATGGAGAAGAAAAACTCGGGGAAGGAGGGGCGGGGGGAGGACACAGGCAGACAGATGCAGTACACAGAGGCAATGGGCGGCTATGCTCTGCCCAAAGGCAACCTATGAATTCTATGAACAACAGTGCAGAGGACCGAATGCAAAAATATACAGCCAGACCAGGAAAAAAGGTCCAATGGCGATCTTGGTCTTCGAGCAGCTGGGCAACATGCAGCACCAGGACGCTCAATGGTGGAAGAGGTCCAAGTAACGCCCAACCAGGAACTAACATCCCAATGCATGATGGAATGTGTAGTTCACATTGGGCCAAGATGACATAGGAGAAATTACTTGTGTGCCCTTCCACATCCGAAGAGAACACCGGCAGGTACCTAGATATATATTTTTTGGGCTGCCTTTGAGGTTAAATTACAAAGACCAGATCATTGTTAGGATGAGGGGAGTAATACGATAGATTGGTAGTTTTGTTGAAGTTATCCCAGAAAGGAGCTTTAAATTAATCTCTTCAGGATTTAGGGTGTGGTTGGGTATGTTCGAAGTCAAACGAGGATAAAACAAGCTCAGGGCTGCCGTAGTATCTTGAGCTTGTTTCAGCTGTGTGAAAGGGATCTGGGTAGCTGTAGAGCCATCCAATCGTTTTTCCAGTAGTCGCGGGTAACACCCCACCTCCCCAACCTGTGCCTGCGTGCAACTGGTTAAAGCAGAGTTCCATTTTCTTTCTTTTTATATATAAAAAATTTCCTCATGATAGACATCGCTCGTACTTTACAAATCGGCAAATTCTCAAAAGTGTCCCCTTCTTGTTCTTTTTGCAGCATTGTTTACTTTAACCTCCTGATTCACAGTGCGGCCATTCTGACTGTGGGCACCTGAAGCCCCCTGGGACTCTCTTCCAGAATTAGCCAGCATGCACCCCGCAATCTCGTGCATGTGCAGTGGAAAGGAAGCGCACCCCAAATTTTTAATCCATGTCTTTATGGACCTTGCTTCGTGCGCTGGTGCGCAGTCATGTTGGAAAAGGAAGGGGCCGTCCCCAAACTGTTCCCAACGGAAGGGGTCATCCCCAAACTGTTCCCACAAAGTTGAGAGCATGAAATTGTCCAATATGTCTTGGTATGCTGACACCTTAAGATTTCCCTTCACTGGAATTAAGGGGCCAAGCCCAAACCCTGAAAAAAACAATCCCACACCATAACCCCCCCTCCACCAAATGATTTGGACCAGTGCACAAAGCAAGGTCCATCAAGACATGGATGAGCGAGTTTGGGGTG
Organism: Lithobates pipiens; assembly: GCF_037356315.1. Classification (NCBI taxonomy): domain Eukaryota; kingdom Metazoa; phylum Chordata; class Amphibia; order Anura; family Ranidae; genus Lithobates; species Lithobates pipiens. The sequence goes on from NW_027507784.1 coordinate 337,164,534, forward strand.
GAGGAACTTGACTGGCCTGCACAGTCCTGACCTCAAACCCGACAGAACACCTTTGGAATGAATTAGAGCGGAGACTGCGAGCCAGGCCTTCTCATCCAACATTAGCACCTGATATGGTTACCACCTCATCCCTATAAAACCGAACACACATTAAATTACACAGAGTCTGTAGCTAATTTAAGGTGGTAATTCAATTCACGTAGTGCCTTACCTGCATTCAGTTACCCCCAGGACATGTTTAATTAACCACTTCAGCCCCGGACCAATAAACAGCCTAAGGACCAGAGGTCTTTTTACAATTTCGCACTGCGCTGCTTTAACTGGTAATTGCGCGGTCATGCAATGTTGTACCCAAACGAAATTTGCGTCCTTTTCTTCCCACAAATAGAGCTTTCTTTTGATGGTATTTGATTGCCTCTGCGATTTTTATTTTTTGCGATATAAATGGAAAAAGACCGAAAATTTTGAGAAAAAATTATATTTTCTAATTTTTGTTATAAGAAAAATTGAATAAACTCAATTTTAGTCAAACATTTAGGGCAAAATTTATTCAGCCACATGTCTTTAGTAAAAAAAAATGTCAATAAGCGTATGTTTATTGGTTTGCGCAAAAGTTATAGCGTCTACAAACTAGAGTACATTTTCTGGAATTTACACAGCTTTTAATTTACGACTGCCTATCTCATTTCTTGAGGTGCTAAAATGGCAGGGCAGGACAAACCCCCCAAATGACCCCATTTTGGAAAGTAGACACCCCAAGGAAGTTGTGGAGAGGCATGTTGAGCCCATTGAATATTTTTTTTTGTCCCAAGTGATTGAATAATGACACAAAAAAAAAAAAAAAAAAGTTTACAAAAAGTTGTCACTAAATGATATATTGCTCACACATGCCATAGTTATATGTGGAATTGCACCCCAAAATATATTCTGCTGCTTCTCCTGAGTACGGGGATACCACATATGTGGGACTTTTTGGGAGTCTAGCTGCGTACGGTACCCCGAAAACCAATCACTGCCTTCAGGATTTCTAAGGGTGCAAATTTTTGATTTCACTCCTCACTACCTATCACAGTTTCGAAGGCCATAAAATGCCAAAATAACACAACCCCCCCCCCCAAATGACCCCATTTTGGAAAGTAGACACCCCAAGGAAGTTGTGGAGGGGCATGTTGAGCCTATTGAATATTTTTTTTTTGTCCCAAGTGATTGAATAATGACACACAAAAAAAAAAAAAAAAAAGTTTACAAAAAGTTGTCACTAAATGATATATTGCTCACACATGCCATAGTTATATGTGGAATTGTACCCCAAAATATATTCTGCTGCTTCTCCTGAGTACGAGGATACCACATATGTGGGACTTTTTGGGAGTCTAGCTGTGTACGGCACCCCGAAAACCAATCACTGCCTTCAGGGTTTCTAAGGGTGCAAATTTTTGATTTCACTCCTCACTACCTATCAGAGTTTCGAAGGCCATAAAATGCCAAAATAACACAAAACCCCCCCAAATGACCCCATTTTGGAAAGTAGACACCCCAAGCTATTTACTGAGAGGCATGTTGAGTCCATGAAATATTTTATATTTTGCCACAAGTTGCAGGAATTTTACAATTTTACAAAGTTGTCACTAAATGATATATTGCTCACACATGATATGGGCATAAGTCAAATTACACCCCAAAATAAATTCTGCTGCTTCTCCCGAGTACGGGGATACCACATGTGGGGGACCTTTTGGGAGCCTAGCCACGTACGGGACCCCGAAAACCAAGCACTGCCTTCCGGATTTAAATATAAAATGCTACCAAAAAACTGTTAGCGATCGCAGGGATCAGGCCTGACTCTGCGATCGCTGCAGTTATGTGTTTAGTGTTTTGTAAGTGACAGTGATCGATCGATACTGCACTTGGGTGGGCTGGGCAGAGGGGCAAAACGCAGGTGCTAGCAGGTATCTGGGCTGATCCCGCTAACAATGCGTTTTTTTGGAACCCTAAACTGCTGGGGATGCTAGTATAGATCTGATCAGATCAGATATTGATCTGTTCAGATTCTATACCACTACGGGAGGTGTATGCTTTGCGTGTGGGTGTTAGCAGTACTGGCACTAACCTAGCGCTGCCTTGGGCGACGCAGACCCTGACCCTAAAACCTAACTGATATCACCCGCCGGGTGATCAGGGGGTTAAACCTTTATTGGGTAATAAATGGTGGGTGCCCTGATGCTATAAAAAGCAAACTAACCAGAGTCACCCGTAACACTTATACGGTGATCACTGGTGAAAGGGTTAACTAGGGGCAATCAGGGGGTTCAAATTTTTATTAGGTAGTATATGGGGGTCCCTGGCGCTATATAAAAACCTGACGGGGAACCTAAATAACTAACTGGCTAACCAGCGTCACCAGTGACACTTATACAGTGATCGCTGGCGAAAGGGTTAACTAGGGGCAATCAGGGGGTTAAAACCATTATTGGGTAGTATATGGGGGTACCTAGCGCTATAAAAACCTGGCGGTGAACCTAAAAAGATAACTAGCTACCTAGCGGCACTAGTGACACTAATGCAGCGATCAGAAAAACGATTGCTTAGTGACACTGGCAAAAGGGGGTGAAAGGGTTAACTAGGGGCAATCAGGGGGTTAAAACCCTTATTGGGTAGTATATCGGGGTACCTAGCGCTATAAAAACCTGGCGGTGAACCTAAAAAAATAACTAGTTACCTAGCGACACTAATGCAGCGATCAGAAAAATGACGCTTAGTGACACTGGCAAAAGGGGGTGAAAGGGTTAACTCTAGGGGCAATCAGGGGGTTAAACCTTTATTGGGGGGTGATAGGGGGCTACCCTGGACCTAACACTAACTGCCCTGACAGTTTTTACTTTTACAACTGACACTGAATTCAGTGATCAGTAAATAAATGATCACTGCAATCAGTGACACTGTGACTGGGGGGGGGGGCGGGGGGGATCGGGGGTCGATCGGGGGGGGGGTTTGTCTGCCTGTGTTTACCTACATGTCAGTGTAGTGTTGGTGCACACTTACTTTCTGTTTTCTCCTCGTAGTCCGGTCAAAAAGACCGCCCCGAGGAGAATGACATCACTTCCTCCTTCCTGTGTATACAATACACAGTGGGAGGAAGCTTCTCATTGGCCAGGAGCGATCGAGAGGGGGTGGCCAGAAACAAATGGCCATCCCCTCATCACGGATCGCTCCTGCAGCGAACCGGACCGCCGTATCCAGCGGGAGGTGGTCCGATCGGACCCCCCCACCCGCTGGAAGGCAGGCACGTACATGTACGTGCTTGTGCCTGCCTGTGCCATTGCGATGACGTACAATGGCAATACGGCGGTCCTTAAGTGGTTAATGTGTGTTTGGTTTTAAAGGGATGAGGCAGCAAACCTAGTACCTGACTTCACAAATGTGCTTCTGGAAGAATGGTGAAACATTCCCATAGTCACCCTCCTAAACCTTGTGGACAGCCTTCCCAGAAGAGTTGAAGCTGTTATAGCAGCAAAGTTTGGGCCAACTCAATATTGAACCCTACGGACCAAGACTGGGATACTTTTGGTAATATAGTGTAGGTGTTAAGCAGGTGAAAATAGGTTAAACTAAATCCTAAGTGGATTACTATAAAAAGGAAAAACAGTTTGATATTTTATACATACAATGTATACATTCTGTTATACATTGTATCTAAAAAAAATACAAAGATAGTACAAACACCGCCAAAAATACCCAGGTTTTGGAAAGTATATACCCCAAGGTGATTTCATTTTTTTTGGCCCCAATTTTTTTTTTTAAATAAAGAGGGGGTTAAAACATGGAGCCTGGTATTAGAACACTTGACACATTAATACAGGTCATACATGGAGGGTCAAGGGGGTTAATGCACATGTCACATATAGGAGGATGGAGATGAGGGGGTTATACGCAGGATAAGGGGAAATCAAGGGGTTAATAAGGATGGGCAGTTTGGGAGTTTAACAACTGGTCTTCATCCAAGTTGAACCTCCGGCATCAGCTGGAAGTGATACGTTTGGCAGCAATACGACTACCGCTGCCAGGTGTGACGGCTTTGTCTCTCATGACTTGTCCCCGCCTGGCCCATTGCTGATATGTGTTCCTCATTCCCATCTCAAAAAGTTGGGAGGTATGCTGATGGGTTAATGCACATTTACTGCAGACTGGTCACTGATTGGTTAATGCATATATACTGCAGACAGGTCACTGATTGGTTAATACATATATACTACAGACTGGTCACTGATGGGTTAATGCACATATACTGCAGATGGGTCACTAATGGGTTAATGAATATATATACTGCAGACGGGTCACTGATGGGTTAATACATGTATACTGCAGACTGGTCACTGATTGGTTAATACATGTATACTGCAGACTGGTCACTGATTGGTTAATGCATATATACTGCAGACTGGTCACTGATTGGTTAATACATGTATACTGCAGACTGGTCACTGATGGGTTAATGCACATATACTGCAGACAGGTCACTGATGGGTTAATGCACATATACTGCAGACAGGTCACTGATGGGTTAATGCATATATACTGCAGACTGGTCACTGATTGGTTAATACATGTATACTGCAGACTGGTCACTGATTGGTTAATACATGTATACTGCAGACAGGTCACTGATGGGTTAATGCATATATACTGCAGACTGGTCACTGATTGGTTAATACATATATACTACAGACTGGTCACTGATGGGTTAATGCACATATACTGCAGACGGGTCACTAATGGGTTAATGAATATATATACTGCAGATGGGTCACTGATGGGTTAATGCACATATACTGCAGAGGGGTCACTGATTGGTTAATACATATATACTACAGACTGGTCACTGATGGGTTAAGTGTTGGCTGCTGGGTACTCATTCTGGAAAGTTCAGGTGAGAAGGAAGTTTCCTCCAATCACCAAATCTTGATTTGCAGTTCATGAGATTGTGACGAAACCGGTAGGAGGAGCTCGGTCTGGTAGGAGGAGCTCGGTCTGGTAGGAGGAGCTCGGTCTGGTAGGAGGCGCTCGGTCGGCTGACAAGGAAGGAAGTGCGGTGTTTGTACTACAGGCTTAGGACGGGGAGAACGATGGGAACCGTAACCACAGATTCGGTCTCCAGGCATCATTATCACCGCCCTTTTCTTTCCATAAATATATCAAGGAGTGTTTTTATTGTACTAAATGTGATTGTTCATCTATGTGGGATTTTAAGTTTCATAACCTGTTTTAACCACTTAAGGACCGGGACTCTTTTTGAGATTTGTTGTTTACAAGTTAAAAAAACATTGTTTTTTTTTTTTTTTTGCTAGAAAACTACTTGGAAACCCCCAAACATTATACATTTTTTCTTTTCTAACACCCTAGAGAATAAAATGGCGGTCGTTGCAACACTTTCCGTCACACCGTATTTGCGCAGCGGCCTTACAATCGCACTTTTTTTGCAAAAAATAACACTTTTTTTAATGAAAAAATAAGACAGCAGTCCAGTACATCCCTCAGTGAATGAAAACAGTACACACAAAAACACTGGTTAGGCACACATTTAACCCTTTAATTGCCCTTGATGTTTAACCCCTTCCCAGTCAGTGTCATTAGTACAGTGACAGTGCATATTTTTAGCTACCGATCACTGTCTTAGTGTTGCTGGTTCAAAAGTGTCAGTGTCAGATTGTCTGCCGCAATATCGCAGTCCCGCTATAAGTCGCTGATCGCTGCCAATACTAGTATAAAAAAATAGATACATAAAAATTCAAGTATATATCCCATCGTTTGTAGACGCCATAACTTTTGCACAAACCAATCAATATTCAATTATTGGGATTTTTTTTTACCAAAAAAATATGTAGCAGAATACATATTGGCCTAAATTCATGAAGAAATTCGATTTTTTTTTTTTTTTTTTTTTTATTGATATGTTTTATAGCAGAAAGTAAAAAAATATATAGTTTTTTTCAAAATTGACACTCTTTTTCTGTTTATAGCACATAAAGTATAGAACGCAGAGTTGATCAAATACCACCAACAGAAATCTCTATTTGTGGGGAAAAAAAGGACATCAATTTTATTTGGGTACAACCTCCCTTTCTGACTAGTGATGGACGAACTTCCAACGGGACGTTTCGCGAATGCTGACCGCGAACGCGGCCGATAGTTCGCGAACCGGAACGTTCACGGCGGGCCCCATTGACTTCAATGGGAGGCGAACTTCACAAATCTACAGGTCAAATTTGCAACCACAAAATAATTAATAGCTGTGCAAACATAGTCCCACCACATGGCCAATGACATAACACATGTATGAGGTGAATCTGGGATCGACAACTACAAGCATTCTTTTTTTATATGGAAAATTGTTGTGACAATTCAGGACTGTGGAGCGCATGAAGGCAATGGAGGAGAGGGAAGGTCAGGGACCAGGGTAGGCAAAGAAGAGGGTGCAGGAGATGATCACCAGCAGCGTGACATACAGCAATGACACCTGCACCGTGATAGAGTCATCTGACACCAGCACCGTGATAGAGAGCACTGACATCAGCAGCGTGACATACAGCAATGACACTTGTAACGTGATAGAGTGATCTGACACCAGCACCGTGATAGAGAGCACTGACATCAGCAGCATGACATACAGCAATGACACCTGCACCGTGATAGAGTCATCTGACAACAGCACCATGATAGAGAGCACTGACATCAGCAGCGTGACATAAAGCACTAACACCTGCACCGTGTTATACAGCACTGACAGCAGCACCGTGATAGAGAGCACTGACATCAGCAGGGTGACCTAAAGCACTAACACCAGCACCGTGATATACAGCACTGACAGCAGCACCGTGATAGAGAGCACTGACATCAGCAGCGTGACATACAGCAATGACACCTGCACCGTGATAGAGTGATCTGACAACAGCACCGTGATAGAGAGCACTGACATCAGCAGCGTGACATAAAGCACTAACACCAGCACCGTGATATACAGCACTGACAGCAGCACCGTGATAGAGAGTACTGACATCAGCACCGTGATATAAAGCACTGACACCTGCACCGTAAGAAGCCCCAGGAGGAAGTCAGCATAGCACAGGGATGGTGGGAGCCCCTCATAATGAGCATAGCACAGGGATGGTGGGAGCCCCTCATAATAAGCAGCCCCAGGAGGATGTCAGCATAGCACAGGGATGGTGGGAGCCCCTCATAATAAGCAGCCCCAGGAGGAAGTCAGCACAGCACAGGGATGGTGGGAGCCCCTCATAATGAGCATAGCACAGGGATGGTGGGAGCACCTCAAAATATTCACAGCAGAGGTACAGCCCCAGGAGAGTCAGCACAGCACAGGGATGGTGGGAGCCCCTCATAATATGCACAGCAGAGGTACAGCCCCAGGAGGATGTCAGCACAGCACAGGGATGGTGGGAGCCCCTCATAATAAGCAGCCCCAGTAGAAATATGACACCGCTCAACCTCTTCAAAGAGGAGGGTACGGGCATATAGTACGGTGTGCTTTTATTGGACAAGGAAGTGAGCCAAATGAAGAAAGAAGGTCTGTGTGCTCGATTAAAAAAATTGTTTATAGACATATACATGGTCTACTGGTCACATGTGTTGAATTCCTCCGAGATCCATGCCTCATTCATTTTTAGAAATGTGAGGTAGTTAACACTGTCGTGAGCTAGGAGAGTACGCTTATCGGTCACGATCCCCCCTGCTGCGCTGAACGTCCTTTCGGACAGGACACTGGATGAGGGGCAAGCCAACAGTTCCATTGCAAATTGGGCAAGCTCTGGCCAGAGGTCAAGCCTGCCCACCCAGTAGTCCAGGGGTTCATCACTCCTCAGAGCATCCACATCGGCCGTTAACTCGATGTTGTCGGACACCTGACGGTCTAGGCATTCCCTGATGCTGGATCCGGATGACACCTGTCGATGGGTCGGCTGAAAGAATGACCTCATATCCGAAGTCACCAACACATCTTCAAACCGGCCTCTTCTTGCAGGCGCTGTTGGATTGGTACCCGCAACTCCTTCTCTGGGAGTGGGAATTGCTCCTCTGCCAGCGCACGCAAAGGCAGAATGCAGCATTTCTCGAAGCAATGCCTGAAAGTGCTCCATTCTGCCAGCCCTCTGTGACGGTGGTAACATTTCCGCCATTTTGTGTTTGTACCGGGGGTCTAAGTACGTTGCCACCCAGTACTGGTCCTTGACCCTTATGCTTTTTATACGGGGGTCCCTATTAAAACACTGGATCATGAAGTCCCCCATTTGCACTAAACTGGAAGCGGTGTGGTGGCCTGGCTCCTGCTCATCATCCAGGATAATGTCGTCCTCTTCATTCTCCTCTCCCCATCCACGCACAACAGGGATCCCAGAAAGGTTTAAAGCATGCTCTTCTTGCTCCTCCTCATCCGCCCCGGCACCATCCTCCTCTGACTCCTCTTCAGACTCCTGTTGTTGACTTGACTGCTGCAGTATAGGGTGTCAAGGACTGCTGCAGTATAGGACAGCGGTCAGCAGTAGTGCACCTCAACCCTATGTATTGTGGACCTATACCAGTCCTTATAGAATAGCAGACTGTACCTCACTCAACCCTATGTACTATAGCACCCTACACCAGGTTATTACCAGTCCTTATAAGGACCTTTGTGGAACAAGTAGGTTGTGTGTGAATGATTAGCAGACTGCAGCAGAAGGGCAGCAGTCAAGTATAATATTCTTTCTATATTTGGAAGAAAGAATATTATACGTGTACAAGCCTATTACCATACCACTGATACCAGTCCTGAAAAGAACCTTTGTGGACCTAATATAGTAACAGCTACTGATTAAACTGACCCTCACTGCCTCACACACAGCTTTCTACCTGTCCCTATATAAACTGACAAAACAGAGGCTACTGCAACAATAACTGGAATAGCACTTTTGTGGACCTGATAGTAACAGCTAATGACTAAACTGACTGTCCCTACAGCAGACACACCGTCCTGTCCCTTTCTCTAAACTGACAAAAGATACTCAGGCTGCTGCAACAATCAGTAGCACAGCAAACCTATATACACCTAACACCTTTACCAGTCCTGAAAAGAACTTTTGTGTACCAAATAGCTAGCGATTTGGGTCACTGTAATCTCTCCCTGCTCCACACAGCAACCTCTCCCTATAGTGACAGTAGAAAGAATGTAAAATGGCCGCCGGATCGGGTGTATTTATAAGTTAGGGGGAATGTCCAAGTGTCCATGTGCTGTAATGTCTCAATTGGCTGTCCTGTACCCCATGATGGATGTGTCATCATAGGTCAAAGTTCTTTTACACAGTAAAAACACGGAAGTCCGCCGGGCAAACGGCGCCAATAGTCCGCCGATCGGGCGGACCGCGAACAGCCGAAATTCGCAGCGAAACGACCGCCGGGCGAACCGTTCGGCCATCACTATTCCTGACCAGAGCACTTTTAGTGGCGGCTCCCGTGCGCATGCGCGGGAGTGACGTCATCGCTGCTCTGGCGCTGTGAGTGGCCGGAGCAGCGATACCCGGAAGAAGATGGATGCTCCGGACTACAGGGGACAGCGGTGACTTCGCTGGCTCCTGTGTCAGGTAAGTGACACATAATGGGCTACTATGCGATGCACAGTAGTCCATTATGCTTTACCTTTGCAGGGAGACAAAGAGGAAGTAAACCCATCAGCGTTTACTTCCTCTTTAAATAAAATAATAATATAATAGATGAGCATCTTAATGATGTACAGGGATGGGGAAAATTGTAGACATGCACCCAACACTCACTCAGGTTGAACTGGATGGACTGGTGTCTTTACTCAACCTTACTATCTATGTAACTATCAACATATGTGTGGGCAGCCCAACGCATTAGGGGTGTGGCACCCCAAAGCTCAAACCCACACACGCCTTGCCCTGCAGCCTTAACTGCACTGGACAGTAAATGCACGGGAAGTGGTCTGTGCTGAGCAGCTTCCTGTTCATTCACAAACTGAAGCATAGTAAATACTGTTTACTATGCTTCAGTTGTGATTGAACACAGCGAGAGAATGTGTTCATTTAGAAAACGAAGGGGTCGGTAAATTACATATTGATTAGCCCTTTTCCCCACTCTCCATCTCTTGCAGAGGGAGGGAAGCCAACAGCACTTGCATTGCGGGTGGGGGGGTCACAACATGGAGGGGGGGGGGAGCCTGGGCGATAGAGGGAATCAGCACCGCACAGAGTTATTAGGGTGTGCCCACACCTGGGACACCCCCTGCACACACCTATGATCAACAATCTGTGTCCCTGATCACCATCACTCCAGTTATATGATGATGCTGTACTACGCTGGTAACAATATGTAAAAAAAAAAGATATATATATATATATATATATATATATATATATATATACATATATATATATATTATAATATATGTGTGTGTGTGTGTGTGTGTGTGTGTGTGTGTGTGTGTGTGTGTGTGTGTGTGTGTATGTATATATATATATATATATATATATATATATATATATATATATATATATATTATAATATATAATTATATATATTTTGTGAAAAAAATCTTTTTTTTTATTTCTTCATTTTACAAAAATTGTGACAAAAAATTACAACTTAAAAAAAAAAACTCGCCATGCCTCTTACTAAATACCTTGGACTTTCTACTTTCCAACAAGGGATCATTTGGGGGGGGATTTGTACTGTCCTGACATTTCAGGGCCTCAAGAAATGAGATCATCAGTACATCAGGATTGATCAAGTTTCAGATATAGTCTATATATACTATATAACATAGTTTGTGGACTCTATAACTTTCCATACAGACTAAATAATATACACAGATTTGGATTATTTTCACCAAATAAATGTAGCAGAATACATTTTGGCCTAAATTTATGAAGAAAGATTATTTATTTGCAAAATTGTATAAGAGAAAAGAAGAAAAAAGCCTTTTTTTTCCGTTTATTTAGCAATAAAAAAAAAAAAAAAAAATCCCAGTGGTGATTAAATACCACCAAAAGAAAGTTCCATTTGTGTGAAGAAAATGATAAAAACGTAATTTGGATACAGTGTAGCACGACCGCGCAATTGTCATTGAAAGTGTGACAGCGCTGAAAGCTGAAAATTGGCCTGGGCAGGAAGGAGGGGGAGGGGCCGATATTGAAAGGGTTAAAGAAGACACAGACTTTGGAATATTTGGCTTGTAAATTGTATGTTTGTATAACAGTTTAGGGAAGCTAAGAAGGGGTTAATATCAGCCGCAAGGTGTGTTAGTCACACTTTGTCTTGTGACCTTTCCCCAGCTCTGACCAGGCCCCGGGAAATCCCTCTGATGGAACACAGAGAAATGACGACTGGCGGTGTCACTGACGCTGTTTCTGAGCTCCACATGTCTCCCTTTATACGGGGGAAGGGATTGCTGGCAGGACAGCTGATTCATAGGGCAACAGCTACAACAATCACAAGAGCCTCGCCCTTATCAGCGCCTACAACCACATGGACTTTGTTTCCTGGATAGAGGAAGGAACACGAAGACAGCGTTGGATCAAAGAGGTGGTAAGACAGAGCGTTAGCTCCTTATACATGCAACATTAACCCTTGGTGATGTTGTTTTTACCTTTATGTGGCGCTACCCCTTAAAGGGCTGCTGAATTTTTGGGTCCTCCTATTCCTGCACAGCCAGACAACACGCATTTTCCACCTTTCATTCGGAGACATAAATCAATCCATGGGCTTGTTTTTGTTGTTTTATTGGGGGAAAACCAACTTGGTGGGGAAGAGGGATCATGGGATGCCCAACTTGACTTGAACAACTTGAGGACAACTTCCTTCACTTTGTACGCTGAAAAATGGCAAATCTTGGACTGTATTCCCCCTGGAACAATGTCCGTCTCTCTGGAATTTGCAGTAAAGAATTCCTCTTGTAGGTGGTCTGTGCCCCCTTAGTGGAATTTAGCCAAGTTCCATACTTGCAGGAGCTCTATATCCCCTCCCTTGAAAATACCTGCTCACCTAAAGTGCTTTTGGAAGTGGCTTTTGGAAAAGACCACTCTCCAGGGCTACTGCTGTTCAGGTTTCCCCATGCTAGCCGTGGTGTCTCCAAGCAGAGATTGATGGATATTGGAGATCCCTCTGTCCAGCTTCTCTCCTTACTCAGCTCCAGCCTGGAGTCAGAGCCCCCTCAGCCCCAGGGTCCCCTCCCAGGGTCCACGACACAGCCTCAGCACCCCATCTTCCACCTGACAACCTGTTCCCCTGCTGGCCAGGCTCCACAATATTTATGGGCCAGTTTTGACCACCCTGGCAGGCCTCCTGCCTGGGGATTGGCTAGATAAAGATAAATATGCAGATTTTGGCCTCTACCCACTAGCTTCTAGAAAATTCCAGTAGCTTCAAGAACCAAGGGGATGTACCAGATCCCAGACCCATAGAGTCTTCCAGCCTGCCCTACAATAACCCCAACCAATTATACAGGCTTACTCTCAGAAACCATGAAATCAGACCGAGACAGAAGTACAGTTAAATCACACTTGTTTAATAATAAAAGTAAAAAGATTGATGTGAGTGTGCAATGTACAGGGATAGGGACAATTGTAGACACTCACTCAGGATGGACAGGTTGAACTGGATGGACTGGTGTCTTTATTCAACCTTACTAAATATGTAACTATGTAACAGACATAGTCAAGACATAGCTAAAGTTTAGTAACCGGAATGGACAGTCAGCCAAGCCAGAAGTCAGGGATCAATGTAGTGAAACGGCAAGCAGGATCTGGAGGCAGAAGGCATGTCAGCAAAGCAAGTCTTTAAACAAGAATGCAGGCGATCATCTCTGTGATGTTGACCAAGGCGAAGGCAGAGACCCTCTGGACTGGAGGCAAGTAAGTAAGTAAGTAAGTAGGCAGGACTGACGAGCAGGATATCATCAATAGCTGAGTAACTGTGGAGAGAAATGTGAGCTGGCAATTAGCCGACAGCTGGGCGGCCAGCTCAGAGAAGAAAGGGCTGAGCCCAGCCCGGACACTCACACAGCTACTGTGAGCAGAATACATTTTCCTCACACTAGACTGTACACTAGGGGGTGCTACATTAAGATTGATTATTAAAAAATTTAAAGATGGGAGCGCCAAACTAGTGTTGAACCTTCTGGAGATTTGTTGTAACGTTATATGTGGTACATAGTTCTAGAAACTGTTGACTAACAACTGTGGTTTCCTGCTGGATCATCTGAGACGTTTGTGATGGAAGATCCGCACACACGCTGAACCTTCTGGTGATTTGTTGTAACGTTATATGTAGTCCTGGATGCTGCTCACCAATAACCATGGTGTCCTGTTGGACCCTCAGAGAAGAGATGAGAGTTAAAAAGTTGGGAGAAACACACTAGCACTGAACATTCTGGTGATTTGTTGTAACATTACATGTGGTCCTGGATGCTGCTCACCAACAACCATGGTGTCCTGTTGGACCCTCGGAGAAAGGCTGAGAATTGAAAAGATGGGGGGACCACACTAGTTTATACAGTCCATACATTTTTTTATTCTGCAACAAAAGCCAACAAGTTTTGTTTTGCAAAATAAAAATCTTTTATGGAATGTACCACCTAGTTAATTTTTTTTCAAGCAAATTCCTCTAAAGGTCCAGTAGGACACCACAGTGGTTGGTGAGCAACCTCCAGGATCGTGTGCCACATATAACATTACAACAAATCACCAGTTTCAATGATTTTATACCTCAATAAAAAAAACATTGTTGTGAAGCATCAGTATACTATAGAGCAGGGATATGCAATTAGTGGACCTCCAGCTGTTGCAGAACTACAAGTCCCATGAGGCATAGCAAGACTCTGACAGCCCCAAGCATAGCAACTAGAGGCAGAGGCGTGATGGGACTTGTAGTTTTGCAACAGCTGTGGGTCCGCTAATTGCATATCCCTGCTATAGAGCATCCATTCTCAACCAGGGTTGAGAGCGGCATAGGTCTTGATGACATCAGGGGCATCTGAGAAGAAACTGCTGGGACTAATCTTACTGTACAGAGGAGCCTGCAAGATTGGAGAATCAGCTAGGTAAAACTGCTTTACTGGTCCCGTAGGCATAAACAAGTACCGTATTTATCGGCGTATAACACGCCCCTCAAGTTTAGGAGGGAATTTTAAGGAAAATAACTTTTAGGAGGGAAGTTTAAGGGAAAAAAAAAACAACTTACATTTATATGCCCATCAGTGTCATCTGCAGCCCTGTCCACCATTGCAGCCTTATGCAGCCTTGTCCACCATTGCAGCCTTATGCAGCCTTGTCCACCATTGCAGCCTTATGCAGTCTTGTCCACCATTGCAGCCTTGTCCACCATTTCAGCCTTATGCAGCCTTGTCCACCATTGCAGTCTTGCCCCCCATTGCAGCCTTGTCTATTTTATTTGCTATTTGTTTTTTATTTTTTTTTAAATGCCGCCACCGAGATACAGAGCCGGATGTGTATCTCGGCGGCGTGCGGTAGTTCTCAGCGGGCCTCCGCTTTCGGCCGCCTTCGGCCATTTTCGGCCACCGAGAAGAGCCGAAGGCGGCCGGAAGCCACCGAGAAGAGCCGAAGGTGGCCGAAAGCTGCCGAGAACGACCGAAGGCGGCCGAGAAGAGCCGAAGGCGGCCGAAAGCTGCCGAGAATGGCCGAAGGTGGCCGAAAGCTGCCGAGAACGGCCGAGAAGAGCCGAAGGCGGCCGAAAGCTGCCGAGAATGGCCGAAGGTGGCCGAAAGCTGCAGAGAATGGCCGAAGGCGGCCGAAAGCCGCCCAGAGGCTCAGAATTTCAGGGGATCGGCGTATAACACGCACCCACGATTTTCCCCTGCTTTTAAGGGGAAAAAAGTGCGTGTTATATGCCGATAAATACGGTAGTTAACCCTTTCAAAGTGGTGTCAGCCCAACTCTAATGCTGTGTACACACGACCAGACTTTCGATGGACTTCCGTTGACTCGGACTTGTCTACACACAATCACACCAAAGTCCGATGGCTTCGACCGTGATGACGTACGACCAGACTAGAATAAGGAAGTTCATAGCCAATAGCCAATAGCTGCCCTAGCGTCGGTTTTCACCCGTCGGACTAGCATACAGACGAACAGATTTTTCGTCCGGACTCGAGTCCGTCGTAAAGATTTGAAACATGTTCTAAATCTAAAGTCCGTCTGATTTTTCGTCAGCAAAGGTCCGATGAAGCCCACACACGGTCGAATTGTCCGGCGGATTCGTTCCGTCTGAACTTTGCTGACGAAAAGTCCGGCTGTGTGTACACGGCATAAGTAAGGGACTTTACTTTTCAGCTTTAAACATTTGATTTACCTCTATTTTATTCACAGATAAAAAAAATCCAAAAATGGGATTTCACCTAGTTAATTTTAAAAGAAAATACATAATGTATAATGTGTTATTCTTTGGGGGCACCTGAAAGTCCATTTTGTTTTTTTTGTTTTTTTATTACATTTTTGGGATGTGGTGTCAAATCCACCCAGCAACCCTTTATATATCCACAGTACTTTGTCTTGCAGTTGTGGCACTTCCCCCTACTGTAAGTGTGTAACTTTCCCTTAACCTAAGTTACAAGGATTAAATGCTTGTTACGCCTATAGACAGGGCCACCAATAAGGGGGGACCAGAGGTCCTCGTGAAGGGGCCTGGGTACACTGGGGGTAGGGCTCAACCAGCAGGAGAAATAAGTGCAGTGGGGTAGAGGGGCAATTACAGAACAATGCGTGTCTGTGTCTCTCCCTGCAGCAGCTGAAAGATGATTTCTCTCCCTCTTGCTGGCTTGCAGCTGCTGTAGGGAGACACACAGACACAGGGCATCATTCCTATAATTGCTTCCCTCCACCGATCTCCCTCCCTGTTCTGTATGTATAGTGTGCTCATACTAATAGCAGCTGGACTGAAATGATTGACTTGCTCTGTTTTATGACCACCACAGATATCCAATGGCCCGTGAGAATCAGGAAGCCCAGGAGGACGAGCTTCTGGCTCTTAGCAGTATATACCCTGAAGATGAGTTTAGGAGAGCTGACTCTGCTCCGGGAGGGGAAATCCAAGTGTGTCTGGAACTTCCTCCAAACTTTAGGATATCTGTTAAATGTAAGTCAGATGAAATGCATGTAATATGTCTAGATTTTATGCTTCTTAATATGTGCATCAAGTATATGACTGGTATGAATAAACAAATTAAAATGGCTTTATACAGCAATTGAGCCATCCACTAATGGTACATAGTGGCCTTTCCAATCTAGGGTTCCTCCAGAAGATGCTAGGGGTTCACTGAGCAGTGAGTAGTGGTGGACTGAGTCCCAACTGGCATTGCCTGCAGAGGTCTAGCACCAACTTCATTTGGCAGAGCCATTTTTGCAGGCCCGGTTGAGCCTCCTCTCTCAGGTAAATAACCAGGGACACCTGACACCAATTATCTTTTTAGCTGTATGTAAAAAGGGACCTCTCAGCAATGTAAGGGGTTCCTTCTCCCATTGACCACCAATTTAAGGGAGCCTTACACTCATCATCAGAGGCGTAACTAGAAACCTCAGGGCCCCGATGCAAGAAATCAGGAAGGGCCCCCCCCCCCCCCCCCCCGAAAAGCATGATTTTGATACTATATTTTTTTCCACTGTAGAACAAAGTAAAACATTTCTGTGCAGCCTGTGTCCCGAGTGAAACCTGTGTCACCAGTGCAGTGGTGGTACTGGAGGGGGGTGGCAGTGGTACTGGAGGGGGATGGTGGTCCTGGAGGTGGGTGGCGGTGGTGGTGGCAGTGGTACTGGAGGTGGGTGGTGGTGGTGGTACTGGAGGGGGGCTGATGGTGGCACTGGAGGGGGGTGGCAGTGGTGGTACTGGAGGGGGATAGTGGTCCTGGAGAGAGGTGGCAGTAGTACTGGAGGGGGATGGTGGTCCTGGAGAGGGGTGGCGGTGGTACTGGAGGTGGGTGGCGGTGGTGGTACTGAAGGTGGTAGCGGTCCTGGAGAGGAGTGGTGGTGGTGGTACTGGAGAGGGGGTGGCGGTGGTACTGGAGGTGGGTGGTGGTGGTACTGGAGGTGGGTGGCGGTGGTGGTACTGAAGGGGGGTGGCGGTCCTGGAGAGGGGTGGCGGTGGTACCGGAGGGTGGGTGGTGGTACTGGAGGAGGGTGGCGATGGTACTGGAGAGGCATGGTTGTCCTGGAGGTGGGTGGCGGTGGTACTGGAGGTGGGTGGCATGGTGGTGGTACTGGAGAGGGGGTAGCAGTGGTACTGGAGTGGGTGGTGGTGGCACAGTCTGGAGGGGTGGTGGCCTGGTGGTACTGGAGGGGGGGTGGTGGCACTGGAGGGGGGATGGTGGCATTGGAGGGAGGGGTGGCACTGGAGGGCGGTGGTGGAACAGTCTGGAGGGGGGGTGGTGGAACAGTCTGGGGGGGGTGGTGGTGGCACAGTCTGGAGGAGTGGTGGTGGTGGCACAGTCTGGAGGAGTGGTGGTGGTGGCACAGTCTGGAGGGGGGGGGGGGTGGTGGCATTGGAGGGAGGGGTGGCGGCAGTCTGGAGGGGTGGTGGTGGTGGCACAGTCTGGAGGGATGGTGGTGGTTGCACAGTCTGGAAGGGTGGTGGTGGTGGCACAGTCTGGAGGGGTCTGGAGGGGTGGTGGCACAGTCTGGAGGGGTGGTGGTGGCACTAGAGGGGTGGTGGTGGCACTAGAGGCGTGGTGGTGGCAGTCTGGAGGGGTGGTGGAGGCACAGTCTGAAAGGGTGGTGTTGGCAGTCTGGAGGGGGGGTGGTGGGCTGGTGGTACTGGAGGGGGGGTGGTGGCACTGGAGGGGGGATGGTGGCATTGGAGAGGGGGTGGTGGGCTGGTGGCACTGGAGGGGGGGTGGTGGCACTGGAGGGAGGTGGTGGCACAGTCTGGAGGGGTGGTGGTGGCACTGGAGGGGGGTTGTGGGCTGGTGGCACTGGAGGGGGGTGGTGGCACTGGAGAGGGGGTGGTGGGCTGGTGGCACTGGAGGGGGGGTGGTGGCACTGGAGGGAAGTGGTGGCACAGTCTGGAGGGGTGGTGGTGGCGAACAGTCTGGAGGGGGATGGGGTGGAACAGTCTGGAGAGGGGGATGGGGTGGAACAGTCTGGAGGAGGGGATGGGGTGGAACGGGGTGGGACAGTCGGGGGGGGGGATGGGGTGGAACAGTCTGGAGGAGGGGACGGGGTGGAACAGTCTGGAGGGGGGGATGGGGTGGGACAGGGTGGAACAGTCTGGGGGGTGTGGTAGAACAGTCTGGAGGGGGGGGGGGTGGTGGCACTGGAGGGGGGGTGGTGGGCTGGTGGCACTGGAGGGCAGGGGGTGGCACAGTCTGGAGGGGTGGTGGTGGCGAACAGTCTGGAGGGGGATGGGGTGGAACAGTCTGGAGAGGGGGATGGGGTGGAACAGTCTGGAGGAGGGGATGGGGTGGAACGGGGTGGGACAGTCGGGGGGGGGGGGGATGGGGTGGAACAGTCTGGAGGAGGGGACGGGGTGGAACAGTCTGGAGGGGGGGATGGGGTGGGACAGTCGGGGGGGGATGGGGTGGAACAGTCTGGGGGGTGTGATAGAACAGTCTGGAGGGGGGGGGTGGTGGCACTGGAGGGGGGGTGGTGGGCTGGTGGCACTGGAGGGCAGGGGGTGGCACAGTCTGGAGGGGTGGTGGTGGCACTGGAGGGGCGATGGTGGGCTAGTGGCACTGGAGGGCAGGTGGTGGCACTGGAGGGGGGTGGCGGGCTGGCACAATCTGGAGGGGGGGTGGTGACTTACCGCCAATCAATCGATGATGATGATCGATTCCCCCTCCTCAGAATCCTGCAGAGTGACGTAAAGTTCCTCCACGAAGCGTGCCTCCGCTCCTCCGGGAAAGCCTTGCTTCAGAGAGTGCCTTCACTGCATTGGCTGAAGGTTTTTTTGTGTCCGCCCCGCCTCCCTTACAGTCGCTCTGGATAGGCGGGGGCGGAGCCAACCGAGCACTTCTCTCACGCTGGTGAAGGACGGCATGAACCCGATATTAATAACACCGCACACGCGCACCCCCGGCCGGACAGTCAGGTGGTCCCCTCGGGCGGCGGGCGGAGGGCGGCGGGCGGGCTGCCGGTGGGCCCCCTGAAGTGGCCGAGAATTACAGGGCCCAGTCGCACTTGCGACCCTGATAATTCCGCCACTGCTCATCATCAATGTCAGGGGGATACTTTTACTCTGACCACCGATATAAAAGTGCACTTTTCCCTTGACCACGGGCCTACAGGGGCACTAGTGTTGCCACCAATGTAAGGAGGCACCACACTGACCACCAATGCAAGGAGGCACTACACTGACAAATGCAATAAGGAGTCACTACACTAGCACCAATGTAAGGAGGTACTACACTGACCAATGATATAAGGAGGCACTACAATGACCACCAATGTGAAGGAGGCACTACACTGACCAACAATGTAAGGAAGCACTACACTGACCAATGATATAAGGAGGCACTACAATGACCACTAATGTGAGGGAGGCACTACACTGACCAACAATGTAAGGAGGCACTACACTGACCAACAATGTGAAGGAGACACTACACTGACCAACAATGTGAAGGAGACACTACACTGACCAACAATGTAAGGAAGCACTACACTGACCAACAATGTAAGGAGGCGCTACACTGACCAACAATGTAAGGAGGCACTACCTCCTTACATTGGTGCTCACTGTAGTGCCTCCTTATTGCGTTGGTCAGTGTATTGCCTCCTTACACTGTTGGTCACTGTAGTGCCTCCTTACATTGTATGGAGGCACTACAGTGAGCACCAGTGTAAGGAGGTACTACACTGACCGATGATGTATAAGGAGGCACTACAATGACCACCAATGTGAGGGAGGCACTACACTGACCATGGATGAAAGCAGGGCTCAAGTCCTGCGGGAACTCACGGGAACGGAGTTCCTGTACTTTTTCCACAACAGGAACTCAGTTCCCATTAGGAGCCATGTCCTGCAAGTCTTTGAAGTATGCGAGCTATGTGGCAGGTGCTACACCAGCAGCCGCCGACACAGCTCGCAATAGTCAGTGCCGCACACCTGACCATTGAGGCATTGCCAGTAGGGGGCAATCACAGCTAGCTGAAGGGTAGATCAGGTCCCTGCTGCTAAGAGATTGTATTTAGTCAGACCTCTCATGATGCGCTCCTCCCCGCTGGCCCCTCCTGATTTTCTGTCTCCTCATCCTCCCCCCCTTGTCCTACATACTTGCTCTGTGTGTCCTGCTGAATCCCCCCCTCCTCTATCTTCAGTGCCATATGATGAGAGAGAGAACCTAGAGGAGGAGCACAGCTATTCTGCTCACAGGACATACAGGGAGAGAGGTGAGCTGAGGGAGGAACATCAGTTTGGGGTGGTAAGCTGAGCACAATACCTGGCAAAGTTTAATGCCCGGAGGGAAGTTTATGTGGAAATATGTGAAGGGTTGGAATAGCAGCGAGTGTGTGTTGGAGCCCCTGCAGAGTTTGCAGCCCCCCAAGCTAACATACATCTCCTAAGCAGGAACACATCACTATCTCCCCAAGCATTCTGTCCAGATAATGTGCAGTTCATTTATGACCTTTCCGTTTAACCCTGTGTTATCCAAACTCTGTTCAATGAAAAGTGTAAACTCACCACATAAACAAACACTCTATATACAAAATAAAATTCCCCAATAAAGATCAGAACATGATGTTCACATTTGCATGGAAGCACAATTGAATGAATGCTGATTATTCAGAGAATTACCGTATTTATGTTTATTGAGAATTGTTTTTTTTTTATGTACTAACAGTTAAGCTTCATACACACAATACGAAAATTGGATGAAAAATACCACTTTTGAAGCGTTTGTACATATGAGCGTATCATTTAATTTTTTTTGGTGGGGGGAGTGGATCTTGGGTGGGAGTTCCCACACTTTTTCCCCCAGGACTTGACCCCTGGATGAAAGTGGGCACTACACTGGCTATCAATTTAAATTGGTTGTAAAGGCTGACGCTTTTTTTTTACCTTCAAGCATTCTATGCATCTCTATGCTTGGGGAGCTCTGAAAAACTGAGCAATCAGCTCTGTTCTCAGTGTAGAGGTGCCGGGGGACAGATGCAGCATCGGACCGATACTGCATTCACCGAGGTAAGTATGATTCCTAAAAAAAAAAACCAAAAACCTTTACTTCTCTTTTAAGTAAATACTTTTAAAAATAATAAATACTCATGCTATGTGCTCAAGGCTCGGTTCACACAGGGGCGACACGACTTCAGGACGACTTTGTGAGGCAACTTGGAGACGACTTGAACACGACTTAGACACGACCTGGGGCGACTTACAACACAACTTTAAGTTGCCCCAGGCCAGGCGACTTTTGCCGTGGCCAATCAGAGAATGAGCTCTGAAGGGGGAACTCCACGCCAAATTTATGAAAAAAATTTGGCATGGGTTCCCCCTCCGAGAGCATACCAGGCCCTTAGGTCTGGTATGGATTCCAAGGGGAACCCCCTACGCCGAAAAAACGGCGTGGGGGTCCCCCCCAGATCCACACCAGACCCTTATCCGAGCACGCTACCCGGCCGGCCAGGAAAGGGGGTGGGGACGAGAAGACCGGGCCACCGCCTGTAAAAGAGCTATAAGAAGGCGCGGTGGCCCGGCAGAAGAACCGAAGAGGGGGGCAAGACCCCCGAAGTCGGAAGAAGAGGGCGGCGGCGAGGAAGAAAGCCGGGCTCCTCCGCTAGCAAAAGAGCTAGAAGAAGATAGCGGAGGAGTCCGGCGAGAAGACCCCCGAAGACGGAAGACCCCCGGAGCTGTGCAATAAACAATTTTATCTTGTGCGTTGTGTTTTTTTTTTTTGTACTTTATTTTACAGGTGAATGGGTAGGGGTACATTGTACCCCATACTCATTCACATAGGGTGGGGGGCCGGTATCCGGGGGCCCCCTTATTAAAGGGGGCTCCCGGATTCCGATAAGCCCCCCGCCCGCAGACCCCGACAACCAACGGCCAGGGTTGTCGGGAAGAGGCCCTTGTCCTCATCAACATGGGGACAGGGTGCTTTGGCGTGGAGTTCCCCCTTCAGAGCTAATAATTCTGTCAAAGTCGCCTCCGTATAGACAGAGATCCGACTTGGAGGCGACCTCCATTAAAATCAATGGGTACAAGTCGCCTACAAGTCGGATTGAAGTAGTACAGGAACTTCTTTTGAAGTCGGAGAGACTTCAGTAGCGTGCATTAAGACGGCTCTCATTCACTTACATTGAATTTTAAATGTTGTCCGACCTGAGGCGACTAGGGGCGACCTGAAGTTGGATCTGAGTCGCCCCTGTGTGAACCGAGCCTTAGTTCTAAATCATTTATAACAAAATCACACATTTTACCAAAATGCATGCAGTATATAACACATTCTCTAACAAATTAAAAAAATTTGCATATAAATGTAGATATTAAAGAAATTAGTCCAACAAAAAATATGTGATAAATGTCCTAAATTCAAAAGTGATCCATTTTATGAACATCCATTCTCCAATAAAGTTCTCGGTGCTCAAAAGTTCATGATAAAAGTACTAAAGTGCTCCAGGTAAACATGACGAGAAGTGTGGCACACACCCCTCTTGTACCCCTACTCACCAGAAGAAATGGACCCTCAGCTTTTCAGTCTGGGGGTCAAACTTGCTTATATCTGGTGGTGGGGGTACCACAGACAGGGCTGCGGATAAGGCAGTACAGCCAGCCCTCCTGTACTGGGTCTGGGCCCCATCAGTTCAAAAGAGGGACCAGCTGTACTGTCCGAAATGTCTTGGTATGCTGCAGGGGCGGACTGACCATTTGGCTACTTGGGCACTGCCCGAGGGCCCTGGGCCACTAGGGGGCCCTATCAGGGTTGCCAGCCTCAGTAAAACCGTGGACTCAGTCCACCACTACAGTATGTAAAAATTTGTGTTTTTTTTTACATCTGTCTCTGAAATGTCCCTTACCGGCATCCTTTTGGTCTAAAAATCCTGAGATTATAACTGCCCCACCTCTCCAGTACCTTCTCAGCCAATAGAAACATGCCTGTGTATACTGTGTGTACATGTATGTGTATACTGTGTGATCGTATACTGTGTGTGTATACTGTGTGGCCCCATAATCTCTGATTGCCTGGGGGGCCCATAATCTCCTATTGCCCGGGGGCCCCATAAAATCTTATTGCGAGGGGGCCCCATGAGTTGTCAGTCTGCCCCTGGTATGCTGACACTTTAAGAATACCCTTCACTGGAACTACGGGGTCAAGCCCAACCCCTGAAAACAACCCAACACCATAATCCCCCCCCTCCACCAAATGATTTAGACAAGTGCACAAATCAAGGTCCATAAAGACATGGATGAGCGAGTTTAGGGTGGAGGAACTCGACTGGCCTGAAAAGAGTCCTGACCTCAACCCGATAGAACACCTTTGGGATGAATTAGAGACTGCAAGCCAGGCCTTCTCACGCACATCAGTGTCTGACCTCACAAATAAGATTCTGTAAGAATGGTTAAACATTCCCATAGACAAACTCCTAAATCTTGTGGACGGCCTTCCCAGAAGAGTTGAAGCTGTTATAGCTGCAAAGGGCGGAGCCAACTCAATATTGAACCCTACGGACTAAGACTGGGATGTCATTAAAGTTCATGTGCATGTAAAGGCAGGCGTCCCAATACTTTTGGTATTATAGTATAACTTGTAGTCCCCCAGAGAAAAGAAGGCCTTGCATCTTCAGTTAGCTCTTTAGTGATGTACTTGAGGTATCCTGGTAATCAGAATTAAGTAAAGTGGGCTGGTGGTGTCTTAACAAGCTGGGTCGTGTAAAGTATACTGGTGGTGTCCTAAAGCAGAAGGAACACTGTTGCTCCTCAGCAAAGAGTAAGGCCGCGTACACACGCGCGGACTGTTTGCCCAACCTTGTTCGTCAAACAGTTTGGGCAAACAGTCCGCTCAAAATTTGCATGAGCGGACTTGCCCACACACGAGCGGACTGTTTGACGAACAAGGTTGGGCAAACAGTTCGCTCAACTTTTGAAATGAACGGACTCGCCCACGTAAGGAGGAGGCAAATCCGCCCATTTCGAGCGCGTGTACAGGTAGGCGGGGCCCGCGAAGGATACGTCGCGGGCTCCGCCGCCTGGAATGGGCTTAAAGGGGAACCCCAACGCCGAAAAAAATCGGCGTGGGGGTTCCCCCCAAGTCCACACCAGACCCTTGTCCGAGCACGCTACCCGGCCGGCCAGGAAAGGGGGGCGAGCGAGCGCGCCCCCCCTCCTGAGCCGTACCAGGCCGCGTGCCCTCAACATGGGGGGTGCCTTGGGGAAGGGGGGGCCGCGCGGCCCCCCCCACCCCAAAGCACCTTGTCCCCATGTTGATGAGGACAAGGGCCTCTTCCCGACAACCCTGGCCGTTGGTTGTCGGGGTCTGCGGGCGGAGGGCTTATCGGAATCCGGGAGCCCCCTTTAAGAAGGGGGCCCCCGGATACCGGCCCCCCACCCTATGTGAATGAGTATGGGGTACAATGTACCCCTACCCATTCACCTGTGAAATAAAGTACAATAAAAAACACAACACAGAGAAAAAATATTTTATTGCACAGCTCCGGGGGTCTTCTCGCCGGACTCCTCCGCTATGTGTGTGTAGCTCTTTTGCTAGCGGAGGAGTCCGGCTTTCTTCCTCCCCGCCGCCGGCCTCTTCTCCCGACTTCGGGGGTCTTGTCCCCCTCTTCGGTTCTTCTGCCGGGCCACCGCGCCTGGTCCGGTGGCCCGGTCTTCTGTCGCCGTCTTCCGTCGCCGCCTTCGGTTCTTCTGCCGGGCCACCGCGCCTTCTTGTAGCTCTTTTACAGGCGGTGGCCCGGTCTTCTGTCGCCGATGTCGTCGCCGCCGCCGCCTTCCGTTCTTGTTCTTCTTCTTCTTCTCCTGGAGATGTTGACTCGACGAGCTCTCCGGCCGGAATGCCAGGGACGCGCTCTGCTGCCACTTATATAGTGACAATGGGGCGGGGTCACATGGTATATGTCACATGGGTTGGTCACATGGTGACCCCGCCCCCTTACGATGTCATAGTCCCCATGTGACATCAACCCATGTGACCAACCCATGTGACATATACCGTGTGACCCCGCCCCATTGTCACTATATAAGTGGCAGCAGAGCGCGTCCCTGGCATTCCGGCCGGAGAGCTCGTCGAGTCAACATCTCCAGGAGAAGAAGAAGAAGAACAAGAACGGAAGGCGGCGGCGGCGACGACATCGGCGACAGAAGACCGGGCCACCGCCTGTAAAAGAGCTACAAGAAGGCGCGGTGGCCCGGCAGAAGAACCGAAGGCGGCGACGGAAGACGGCGACAGAAGACCGGGCCACCGGACCAGGCGCGGTGGCCCGGCAGAAGAACCGAAGAGGGGGACAAGACCCCCGAAGTCGGGAGAAGAGGCCGGCGGCGGGGAGGAAGAAAGCCGGACTCCTCCGCTAGCAAAAGAGCTACACACACATAGCGGAGGAGTCCGGCGAGAAGACCCCCGGAGCTGTGCAATAAAATATTTTTTCTCTGTGTTGTGTTTTTTATTGTACTTTATTTCACAGGTGAATGGGTAGGGGTACATTGTACCCCATACTCATTCACATAGGGTGGGGGGCCGGTATCCGGGGGCCCCCTTCTTAAAGGGGGCTCCCGGATTCCGATAAGCCCCCCGCCCGCAGACCCCGACAACCAACGGCCAGGGTTGTCGGGAAGAGGCCCTTGTCCTCATCAACATGGGGACAAGGTGCTTTGGGGTGGGGGGGCCGCGCGGCCCCCCCTTCCCCAAGGCACCCCCCATGTTGAGGGCACGCGGCCTGGTACGGCTCAGGAGGGGGGGCGCGCTCGCCCCCCTTTCCTGGCCGGCCGGGTAGCGTGCTCGGACAAGGGTCTGGTGTGGACTTGGGGGGAACCCCCACGCCGATTTTTTTCGGCGTTGGGGTTCCCCTTTAAGCCCATTCCAGGCGGCGGAGCCCGCGACGTCTCCTTCGCGGGCCCCGCCTACCTGTACACGCCCTCGAAATGGGCGGACTTTCCGAGCGGGAACAGTCCGCTCATTTCGAAAGTACAGCGGACAAGCCCACACACGGGCGGACTGTTCGCTCAAACACAGTTTCAGCGGACAGTTTTTCGGAATTTCCGAAAGACTTTGTCCGTCCAACTGTCCGCTGAAACTGTCCGCTGAAAGCCCACACACGAGCGGACTGTCCGCCCAAACACTGTTCAGCGGACAAGGTTGGGCGAACAGTCCGCCCGTGTGTACGCGGCCTCACAGTTACTTTGCTGAGTAACTAATTACTTTTCCAATTGTTAGAGTCCAGATATGGAGCCCGACTTGTAGGAGGAGACCTCTCTTACAGCGCTGGTTCAGGAGCCGCTGGAATGGGAACAGCGGTCTCGAGAGCGCAGTGGGTAGGAGGGCCTGCTGGATAGGGCCGCTGGAGCTGGTAGAAGAGCGGAGATCCCTCTGAAGGCTGAGTGGACTGCGGTTTGCTGGAAGCAGGCAGTAGCTTCAGAAGCCGAAGATTGGAACTGGCAGCAGGCTGGAGAAGAGTCAGACGGTCCGGGTCAGAAGGTAAGCAGACTGGTGGTAACGGAAGGCAGAAGAGGTGTCGGTAAGCAGGCAGAGGTCGGCAACGGAATCACAAGCAGAAGAGGTTTCGAGGTCAGGCAGGCCGGGTCGGGATTGGAGAAGGCAGAGAAGTCAAGCAAGCCGGGTCGATAACGGTAGCAGGTAATCAGGTTCAGGATCAGGTATTCAAAGGTAACCGGGTTCAGGATCAGATATTCAGACACACGGAAGCTGAGACGAAACAGCGCCGCACCGGCGCACTTGAGGGTCCTTTAAACGCTCAGTGGCGGGAAGGAGCGCACGCACGCCACGCACGACCACGTGAACGAGCGCGCGTACGAATCGCCACTCGCGAACGTGCACACTAACGCGTAAACGAACGCGTACGCGAACGCGTACGCGAACGCGCAGAAGACACACGCCGACGCCTGTGTGCACGCAGCTGTACCTGTCTATTGCTGGTAAGTTCCTGACACCAATGTAGTAACCGAGTTACTAACGCAATTACTTTTTGGGAGAAGTCATTTGTAACTTAACTAATTACTTTTTTAAAGTAAGATGACCAACACTGGGAAGGGGCGTATCTTGGAGATGTTCCGGAGGTTGAGGCAGCAAATTTTGGATAGTAATAGGATGTGGGACCAAAAGGTTAGTTCGGAGTCCAGGATTACACCTAGGACCTTGGCGTGGGGGGGGGACAAGTTGATAGTTGAGCCGTTGATATTGATAGAGAAATCAGGGGAAGTGGCACTTGAGGGAGGAAATATCATGAACTCAGTTTTGGATAGGTTGAGTTTGAGGAAATAATGTGACATCCAGGCTGATATGTCTGCTAGTAAGTTGGCAATGCATGAGGAGACAGATGGAGAGAGCTGGGGGGCGGAGAGATAGATTTGGGTGTCATCAACGTAGAGATGATATTTAAAGCCATGGGAGGCAATCAACTGACCCAGGGAGGTGGTATTGATTGAGAAAAGGAGAGGTCCAAGAACAGAACCTTGGGGGACCCCAACAAAGAAAGGAAGAGGAGGAAGTAGAGTTGTAAGTGACACTGAAGGAGCGGTGGGACAGGTAGGATGAGAACCAGCGAAGAGTACAGTCACAGAGACCAAAGGAGTGGAGTTTATTGAGGAGGAGGGGGTGGTCCATTGTGTCAAAGGCAGCAGAGAGATCCAGGAGAAGTAGTACAGAATAGTGTCCACTGGTTTTAGCCATTAGTAGGTCATTTAAGAGTTTAAGGAGAGTAGTTTCCATGGGGTGTTGAAGGAGAAATCTGGACTCAAGAAGTAGAAGGGGATCAAGAAGTTTTTTCATGGTCAGATGGACGCTCAGTCGGTTGTAGACCAGTCTTTCAAGAAGTTCGGAGGAAAAGGCGAGTAAGGAGATGGGATGTAGGTTGTTAAGATTGGTGGGGTCCAGTGAGGGCTTTTTAATTATGGGGGTGACTAGCGCATGTTTTAGAGAGTTTGCGAAGATGCCACAAGAGAGGGAGAAGTTGAAAATGTGAGTTAGAGAGAGTATAGAATTGAGTCAGAGGGTGAGCGTAGCATTTGCGAGGGAGCAGGATCCAGGGGGCAGGTGATTAGATGAGTGTTAGATAAAAGTTTAGCAACCTCATTAATATCTGCAGGGTTGAATGTAATGATCAGTAATTTAAGTAACTCAGTTAAAATAAACAGAGTTACTTAATGCAGTTACTTTAGAGAGTAACGAGTAATCTAACTGATTACTCTTCCCCTCATGGTAACGCCGTTCCCATTACTTGGGCGGCGTTACCGCAATTACATCTACTGCCTGGGACCAGGTAGACGGGACTAGCGAAGGAAGTGAATGTCGCCGCCTCCATCGGCGAGATTGACACCTCGCGAGTCCTGTCGCCTGGAATGGATTTAAAGGGGAACCCCTACGCAGAGAAAACAGCCAGGGTTGTCGGGAAGAGGCCCTTATCCTCATCAACATAGGGAGTCAATTCTATTTTTTCTATCCCCACCAAACTGCATGTAACTAAATCGCAGCTAAACGCAGTGTGTGAATGGGTCCCCCCAAAGTCCATAGCAGACCCTTATCTGAGCATGCAGCCCGGCCTGTCAAGAAAGGGGGTGGGGACGAGCGAGCGCCCCCCCCCCCCCTCTTGAACCGTACCAGGCTGCGTGACCTCAACATGGAGGGGTGCTTTGAGGAAGGGGGGCCCTGCAGCCCCCCCACCCCAAAGCACCTTGTCCCCATGTTGATGAGGACAAGGGCCTCTTCCCGACAACCCTGGCCGTTGGTTGTCGGGGTCTGTGGGCGGGGGGCTTATCAGAATCTGGGAGGCCCCTTTAATAAGGGGCCCCCAGATTCCGGCCCCCTACCCTATGTGAATGAGTATGGGGTACGATGTACCCCTACCCATTCACCTGGGGAAAAAAGTGTTAATAAAAAAACACAACACAGGTTTTTAAAGTACTTTATTAGACAGCTCCGGGGGTCTTCTTCCGACTTCGGGGGTCTTCTCTCCGGGCTCCTCCGCTATCTTCTGCTCTTTTACCGCTAGCTCTTTTACTAGCGGAGGAGCCCGGCTTTCTCCTTCGTCTCCGCCCGGGGGTCTTCTTCCGACTTTGGGGGTCTTCTTCCGACTTCAGGGATCTTGTCCCGCTCTTCGCTTCTTCTGCCAGGCCTCCACTATCTTCTTACAGCTCTTTTACTAGCCCGTTTTACTAGCGTCCAACCATTAGTCTAATGCAACAGCATAGTAGACTTTTTTGTGTTACAACCAAACAAGAAAACCTTGCACATAAAAACCTTTATTTTGTTTTATTGTCTTTAGGCAACTCTGCATCAAACACCATGTTGGAAGGCTTTGAGAACACCGTTTCCTTTCTACCACCAATTGTCCTGGACTTTGAGCTTCCACCAGGATATCCCTCTACTACGAGCCCCATCTTCACACTCAGCTGCAAGTGGCTTTCACCAGAACAGGTAAAGTATTCACTTCATCATTTTAAATATGCAGCAAGTCAGGACCGTTTTTAAGGCAGGGCAAAAGGGGCAGCTGCCCTGGGCCATGTCATTGTTGTGGGGCCCAAAGCAGCTGCTTTATACTTGTTAACTATGCTGGTTTAAATTCCCTCGCCCCTTGAGGTTTTAGTCCTGTGTTGTGACTCAGTCCTGTGTTAGTCCTGTGTTGTGACTCAGTCCTGTGTTAGTCCTGTGTTGTGACTCAGTCCTGTGTTAGTCCTGTGTTGATGACTCACCTGGAGACCCTGTGTTTACATGTAGATTACCGGCATTCATATGTAAATAGAGGCGGCATTGATATGTATATCATGCCCCCCTGAGGTCATATCCACAGTAATCTCTAGCAACCAATCAACAAGCAGAAATCATGTGCTGTAACCTCTAGCAACTACCCAGTGAGCTGTAATGTGTTCTGTAACCTCTAGCAACCAGTCAGTGAGCGGTAATGATACACTGAAACCTCTGGCAACCAATCGCAATAGCTGCCTGATCTGATTCAGTAAACTGATTTTGAGTCTAGCTGCTATTTATTGTATGTCTCAGAGCAGGAGGAGAGCAAAACTGCATGGGGAGAGGGCCCCCAAGAAAAGTTTTGCCCAGGGCCCAATCAATATTAAAGACGGCCCTGCAGCAAGTACAGATAAATAAGTGTTGATGTGGCAGAAATATATTGTACTCTTACCTTCCTCTTTTATATCACTACAAAGTATTATTTTTTTACTCTGAATTCCTAAACATGTGGTGTCAGCCCTGCCATCTTCACTTGTGATACATTGCAAAGAACACAGACCTCTCCTCATTTCCTGCTCCCCCCCTCCCCCATCTTCATCTGTATTGCCTCTCATCATCTTCAACCACCATCATCTCCATAACTCATCCTCAAGACTGTTAGATTAAGTAAGTGGGTATCTGGGGGTGGGGAAGGATGAGATCTTTATGATCGGGGCAAGCACAACTCCCTTTCCCATCCTCTCTCTCTCTGATCGCTGGGTTAAGAAAAAAGAAGCCCCATTTTTACTTACCTTAATCACATGATCATCCCGGACTGGGTCCTTCTTCTGGGTGTCCACAACATTGCCTGCATGATGTGGACAATTTCCACTGACTGTCCAGCAGAGGGGTCCTCTTGGGATCCAGAAGAGGTTTGAGATTTGACCAGGGAGAGTGAATGGAATTTAAGGGTGAAAGGTAACTTGTAAAGAGGTGATGGCGTCAGCGAGAGACCTGGATGGAAGGACTATGGTGAGTATAACTGGCTTCACTATAAAAAAACTTCACACCAGGCAGGATGGGTTATAGAGGAGTGGGCAGAAGAGATTGACAAAAAAAATTGATCATATATAGAGTTGGGCTTTAAATGTTGAATTTATTTGAAGTACTTTGGAGGGTAAAGACTGTGTGGATGGGCAAATGGTGCATTAAAGTGGTTGTATGGTAAATTTTTTTACTTTTACCTACAGGAAAGCCTATAATAAGGCTTACCTGTAGGTAAAAAAAATATCTCCTAAACCTGTACGGTTTAGGAGATATTCCCCTCGGTATGCGCCGCTGACTGCAGCTGTGCATGCGCACAAGGGGGTTCTCGCCGTGAAAATCCGGAAGCGCTCGTCCGGCCGGACTGAAATCTCCCGCGCGCATGCGCGGGAGTGACGATATCGCGGCTCGGGCCACTCACAGCGCCGGAGCTAAAAAAATTAAAAAATTGCGGGTTTACTACCGCTTTAAGCTTGTATCTGGGATCAGTTTGACATCTTCTGAGAATAAAGTGTGCTCCTACCTTCCTTTTTGACATGATAGCACATTGGTGTCAGCCCTGCCTTCTAATTTCTGATGCATTACAAAGGACACAGACCTTTCCTCAAAGTAGCATTCACAGTAACCACCAATGTAAAGAGGGATTTGCACTGGCCACTAGCATGAATGAAAGGATTGTACACCAAGCTCCGATGTAATGAGAAGATTTACACTGACCACCAATGTAACTGAGACATTTAGCCTGCATTTACATTGGTGTGTGTCGTGAATACATGCAAAATCGCTTTCCTGACACCACAGAAATATGCTGCACCTTAGCAGATACATATGCATTGGCCTCATGCATTGGCTGAGATGTGAGCATTTACATGCACCAAAATTCAGGGTGCTGAGGCACCATGTTCTTTTGAAGAAGGGTTCCACCTCTGATTCGCTTAACTTTGAAGAATAGGCTGATGTTAGGCTTAAAGAGGAACCCCTCCTCATCTCCACCAAGCCTCCTCTTCATAACCCCTCCTCATCTCCCCCAAGCCTCCTCTTCATAACCCCTCCTCATCTCCCCCAAGCCTCCTCTTCATAACCCCTCCTCATCTCCCCCAAGCCTCCTCTTCATAACCCCTCCTCATCTCCCCCAAGCCTCCTATTAATAACCCTCTTCATCTCCCCCAAGCCTCCTCTTCATAACCCCCCCCTCATCTCCCCCAAGCCTCCTCTTCATAACCCCTTCTCATCTCCCCCAAGCCTCCTCTTCATAACCCCCCCTCATCTCCCCCAAGCCTCCTCTTCATAACCCCTTCTCATCTCCCCCAAGCCTCCTCTTCATAACCCCTTCTCATCTCCCCCAAGCCTTCTCTTCATAACCCCTCCTCCTCTTCATAACCCCTCCTCATCTCCCCCAAGCCTCCTCTTCATAACCCCTTCTCATCTCCCCCAAGCCTCCTCTTCATAACCCCTCCTCATCTCCCCCAAGCCTCCTCTTCATAACCCCTCCTCATCTCCCCCAAGCCTCCTCTTCATAACCCCTCCTCATCTCCCCCAAGCCTCCTCTTCATAACCCCTCCTCATCTCCCCCAAGCCTCCTCTTCATAACCCCTCCTCATCTCCCCCAATCCTCCTATTAATAACCCCTCCTCATCTCCCCCAAGCCTCCTCTTCATAACCCCTCCTCATCTCCCCCAAGCCTCCTCTTCATAACCCCTCCTCATCTCCCTCAAGCCTCCTCATAACCCCCCCTTGCGCTCAGGCAAGTAATTAGCTAGGTGGAAAATTGTCAGGCGAACATCGCTTGCATCCTATCTGATGCACGGTATGTTTCGGTATGCAGACCGGTGTAGGTGGTGACTGGTAAAATACAAAGATGAATAAGAAAAAAATATTGTGCAGGTAGAAACATAAGAGCTGCTGGGAACAACACAATAGAACAAATTGTGAAATAACTGAATAAAACCCCAACGTTGCCACGCTAAACATTCAGAATTAAAAATAAGGAAAAAAGTCTATATGGTGAAACAATTCGTGCCGTTCTCCATGGGGAACATTGTAAAGCGCTATATAAATCATGTACAATAATAATAATAATAATAATAATAATGGGGAAGAAAACAATAATCCGAAATCCAAAACTCACGTGATGTATATCCAATGTGAATGAATAAGGCAAATGAATATACTGTACCAATCACCCAGATGAACCTCCACCAGAAACCATATAAATGGCCTCCTTACCGGAAACTTTAGACTCCAAATTATAAAAGTCACAAGGCGCTGTTCACAAGCCCAATGATAAAACAAAATGGTCCAATCTCTCTCCCCTGTTATGGTAGTGGGGTTAATGTCATGGATGATTTCTCCATCACAATGACCATGTGGAATAGATAAAGAATGCCCACATAATGTAAAACGTCATCAGGGGTCAATTCTGATGAAATGCATAGGGTGGAGTCCATGTCTGTGACTTCAGGACGCTCGCGGAGGTTACAACCCATGTGGATTGGTTCACGGGAACTTTTTTCTTTGTTTATAAGCTGGATCATATCTGCAATATTGTGACTTTTTAGCATTATTACATTCGAAATAATGGATTTACAGTTTTACACTGTGGTGTTTTTAAAAAAATGCTGCGTAAATACTGCGTGACATAAAATATTGAAGTGACCTCCATTTTTATATTATTCTAACTCCTTCAAACTCTACATTTCAGCTTACACTTCTGTGCCAGGGGTTAGACAATCTCTGGGAGGAGAACAGAGGAAGTGTTGTTTTGTTTGCTTGGATGCAGTTTCTGAAGGAAGAGACCCTTGATTACTTGAATATAAAATCACCTTATGAAGTTCAGTTTACCAA
Source organism: Lithobates pipiens (assembly GCF_037356315.1). NCBI lineage: Eukaryota > Metazoa > Chordata > Amphibia > Anura > Ranidae > Lithobates > Lithobates pipiens. Next base: position 337,198,267 of record NW_027507784.1, read on the forward strand.
TAATGGAATGCACACTTTGATGGAGGTCGAAGAGGAAGCAAGTCTCTGCATTGCTGCAGCTGCTCCTGAAGAGGAAGCAAGTCTCTGGATTGCTGCAGCTGCTCCTGAAGAGGAAGCAAGTCTCTGGATTGCTGCAGCTGCCCCTGAAGAGGAAGCAAGTCTCTGCATTGCTGCAGCTGCCCCTGAAGAGGAAGCAAGTCTCTGCATGGCTGCAGCTGCTCCTGAAGAGGAAGCAAGTCTCTGCTTTGCTGCAGCTGCCCCTGAAGAGGAAGCAAGTCTCTGCATTGCTGCAGCTGCCCCTGAAGAGGAAGCAAGTCTCTGCATTGCTGCAGCTGCCCCTGAAGAGGAAGCGGTTGACAGACGGGCTATTCAAGATGTCCAATCGGTGTATGACCTCATCAGACACATATTGGACTTTGATGAGAGCCAACAGAAGAAATGCTTTGACAGCAAACAGTTCTTATGCGATATCTGCTTCTCTGAGAAGCTTGGCAGTGATTGTACGTATTTTAAGGACTGCAGCCATGTGTACTGTGATAACTGCCTTAGAGACTATTTTGAAATTCAAATCAGAGATGGACAAGTCCACGCCCTAAATTGTCCAGAACCCAAGTGCACGTCAGTCGCGACACCTGCCCAGGTAACATGTTTATTTTATTTAGCGAACCATGCAGACATCAATTCATGGTGGCTCCATATTTAGCTAACCATGCAGACATCAATTCATGGTGGCTCCATATTTAGCTAACCATATAGACATCAATTCATGGTGGCTTATGAGCTGAGGCCGGTCGCTAAAACCCAATGAGTGGAGAGATGCAAGATGTAGAGCTGAATAGAAGTAGCAGAACTGGTGCAATGATGCTTACCCACTTGGCTCTTCTGTTTGGCCCTGTGTTCTTTGGTCACATGGCCAAGCACAATGGATGCACAGAGAACTGTCCATGTATCATGTACTGTGTCCTGTAACTTCCTTCAGTAGCTCTGCAATGGAGAATTCAGCACACTTTGTAAACTACTGCAGGTGGGTGGCCTAATAAGCCTTAGTTTGCACGTGTGCTGTTACCAGGGCGGAGGATAGGGTCAGCAGATTGTAAGGCTGTATACAGGAGATTGCAGGGCAGTGAGTGTACAGTGGGTCAGCAGGGCAAAGCATGAGAGATCTGCAGGAGAATGTACAGGAATCGGTAGGGTCGTGTACTGGGGGGTCAGTAGGGCAGAGGACAGGAGCCAGCAGGGCAGAAGACAGGGGTCAGCAGAGTGGAGGAAAGGGGTCAGCAGGGCAAAAGACAGCAGTGCGCAAGACATGGGTCAACAGGGAAGTGTACAGGGGGCAGCAGAGCCAAAGATAGGGGTCATTAGGGCAAAGGACAGGGGTCAACAGAGCCAAGGATAGGGGTCATCAGGGCAAAAGACAGGTGTTTGAAGAGCCAAGCATAGGGGACATGAGGGTGAAGGACATGAGTCAGCAGAGCAGTGTACAGGGGTCAGCTGAGCCAAGGACAGGGGTCACCACTGGCAGGACAAAAGTTACTACTAGCAGTACAGAGGACAGGGGTCATATCTGGCAGGGCAGAGGACAAGGGTCACAGTTGGCAAGGCAGAGGACCGGGGTCATTGCTGGCAGGGCAGAGGCCAGCGCTGGCAGGCCAGAGGACAGGGGCCACCGCTGGCAGGCCAGAGGACAGGGACCACCACTGACAGGGCACTCCGCAGAGCTCCATCTCCCATCCCTGCACTGTACACAACCTGAGCACAGGCAGCAAGATCTCCTCCCAACACAGCACATAGCTAAAATCTGGATTTATTGTTCTCTGAATAGTGAGAATGTGGAGACCAAAAACAATTGACATTAAAATCCATAAAAATATAAATTTGTGTATTTTTGCAGGTAAAGAAGCTGGTTGGAGAAGAATTGTTCAGCCGCTATGATCGTCTCCTCTTGAAGTCTACTTTGGAGATGATGACTGATGTGGTTTATTGCCCTCGTCCGAGTTGTCAGACTCCTGTAATGCAAGAGCCAGGTGGCACAATGGGTATTTGCACAAGCTGTCAGTATGCTTTCTGTACACTTTGTATGATGACCTACCATGGACTCTCCAAATGTAAAGGATGTAAGTCTACGCTGGATTTGTAACAAAGATTTTGTGTTTTATTTTTTTTTTTATTTTTTTTTTCATCTTACCATAGCCTGGCCACCAGCTAGGTGAAATGACCCTTGTAATGCACAACATGGCCATTAACTAACGCAGAGATCCTCTCCTGACTCCCACGTCTACACCCAAATGTCCCACCTTCTCTCTAATATGTTTTGTTCTTCTCTTGTGTTGGTGGTGCTGGATTCTAGGGCTTTAAGTGAGGCTGGGGTCCTACTTTGTGTCTCTACCTCTACCTATTCATCCTTATAGTTGAGTTTACCGTGCTTCAGTTCTCTTAGCCCTTGTACACACGGTCGGAGAATCCGTCGGAATGTGTCCTATCGGACCGTGTCGTCTGATAATCCGACTGTGTGTGGTATGCATCGGACTGATATCCGTCGGACCCAATTTTCCAACATGTTGGAAATATTTCCCGACCAACTGGGCCGGTCGGACCTAATCCGATCATGTGTAGATAATTTTGATCGGACCAAGTGCCACGCATGCTCAGATCAAATTCCTACATCAAAGCTATTGGCTACTAGCCTGAATGTAGTCCCGTCGTAACGAAATTACGTCATCACGTTCTGAAAGATCGGATTTTTCGACAACTTAGTCCGACCGTGTGTATGCAACAGTTTTGGACAAGATCCGACGGACAAAATCCGACGGAGAAAATCCGACGGATTTGGTTGTCGAAATCTCCGACCGTGTGTACAGGGGCTTACTGTGGTCAGATGTTAAAATTTCTGGTCCATTTTCTCATTATCATATTGAGGTGCAAATAATAAGACCATCAGGTTTGTTGCTGTTGGGCTGATTTCTTCTACGTCAAGTCATGGAAATGGAAATGGAAATGATTGGAAATCACTTCATGTGCTATTTTGTTTTTCATGTGCTATTTTGTGCTTTTTCTCTTCATGTGCTACTTTGTTACAAAACTGGCATGCACCAAGGATAAAAGAGTCCAAATTCAGTTATTAGTTTATATTAAAAAAACAGTCAACGCTTAAAAAACTGAAGCATGCTGGTTGTAGGATGCTGGTTGTCATGGTCTGGCCTACGGTTTATTGTTTGTCATTGTCCTCCCTTCCCTTTCCCAAATCCATTCTATGCTCTTGTACATTCAGTTAAGGTAATCTACATACAGCCTATGATTTTAACTCGCCTCATTGACCTCTTTTTTTAGCAGAACCCATGGATCCTACATCTGAAGAGCCTACTGATCCAGGTAACTTAATTTCTTGAAAGCATGTGATACACAAGATTACTTGGTATAACAGCAGGGGCGTAACTATAGGGGGTGCAGCCGTCGCGACCGCAACTGGGCCCTGTGCTGCAGGGGGCCCATGCAGCCCCCTCTACATATGGCCGGCAGCAGCATAGGCAGCTAGGGGTACCAGTGCACCATGGGTGGGTGGAGGGTGACTACCCGGCTCCTTAGAGTACCCCTCTCCTGCTCCATGCATTGCCGCTCAGTCCGATGTCTGTTCTCCCCAGCCAGAGAAAAAAAAACTAATAAAAAATAAAAACTACTGATGCCAGTGGTGGAACTACAGGGCTCACAAAGGTTATACCTGTGACCACGCCCTGGAGTTCCACCGCCGGACTCGGAGGGAAAGGCCCTGGCTGGGGTTTAGGGGGGGCCCTTCATGGTTTCTTGCATCGGGGCCCTGAAGGTTCTAGTTACGCCACTGTATAACAGATTACGGGGTTCTAGTAACCATTTGAAGACCAGGCCTAGTCTAAAACATTTTTGTTTACAGGTAAAAAACAGCATTCATTTGCTAGAAAATAGTTACATAGTTTTTTTTTTTAACAGAAACGTTTTTATTGGTCTCTGAACGGATACAGCAATGCATCACAGCGTGTTTTTACATATAGAATATAAAATACAACGTAACAAGCACTAAATAGAGAAAAAAAAACAAAGCAACAAAAAAAAAAAGGGGGAAAAAGAAAAAAGGGAAACAGAGCAAAACCGTTCAATAGAGTATAGCGTAGAATCAGATTTAGCAGTCACATTCTGCGGAACATTTCCGCACCGCATCCAATCCAGTATACATAGGGGACAACTCTTTAGTTTGGCTGCTGCAGAGGTCCAGGTCATTTGATCCCAATCTAATACTCAACCTTCTACATTAGGTCAGGGTGAGGAAAGGAGGGGCCCGTGAAGGCGGGGGGCCCATAAACCCGAGGACTAGCTCATCAAGAGCGGACAGGCTTGTGCCTCACTCCTGCACCCAACATCCCCAGATCTTAGTAAACTTCTTAGGGCATTTACGACTCATATAGGTAAGCTTATACAGTGGGAGGGCAGAACCAATCAAGGCTTTCCAGTGGGTTACACTGGGTGGGTCCGATTTCTTCCACTGCATAAGAATGGTCTTTCTGGCATAAAATGCTGTATAGAACACAAACAGCTGTTTATGTATATTCGGCGCCATCCTGTCACACACGCCCAATAGTAAAACTACCAGATCTAATCCCACGGAGAGGTCCCCAACTTCGTTGATCTCCCGCACCACACCTTCCAAAATCGTCTTATAACCGGGCACTCCCACACCACATGTATAAAAGACCCCACTTCAGTGGTACACTTCGGGCATCTATCTGAGTATCCCACAGACAGGCGTTGCGGGGTATAATACGCCCTGTGAATAAATTTCAACTGTATGTGCCTGTCCTTAGCTGATATCATCAGTGGCAAGTATTGTTGTAGCCCCATCTTCCCAATCATCAGTCGCCAGGGTGGGGAGGTCCTCCAGCCATTTCTGGAAGAGGCTAGGTCCCCCCCTGGCCGACCCCGTCGAGATCCTAAGATAAAGAGAGGAGAGGACACGATCCGCCTCCTGGGCCATGAGAAATCTCTCGACGTTGTGGGAGTGCAGGCTTACTCCTGCAGGAAATTGTGCTCTTAGGGCATGGCGTAGTTGTATGTAGCGAAAAATCATTCTGGAGGGGAATTGATATTCTTCTCTAAGGGAATCAAAGGGTATAAGTGAGCCCCTAGGCATCATCTGTTGCAGAGTTGTGACACCATATCTAGCCCAGAGGGCGGGGTCCGGGACCGATTTGAGATGTTTCAACCGTGGATTTCCCCACAGTGGAGTATGTGGTGACAGTGCGGCGGGCAGGTTCAATCAAGTCGTAACCTGAGCCCAAACCCGAAGCGTAGTTCGCATAGGGGTAGTGACCTCAGGGTGAGCCTTCGGCCCTCTATATACTAAGGTACTCAACGCAGCATGGGAGCCCAAAATCGCCGCCTCCAAATTGACAGACGGGTTACAGCGGAACTGCCTGAACCACCACTGCACCGTGACCAGTATAGCTGCCCAATAGTATTCTTTTAGGCAGGGAAGGGCTAGACTCCCAAGGGACAGGGCCAATTGGAAGGTAGTTTACGCTATTCTTGGGGTCGCCCCGGCCCATATGAAGGTATTCACCACCTGATCTACCTTCCTAAAAAAGGAATTTGGGATTGGGACAGGGGTATTACGAAAGACATATAGAAATTTCGGGAGAAACGTCATCTTGAGCAGATTGACCCTCCCCACCGGTGTGAGGGGTAGAGTTTTCCACACCTGGCACTTAGCCATCAGGTTCTGTAGGACTGGATAAACTTTATCTGTCAGATACCCCCTGAACTCCCTCTGAACCTCTATTCCCAAATAGCAAAATGTATCTACAGTCCGCAGTGAGGTATGGGCAGATACAACGAGGGGAGCGGGTGACAGGGGAAACAGTAAAGACTTATCCCAGTTGACGCGCACCCCTGAGAAGGAGCCAAATTCGTCTATGAGCTTAAGGGCTGTTTCCAATGTCGAGGACGCATCTGGAAGATAGAGGAGAGTGTCGTCCGCATATAGCAAAAATTTTTCACACACCGGTCCCATCCACAGCCCCCCCACCTCCACCGAGTTGCGCAAAAGCACCGCCAGGGGTTCAATAGCAAGTGCAAACAGGCCCGGGGAAAGAGGGCATCCCTGCCTTGTACCCCTACCCAAGGAGAAGCCCTCAGACAGTAGGCGGTCGGTGCGCACTCTGGCAGTGGGATTCCTATAGAGCAGTTTAACCCAGGAAATAAATTGGAGTCCAAAGTTAAACCTCTCTAGGACTTTCCAAAGGAACTGCCACTCAACCGAGTCGAACGCCTTTTCGGCATCCAATGAGGCGACGACTTTTTGTGAATCTTCAGCGGCAGCAAGGGAAATATGAGTATACAAACGTCTGAGGTTTATGTCAGTACCCTTGCCCGGCATAAACCCCGTTTGATCACCCTGAATCAGTGTTAAAATGACCGAATTGAGTCGAGTAGCTAGGATTTTAGTGACAATTTTGGCATCTACGTTGAGTAGTGAGATTGGGCGGTAAGTGGAGCACAGACTCGGGTCCTTGCCGGGTTTGGGAATTACTACAATGATTGCCTCAGACATCGTAGCCGGTAGCTCTCCCTCCCGCAGCAGGGCATGTAGCTGGGGCACCACCAGTTCAGCGTTGGTCTTATAGAACTCAGCGGGAATCCCAGCCAGGCCCGGGGTCTTTGCTGACTGGAGTGCAGCCACAGCCGTCTGTACCTCCTTAAGCGTAATGGGGCTATCCAGTCTGACACGATCCACCTCAGAGAGCGCTGGAAGTGCCATACGGTCCAGAAAATCATCCAGTGCCTCAGGGATGGACGTGGCTCTAGACGTGTACAAAGCTTGATAGTATTGCGCAAAACGACCATTGATGAGCTGCGGAGTGGAAATCAGCTCTCCTTGCTCCCCTCTGATATTCGCTATATGGGAAACGTTTGATCGCTCCTTGGCCAACCAGGCCAGAAGCCGACCTGTCCTTTCACCCTGCTCAAATATGCGTTGCGATTGGTTCAGAAGTATTTTTCTGGTGGCTTCGGTGCGAAGCAGCGAGATTTCCCTATGTGCCCGCAGGAGATCTGCATAGGTTGCTTCATCTCCCTCCTGTACATAACTAGACTCAAGCCTCAACGCCTGCCCCTCTGCCACCTCCAATGCTAGTCTGGTATCCTTCCTAGCTCTAGCAATGGACGTTTGGTACTGTCCTCTAACATAGGCTTTATATGTGTCCCATAGTATAGGCGGCCCCGCTGTGCCTCTATTATGTCCCCAGAAGGCTCCCAACTCCACCGCCACTTCCGGGGCCACCCGTTCATCAGTCACCCAGTAACCCAAGAGCCTCCACAAGGCAAGCCCAGGCGGGAGACCCATCTCCAGCTGTAGCAACAGGGGTGCATGATCCGAAATGCCTCTAGGCAGGATTTGTATCCCAAGGGTGTGGGAGATCAACATATCCGAAGCCAGTATTAAATCTATTCTGGAGAAAGTAGCATGTGTGGCAGAGTGACACGTGAATTGTTTAACACCCGGACACTTCTATCTCCATATGTCTGTTAGCCCGTACATCCCCATTCACCTCAGCAAGGGGGAGTCCCCTGCACCATCAGCCTGTAATCTATCTATGGAAGGAGCAGGCGCCATATTAAAATCTCCAGCCAGCAGCACCCCAGCCCCTGGGTATAGTGCCATAATTGGGGTCAGTCTATGCATGAGCTCCATAGTAGCCCCGGGGGAGTGTAAAGTACAATAAGCAGCACCTCCGTGCCTTCACATGTCACGTGTAGGGCTACATACCTACCCCCCGGGTCTAGATGAAGATCTGGGAGAGTAAAGCTAAGGGACTTATGCACGAGAACACTAATGCCCCGTACACACGAGCGGACTTTTCAACATCCAAAGTCCGTCAGACCGAGTCCGTCAGACTATCCGATCGTGTGTGGGCTGCAACGGACTTTAGCTTCGCAAAAGTCTGACGGACTTTAGAAATGAAGCATGCTTCAAATTTTCCCGACGGAACTCCGCCGGACCCGGTCCCCGTCGAAAAATACGCTCGTGTGTATGCTACTCCGACGGACTAAAACCGACGCTAGGGCAGCTATTGGCTACTGGCTATGAACTTCCTTATTCGAGTCGGGTCGTACGTCATCACGTTCGAATCCGTCGGAGTTTAGTGTGATCGTGTGTGGCCAAGTCCGTTCGGCCGAAAAGTCTGTCAGAACTCCGGCGGAATTCCGGCGGAACTCCTTTGGAAGTCTGTCGGACATAAGTCCTCTCGTGTGTACGGGGCATAACTCCTCTAGAATATGTAGAGTAGGTAGCGTGGTAATATGAGCCCACCCAGGGTTTCTTGAGGGCCAGTATCGTACTCCCCACTAAATGTGTCTCCTGGAGTATGCAGAGATGGGGTGCATATTTCTTAATATATGTAAAGACCAAGAACCTCTTGTGTTTAGAGTTCATCCCCCTAACATTCCAGGAGAGAACCTTCAGCGGTACCATGGCGGGTCAGTGAACATAACTGCCTGAAACATACCAATTACCCTTACCCCTACCAAAAGGACCCCAGGACCTCTCCTATACCGGATCCCCCCTCGACACCAGTGTATCAAAAGGAGTAACAATCCATCTGCTAGATACTGAAAACAACATTGAAACATGTCATATAATGAGTAAATAAACCATACGCTGAAAAGTAAGATCATGACCAAAACCCTGTCCCTCCCACCTCCCCCCTCCCTGACACCACCCCCCAAACTTCGGTGTGTCTTTAACCCAAAACATAGCCTCCCGGTATCAACCATGGGGGTGCGTGTAAAACCCAGCTCCATGAGATTCCAGTCAGCACACCGAATCCGGCTCAGTCTACAGCAGGATAGACGGTCGGGGACACAGGCTTAAACAAAAACTGTTACCAACCAAACAGAAAAAATTATGCAGGTATATAAAAAAAAGATTAATAAAAGGAAGAATAGAAAAGTCTTGTGTACCTTGTCTCCCTCAACGGTGCCATGCCTCAACCTCCCTGATGCCCGAAGAACCCCCCACCCTCAGTCCAGCAGGTAGGTCATGGAGAAGAGGAATAGTCAACAGGTACCTGCATCCAGGTGGCGGCAACTGCAAGGAAACCCCGTCAGTACCCGCAATTGGTGCAACGTGCAACCAGTAACATGTAGGAGACACAAGGTAGCTTGCAGCAACTTCAGCCCCTGGGCAGCGAATCCAGCCATTGAGATGCATCCTCTGGGGATGTAAAGAACCGCACCGTCTCACCATCTTGGACTCTGAGTCTGGCAGGGAACATCATGCTGTATTTAATGCGGCGGTTCCGGAGGTTCAACTTACCATGATCAAAAGAGCGTCGTAATTTCTGCGTATCAACGGAATAGTCCGGAAAGATCATAAGTCGTGCGCCCGCATGTTGTAGGGTCTCAGCCTTCCGCGCTTCCCGCAAGACCTGGTCCCGGTCACGATAATTCAGCAAGCGGAGGATGAATGTGCGTGGAGGAGCTCCCGGCGCTCCCCGGGTAGCAGGCAGTCTATGTGCACTCTCCACTGCAAAGAACGGTGAAAACTGCGCACGTGGTAAGAGGTCTCGCAGCAGCCGTTCTGTGAAGGCCTGGGGGTCCGCACCCTCCACTCCCTCTGGCAGGCCCACAATGCGGAGGTTATTCCTCCGATTTCGGTTCTCAGAGTCTTCTGCTCTGCTTTCCAAGCTTTTAACCCTGGTCTGCAGCGTGCGGATAGCACCGGAGTGCTCCCTCAGGGTGTCCTCCGCGTCCCCCACCCAGCGCTCTGCCTCCGTCAGCCGGGCGCGAAAAGTGTCCATGTCGCGGCGGATTAAGCCGACATCTAGCTGTACCGACTCTATCTTACCCATCAGGGCAGTTTGGCGAGTCGTTATCGCCTGCATAAGTGCAGCGAAGTTTGATTGCTCCATCAGGGCAGGGTCCGGGCACTCCGTTTGAGACGTCATGTGCTTGGGAGGCTGCGGGCCTGCAGGAGGGCCCAAGTCAGTCCGGGGCTTAGATTTAACCACTGCGGAGCTCCTCCGGGTGTTCGAAGAGCTCCGTCCTTTGGTCATCCCCTTCAGGGAGCGATCCTACGGGAATACACCGAGCAGGGCAGCTAGGTTGCAGGGATCAAGTTAATAGAGCGGAACACTCAGCCGGAGCTCACTCAATGTGCGTCCTCTCAGTCGGCCATTTTAGACATGCCCCCCATAGTTACATAGTTTCATAGTTAGTAAGGTTGAATAAAGACACCAGTCCATCCAGTTCAACCTGAGTGAGTGTCTACAATTGTCCCTATCCCTGTACATTGCACACTCACATCGGTCCCTACCCTCAAGGAGCCCACAATCCAAGGTCCCCATTCATACACTAGGGTCAATTTTGGACAGAAGCCACATATCCTACCTGCATGTCTTTGGAGTGTGGGAGGAAACCAGAGTACCCGGAGGAAACCCACGCAGGCACAGGGAGAACATGCAAACTCCAGGCAGGTAGTGTCGTGGTTGGGATTCGAACCAGCGACCCTTCTTACTGCTAAGTGAGAGTAATAAATATATAATCAGCTGGGAATGAAGATGGCCAAAAAGTTAGAGGGGTTTTTAAACTAGGCGATGGGGGGGAGGGTCCAGAGGTAGTGATAGTCAGTGCGGACATATTCCAGAGGGTAGTATTGGGGGCATTATTGGTAGGTTGACCAAAGCACATAAACCCAGGGTAAGTATAGTAGCAAGTCCTAGTTGCAATCTCGGAACACACAATAAAAGGATAATATGCGACCGGTCTAAACTATTTGGCATGTTCACAAATGCCAGGAGCCTGGTGGACAAGATGGGTGAACTAGAGATACTGTTGTATGAGGAGGATTTAGATTTTGTGGGAATTCCAGAGACCTGGTTCAACATCTCTCATGATTGGCTGGCAACCATTCAAGGGTATACCCTTTATTGCAAGGATAGAGAGAGTAAAAAAGGGGGAGGGGTATGCTTATATATCAAGTATAATGTACAAGTGAATGTGAGAGATTATATCACAAAGGGAGCTAGGGAGAAGGTGGAATCCTTATAGGTAGAGCTCCAAAGGGATGAAGCTAATACTGGGAGTATGCTATAGGCCCCCTAACCTGAGGGAGGAAGGGGAGACACATCACCTATCACAAGTTGGATTAGCAGCAAGGATGGGAAGTGTTATCATAATGGGGGATTTTAATTATCCAGACATAGACTGGGCAGAAGGAACTACGCATTCATCTAAGACTCGCCAGTTCCTAAATGTCTTGCAGGACAATTTTATGGATCAGATGGTAGACGCTCAAACTAGAAATAAAGTGTTACTGGATCTACTGATTAATAACAATACAGACCTGATCACGGATGTGGAAATACGGGGCAATTTAGGAAACATTGATCACAGGTCAATTGGCTTCAGTATAAATCACACAAATAGGAAACATAAGGGGAATACAAAGACACTGAATTTCAAAAGGGCCAACTTCCCTAAACTATGAACCTTACTAGAAGGCATAAATTGGGCTAAAATCTTAGGAACAAAGAACACAGAGGAGAGATGGGTTTGCTTTAAGAGCATATTAAATAAGGCCATTAGTCAATGCATCCCTTTGGGTGATACATTTAAACGAGCAAACAAAGTCCTGGATGGCTTAATTCCAATGTAAAAATGCATATAAAATCAGTGGAGAAGGCCTTCAAAAAATACAAGGTTGACGGATCATCATCAGCATTCAGACTTTATAAGGAATGCAACAAGAAATGTAAGGGTGCTAAGATAGAACATGAAAGACACATAGCAGAGGAGAGCAAAAAAAAATCCCAAGAAATTCTTTAAGTATGTAAACAGTAAAAAAGGGAGGACAGACCGTATTGGCCCCATAAATAATGAGGAAACATCCTCTGGTTACAAAGGATGGGGAGATGACAAAGGTATTGAATTTATTCTTCTCCTCAGTCCTCATGTGGGAATTGGGGGGGCTTTAGTAACCAAAATTGCGGTGTTTATCCTCATGACACATCGCAGGAAGCACCTCCATGGTTAACAGAGGACAGAATTACAATTAGACTTGGGAAATTTAACATTAATAAATCACTGAGACCCAAGTGTACTTAGGGAACTCAGTCAAGTAATTGCCAGACCATTGTTCCCAACATTGTTCCCAATTTTTATTGAGAGTTTTCTGACTGGAATGGTACCAGCTGATTGGAGAAAAGCCAATGTAGCACCAATATTTAAAAAGGGCCCAAAATACATCCCTGGGAATTACAGACCAGTTAGCCTAACATCAATAGTATGCAAGCTCTTGGAGGGGATGATAAGGGACTATATACAAGATTTTAGTAATGAGAACGGTATCATTAGCAGTAATAAGCATGGATTCATGAAGAACCGTTCTTGCCAAACCAATCTACTAACCTTCTATGAGGAGGTGAGTTGCCATCTAAATAAAGGAAGGCCCATAGACGTGGTGTATCTGGATTTTGCAAAAGCATTTAACACAGTTCCCCATAAACGTTTACTGTACAAAATAAGATCTGTTGGCATGGACCATAGGGTGAGTACATGGATTGAAAACTGGCTACAAGGGCGAGTTCAGAGAGTGGTGATAAATGAGGAGTTTATTCCCATTGAAGGCTCAACATTTTCTCTTGGTCCATTATACATGTCCATGGAGAGAGTCATCCGAGTCACTCCCGTGTCTACAAAAAAAGGCATAGTACCCCCCCCTCCCCCCACACACATGAAGGTGGATATATGGCTTGTCTCTCTAATGTTCAGAGTACATGTCAAAATGTTCTCGAGCCATGCTAATCTATTCGCCTAAACATTTCTATTCAGTAAACCTATCCCAAAGTCAAACTCAGATAATATGAGGAGAACATACACTGTACACATCATTAACCCTTCAATGGTGTGTTCAGGGTGATGTGCAGTGTTAGTTTTCTGCCACACACAGCGTTTTGCTTTTAGGCCAAAAAGTTCAATTTTGGTCTCATCTGACCAGATCACCTTCTTCTACATGTTTGCTGTGTCCCCCACATGGCTTCTCACAAACTGCCCATGGGGCTTCTTATGACTTTCTTCTTGCCACTCTTCTATAAAGGGCAGATTTGTGGAGAGCACGACTAATAGTTGTCCTGTGGACAGATTCTCCCCCCTGAGCTGTGGATCTCTGCAGCTCCTCCAGAGTTACCATGGACCTCTTGACTGCTTCTCTGATGAATGTTCTCCTTGCCCGGCCGGTCAGTTTAGGTGGACGGCCATGTCTTGGTAGGTTTGCAGTTGTAAAAAATAGGGCTGGGAAAATTAAAGATTAATTCCTGGATTAATCATTCATTTTTTTGATCGATCAAAATTCTTTTGATCGGTACTCACCTCTCCGCCGGCTTCCGGGCCTTCAGGGAGTTCTGTCGGAGATTCGGTGATGTCATGAACATCGACGTCACTGGACTTCTCCCCCCGTCCCCAAGTGCCTCCGTCTGCTAACGAAGGGAGGGGGGGAGGAGTCCGGTGACGTCGATGTCCGTGGTGTCACCGGACAGCCTGGACAGTGATGGTAAATATGGATGTGGTTAACTTGGATCATTCAGTGAGCTAAGTGTAGGCAAATTTGATAACCTCCGTTTTTAACATTGCCTACTATAAAGTGACTGACAGTCAATATACTAGATACGTTTTCTAATTAAAGTTAAACTAACATTTCTAAGTTTTTGTTAAAGTTTAATAAAAAAAAAATACTTACGTCAGTGCTACAGTTTGAATTTAAAATGTATGTGTGTAAACTGTGAAGTTAGGTCATGGATTGTGGAAACTAACTAGTGTCGGGTGATTGTATATAGTGAGTGAGTGTATACCACATTTGCCACTGGCTAATGCAGAGTTGCAATGCAAGGAGATCAGCTAAAAGATCAGTTGGATCTGTATGTGTGTTATAATTAATCGAAATTAGTCGATTAACCGATTAAAGAAAAATCTATTAATCGAACACGAAAATTTTAATCAGTAACAGCCCTAGTAAGAAAGAAAAGGAGGGCGCACCGACCTAGTGCATTACCACTAGTAAAGCTTTATTCAAATATAAAACAGCAAAGTATATTCTCACAAACGAGTATTGATAGAAGGCATAAACAATAGCCAAAAAAAGCCAATCCACTGTTCTGAACATCGACAAGCCAGGACCTGACGTTGAGTGGATCAAACGATACCGCAACTGAACAGAACTCCGTGAGATGTTCAAAGCTTGGGATTTTAAATTTTTATTTTTTATAACCTAACCGCGCTTTATACTTCTCCACCACTTTATCCCTGACCTGTCTGGTGTGTTCCTTGGCCTTCATGATGCTTTTTGTTCACTGATGTTCTCTAACAAACCTCCGAGGGCTTCACAGAACAGCTGTATTGATACTGAGATTAAATCACACACAGGTGGACTTTTTTGAATTAGGTGACTTCTGAAGGCAATTGGTGTCATTAGATGTGAGTTGGGAGAGTAAAGGGGGCTGAATACAAACGCACACGCCACACTTTTCACATATTTAAAAAAAAAAAATATTGAAAACCATTTATGTACTTCACAATTATGTACCAATTCTACTTCACAATTATGTGTCACTTTGTGTTGGTCTGTCACATAAAGTCCCAGTGAAATACAATCCATGTTTTTGGTTGTAACCTGACAAAATGAGGAGAATTTCAAGGGGTATGAATACTTTTTTTAAGGCATTGTACATTTTTTTATACATAATTTTATATGCCTGTTATTTGTAAAAGGACATTTTTCTTTGTGTGTGCAATAAATCCAGGTCCAAAGAGGAATCGTGGGAAGGCAGGCCGCCTGAGAAAAATTCGAGAACAGGAGAGCAAGACTTGGATAACCGTGAACTGCAAGAAATGTCCTCGCTGTGAAACCAACATTCAGGCAAGCAGCCTTGGTTTGACCAAGGCATACCGGGCTGGCCAGTGCCGGGGGCAGGTGTACAGCCACTGTGTACTTTTTTGGCATCTGTTCTCTACCCAGCTTTTAGGCCGGGTTCACATATGTGCGGCCGCGGGTTAGGTCTGGGGTTCGGGGCGTGTCTGTTCACCGGTTCAGGTCCACATTTTTGCCTGAATTCCCACCCGAACCGGTCCCAAACACGCACAAGACCCTTTTTCAACCCGGGCCACGGATATCTGTGAACCGCCTCCATTGGAAACCGGTCACACTTGCCTGTCATGCGAATTGAATGCGGGGAAACCCACATCCAATTCGCATATGTGTGAACCCGGCCTTAGACAAGTCAACTGATGGAGAGAAGGAGCAGAAAAGCACAACTATTATGTAACAAACCAGGGACTGAATATTCAATGAGCAAATATGGCTGCACACATGTAGACAGATAACTACA
The DNA here is from genome assembly GCF_037356315.1 of Lithobates pipiens. Taxonomy (NCBI): domain Eukaryota; kingdom Metazoa; phylum Chordata; class Amphibia; order Anura; family Ranidae; genus Lithobates; species Lithobates pipiens. Next base: position 337,213,668 of record NW_027507784.1, read on the forward strand.
AGATACACGGGTTCAAAAATAGTAGCGCAATTTTAAGCAATTATGAATGAATTAATATTACCACCTCGGCTCCAGGAAGGTTTTACGGTTACCCCATTCATGACCGGGGCATTTTTTGGTAATCGACACTGCGCTACTTTAACCACTTGCCGAGCAGCCGCCGCAGTTGTACTGCAGCAGAACGGCACGGCTGGGCGAAACAACGTTATGTAACATCACTTCGCCCCGTGGCCACTAGGGGAGCGCGTGTGCCCCCTGCTCACCCACTGAGCCGATGCGGGTGCTCGGCAGTTGAGATCACCGCCGGGCTCCTGCAGGGCGCCCCCTCCCCCGAAGCACCCCCCCCCCCCCATGGTGAGGGCATGTGGCCTAGTACGGTTCAGGGGGGGGGGGGCCTTTCCTGACCGGCTCGGATAAGGGTCTTGTATAGGGTGGCACAGTGGTGTAGTGGGTAGCACTCTCGCCTAGCAGTAAGAAGGGTCACTGGTTCAAATCCCAACCATGACGCTACCTGCCTGGAGTTTGCATGTTCTCCCTGTGCCTGCGTGGGTTTCCTCCGGGTACTCCGGTTTCCTCCCACACTCCAAAGACATGCAGGTAGGTTAAGTGGCTTCTGTCTAAAATTGGCCCTAGTATATGAATGGGGACCTTGGATTGTGGGCTCCTTGAGTGTAGGAACCGATGTGAGTGTGCAATGTACAGGGATAGGGACAATTGTAGACACTCACTCAGGTTGAACTGGATGGACTGATGTCTTTATTCAACCTTACTAACTATGTAACTATGTATGGATTCTAGGGGACCCCCACGCCGTTTTTTCAGTGTAGGGGTTCCCCTTAAAATCCATACCAGACCAAAAAGCCGGGTATGCCCCTGGAGGGGAAGCCATGCCGGTTTTATTAGAGAGGCAACATTGGCGCTTCTTTCTCACGCTCGCTGCAATAGGAAAATGTGACAATTTCTTATTGCAGTCAGCGCGAGATGTACAGTGCCCTGCCGCCGAGAACCAGCGCGATTGGATGGCGCTGGAAACACCTTCTCGCGGTCAGGTACTGTATGACCGTGGTAAGATAAGTATCAAGAACCTCTTGCCACAACTCTTCCGACAACTCCATCCATCTAGACCAGGGTCTCTCAACCAGGGTTCTATGGAACCCTAGGGTTCCTCCAGAAGTTGCTAGGGGTTCCTTCAGCATTGGGCCATTTCTGCCTCTCGGATAAGTTCCCACCGACACCACTGATCTTTTTAGCTATCTGTAAAGAGGTAATTCCTCCCAATGGCCACAAGTATAAGGACCATTCTTCCCACTGACCATCACACTAATGTATCATGAGTTGTAGATTTCTACTTTTTAGCAGGGGTTCCTCCAGACCGGAGAACTATTTCAAGGGTTCCTCTGTGTTGAAAAGGTTGAGAAAGGCTGATCTAGACCAAGGTTTCTCAACCAGGGTTCTATGGAACCCTTGGGTTCCTCCAAAGGTTGCTAGGGGTTTCCTTGAGCAATGAGCAATTTCTGCCTCTCAGTTAAGTTCCCACTGACACCATTGATATTTTTAGTTATCTGTAATGCCTCGTACACACGATCGGATTTTCATTGTATGGAAGCCAAGCTTGAGCGGGAATTCCTTTGGAAAAACCATCCAAGATTTTTCCGACGGAATTCAAGCTTGGCTTCCATACACCTGGTCACGCAAAAGTTTGCCGAACTTTCGACCGCCAAGAAAGCGGTGACGTACAACACTACGACAAGCCGAGAAAATGAAGTTCAATGCTTCCGAACATGCGTCGAATTGCTTCCAAGCATGCGCAGGAATTGCTACAGACGATCGAAACTTCTTCCGACCGAAAAATTGAGAACCTGCTCTCAACCTTTTTCTGGCGGGAATTCGGCCGGCAAAAGTCCAATGGAGCGCACACACGGTCGCATTTTCCGACCAAGAGCTCTCATTGGTCTTTTGCTGGCTGAATTTCCGATCGTGTGTACGTGGCATAAGGGTGTAATTCTTTCCAGTGACCACAAGTGTAAAGAGCATTCCTCCCACTGACCATCACACTAATGTATCATGAGTTGTAGATATAGTCATTTTTAGCCGGGGTTCCCCCCGAGATTGAAAAGTTATTTCAAGGGTTCCTCTGTGTTGAAAAGGTTGAGAAACCCTGATCTAGACCTTGCCCGACCTATCAACCCAGGATCTCGAGACACCAACCTGGAAATTCTCTTGGCTGGATCAGGGTCCAACAAAGTAGTTTCCAAAGAGGTATTTTGAACCCGGAGCTCTCCGCCCCCCCGGCCCCCCCCCAAACTGCGCTACTGCTGCATGATGCATTTGAGCATATCTGAAGCGCCAGGTCTTGGGTTTCCCAAACTGGTCCTGTAGTTGATCCAAAGTGCGTATCTTACCTTCCTGATATATATGATGTAGGCCAGTGTTGGCGAACCTTGGCACCCCAGATGTTTTGGAACTACATTTCCCATGATGCTCAACTACACTGCAGAGTGCCTGAACATCATGGGAAATGTAGTTCCAAAACATCAGGGGTGCCAAGGTTCGCCATCACTGATGTAGGCACTTTATCTCAAAAATTGGGCCCACACAAAGCCATCTTCTAGTTCAGCCTTTCTAAACCTTTTCAACCCAGAGGAACCGTCACATACCTGATATAGGAGCCCAGAATGCAGGAAGCGGCCTCTCGTAAGCCTCTGGCTCGAGAATCCCTGGAGGTGGAAACAGGAGTTTTAGAGTTCAGAGGGCACAAGTGCCGAGCTGGTGAAGGACAGGTCCGGACCTTGAGTAGTGGAGGAACCTCAGGAGGGCTGAAGATGTAGACACCCGGTAGACTGGTCAGACAGCAGCAGGCACAGGCGGTCAGGCTGGAACGGCTGGTAGCAGACAGCAGACAACAACAGGCACAGGCGGTCAGGCTGGAACAGCAGGTGGCAGAAGCAAGGTCAAAGTACAAGCCGGGTGGGTAACAGGCGGGCAGCAACGGTACACAGGAAGAGACAGAAGCGTGGTCAGACAGGCTGAAGGTCAGAGGCTGGCAGCAAGCAGACGTCGTCAGGTACAAGCCGGGTAATGAGAATCAGGGACAATCAGGTAGCAGAAGGCAGAATAACCGGACACGCTGTAGACTGGACAGCACAGAGGCACAGTAACAGTTTCCTTAAATAGCCCTTTGGGCGCCAAGAACGGTCGCACGGCATGTCTGGTGCGCCCGCGAGAAACTGTGCGCCCATTCGTGACCCCGCACACCCACGTGCGCCCGTTCGTACCATCGTGCACCTGCATGTGCCCGTTTGTTCCATCGCGCACCCGCGTGCGCTCGTTCGCAACATTGCGCACCCGCGTGCGCCCGTTCGTACCACCACGCACCCGCGTGCGTCTGTTCGCGCCAACGCGCGCCCATGGATAATGGTTAGTTCTCAACGTGGGGATTCCATGAGCAGACCTTCCATGTGCCACTGGATTCTGGGGACGACCATGACAGGAACCCTTGAAATAGTTCTCCGGTCTCGGGGGAACCCCTGCTAAAAAATTAGAAATCTACAATTCATAATACATTAGTGAGATGGTCAGTTGGAAGAACGGTCCTTACACTTGTGGTCACCTCTGGAGGAACCCTAGGGTTCCACTGCACCCTGGTTGAGAATCACTGTTCTAGTTTGAGGAACTCCTTCAGAGACCTATTGTTTAGGAGATATTTACTATATACGCCACTGATTACGTCATCGGAGGAGCGGCCGCCCGTGCCGTTTCTTCAGAGCCTATTTTCCATGATCATCAGCTCCATCTACTGGCCATAATGCAGCATTTTCCAGATTCACTCTATATTGTATGAATAATTCAATTTTACTTGGAGAAAAAAAATAACAGCATTTGATTTTGCCCGCATTTGCGGAAAAAAACGATTTTACAGGATGAATAGCTCCTGCAATTTTTTTATTTTTTTTTAGAAATACACCCTATACTGTACAGACATTTCATAGGTCATTTCATGTATTATTTCAAGATGTCAAATTGTAATTTAAAAAAAAAAAAAAAAACATTTTTCTTACAGAAAGAATCTGGGTGCAACAAAATGGCCTGTAGTAAGTGTGGACAGTACTTCTGCTGGATTTGTATGAAGTGTTTGCCTGAAGTTAATCCATACAACCATTATAGAGACTCCAATTCCCCCTGCTCTAAGTATGTATATCTCTTCAGCTTGGATTGTTTGTGAATAATAGATATTGATGATGGGATAGTTCTAAAACGTGTTATCTGCTCCCCACTCTTGGAGGAGATGACCTCCGGGGGCTTTGCCGAAAAAAAGGGGACCGGTCACCACCGCCTGTGGTCTCCGTGCAGCCGATCTTTCCCCATTGCTGCCTTTCCATCCCTTGTCCTGCTCTCTGCGGAGGCGGCCATTTTGGTAGAGGCGGGGCTTTTTGCCTATTCAGGTCAGAGCTAGATATGTGCAGAACGGAAAAAAAAAAAAAAATAATAAAATTAAATTAATTTTAGTTTTCAGACTTCATATTGTTTATTCAAATTCTAATTGATTTCAAATTTGCCGAATTTCATTCCGAATCATTCATTCCATTCAAAATCAATTTATTCAATGTATTCTATTCGAAATTCAAATTTTGGAAGATGATTATATTTTTTCTACTCCATTCTATTGTATTTGTTTTTTTTATATTTTATTAATTTAATATGTTTAATATTATTTTTTTTGTACTAAATTCTGAATGTATTCTATTTGAAATTCGAATTTTGGAAAATGGTTATATTGTTTTTTTTTTGTTTTTGTTTAAGTCTTTTTATTCTACTCCTTTCTATTGTTCTATTTTATTCTATTATTTTCTACTCTATTCTTTTCTATTCTATTAAAATTTAATCAAGTTGAATTTCAGAAAATAATTATATTGTTATATGCTTTATATTTTACTTTATTATTTTCTATTATTTATTCTTTTCTATTATTTTCTGTTTTATTCTATTTATTTATTTTCTATTCTATTTAAATCTATTCTATTCATATTTCGGCAGATGAATAGATTCTATTCTATTATTTTTTTCTATTCTATTCTGTTCTAATTCAAATTCATTCTATTCAATTTTCTGGGGATGGTTATATTTATTATATTCTACTGTTTTTCTATTCTATTCTTTTCTATGCTATTCTTTTATTTTTTATTCTAAACTATTCTTTTCTATTTTATTCAAATTTATTATATTAGAAATTTGGGAAATGGTTATATTGTTTTCTTTCTATTCTACAGTTTGTTTGTTTTTTAATTCAATCCTATTATTTTATTTTCTATTATATACTATTATATTCAAATTTATTCTGTTCAAATTTTGGAGGATTTGTTATATGTATTCTAGTCTATTCTATTTCTATTGCTTTTTCTATTCTATTATTTTCTATTCTATTCTATTTTATTTTATTTTCTATTTTATTCTTTTCTATGCTATTCAAATGTATTCTATTCAAATTTTGGCAGATGCATATATTCTAATCTATTGTTTTTTATATTCTATTTTTTTTTCTATTGTAGTCTTTTCTGTTCTATTCTATTATTTTCTATTCTATTCTTTTCTAATTCAAATTCATTCTATTCAAATTTCTGGGGATGGTTATATTTATTATATTCTACTGTTTTTCTATTCTATTCTTTTCTATTATATGCTTTTATTTTTTATTCAATTTTTTTTATTCTAAACTATTAAACTAAATTTGGGAAATGGTTATATTGTTTTCTTTCTTTTCTACTTTTTTTTTTTATTCAATCCCATTATTTTATTTTCTATTATATATTATTCTATTCAAATGTATTCTGTTCAAATTTCGGGGGATTTGTTATATGTATTCTAGTCTATTCTATTTCTGTTGCTTTTTCTATTCTATTATTTTCTATTCTATTCTATTTTATTTTATTTTCTATTTTTTTTTTTTTAATTTTCTATTCTATTCAAATTTTGGCAGATGAATATATTCTAATCCATTTCTTTTTCTATTCTATTGTTTTTTTCTATTCTATTGAATTCTATTTTATTATTTTATTATTATATTATTATTATTTTTATTATAATATATATATATATATATATATAGATATACATATATATATATATATATATAGATATAGATATAGATATAGATATATATATATTATTTTATTATTTTCTATCCTATTAGTTTCTATTCTATTTGAGTTCAAATTCATTTTAGTCAAATTTCAGAAGATGGTTATATTCATTCTATTCTAGTCTATTTTTTTTCTATTCTGTTCTTTTCTTTTCTATTCTAGTCTATTCTATTTTTTAATATTTAATTCGAATGTATTTTATTAGAAATTTGGGAAGGTGTTATATTTATTCTTTCTACTATATTGTGTTTTGTTCTATTATTTTATCTTCTCTTCTATTTTTTTTCTCTTCTATTCAAATTTGAATTGATTCTATTCGAAATTAGAATTTTCGGAAGAAGGTTATATTCTTCCTATTTTATTCCATTCTATTCTTTTGTTTCTATTCTGTTCTATTGTATTTGAATTCCCATTTATTCTATTTGAAATTCGAATTTATGAATATGGTTATATTCTTTCTATTTTATTCTATTCTATCATATTTTCTAGTCTATTTTGTTCTGTTTTACTTTATTCTTTTATTTACTATTCTATTCCTTTATTTCCCATTCTATTTTATTCTCTTCGAAAATTTGAATTAGAGTTGAAAACTATTCCAATTTCATCCGAAATGTTGTTTCCTTATTTTGGATTTGTTTAAACTCGTTACTATTGTAATTTGGAAATCCGGATAAATCCAAATTTCCAAATAACAAAAGGATGCGTCCGAATTTTAGTTCTGAATGAAATGAACCGCACATGTCCAGTCAGAGCCTCCAACAAGGAGGACAGAGATCAGCAAAGTAATGACTTCACCACAAATCATTCCAAATCACCCGACACTATAAATCAGAGACCACAGTGCCTTCGATCTCACACTGCAGATATAGTATCGCACAAAAGTAAGTACACCCCTCGCCTTTTTGTACATATTTTCTTCTATCTTTTCATGTGACAACACTGAAGAAATGACACTTGTCTACAATGTAAAGTAGTGAGTGTACAGCTTGTATAACAGTGTAAATTTCCTGTCCCCTCAAAATAACCCAACACACAGCCATTAATGTCTAAACCGCTGGCAACAAAAGTGTGTACACCCCTAAGTGAAAATGTCCAAATTGAGCCCAATTAGCCATTTTCCCTCCCCGGTGTCATGTGACTCGTTAGTGTTACAAGGTCTCAGGTGTGAATGGAGGAGCAGGTGTGTTAAATTTGGTGTTATCACTCGGTTTTTATTTTCTGTGCTATACATTAAAAAAAAAAAGATTGACGATTTTGAAAAAAAATAACTATTTTTTTTTACTTTCTGCAATAAGACATCCAATAAAAAAAAAAAAAAAATGTAAAAATGCCTTCATCAATTTAGGCCAATATGTATTCTGCTACATATTTTTGGTAAAAAAAAATCTCAATAAGTAGTTATTGATTGTTTTGTGCAAAAGTTATAGCATCTACAAACTATGGGATATATTTATGGAATTTCAATTATTTTTTTTTTTTTTAACTAGTAATGGTGGCGATCAGCGATTGTTTTTTAGCGGGACTGCGACATTGCGGTGGACAAATCTGACACCAAGTGACACTTTTTGGGGACCAGTGACACCCATACAAAAAAATTAACTGTCACTGTACTAATGGGAAGAGGTTAACATCAGGGGCAATCAGATGGTTAAATCTGTTCCCTGGGAGTGCTTGCTAACTGTGGGTGGAGGTGCTTTGACTGAGGAAAGACAGAGATCCATGTTCCTGCTTAGCAGAAACACAGGATCTCCATCTTCCCCTCTGACAGAACGTCGATCTGCCTTGTTTACATAGGCAGACCACCATTCTGCCTGCCTTGGGAACGACCACAAAGCAAGGTCCATATAGACAACGACGAGCGAGTTTGGGGTGCAGGAACCTGACTGGCCTGCACGGAGTCCTGACCTCAACCCGATACCTGACCTCACCCTTTGGGAGGAATTAGAGCGGAGACTGCGAGCCGGGCCTTCTCGTCCAACATCAGCACCTGACCTCACAAATGCCCTTCTGGAAGAATGGTCAAACATTCCCATGGACACATCTCCTAAACCTTGTGGACGGCCTTCCCAGAAGAGTTGAAGCTGTTATAGCTGCAAAGGGTGGAGCCAACTCAATATTGAACCCTACGGAATAAGACTGGGATGCCATTAAAGTTCACGTGCGTGTAAAGGCAGGTGTCCCAATACTTTTGAAAATATAATGTATATTCAGGTTTATGGCATTAACCACTTGGCGCCAGCTGACGTACGGGTACATTGCAGTTTGAGTGGTTATACTTTGGAAATGGCTGCAGCTGTAGACATGACTCTGGTAAGAGCCAGCGATGCTCTACAACATAAAAGCCAACCTAGCAGCTAATTGGCCCGGAGAGGTACCAGCAGGAGGCAGAAAGGGGGGAGAAACGTCCCTCCGCCCCCTCCCCGGTGCTTCTCCATGCCCCCCATTGGGGGAGCCCGGCACTGAAGCCAGAAGTTCCACCGGATGATCATAGAACTGATCAGAGACTGGAACATCTCTGTTCATCTCTATGATCTAAGAGACCGGAAGCGATGGGTATTTAATCACTTTTGGTTTGGGAAAGCATGTGAACAATCCATTTTTGGGTTGAGAAAACATCCAAACTTGGTTTGATCAGATGCTTACAAGGGCAGATGAGAGATCTGGGGTCTAATAGAAAAAAAAGATCTGTCATGCTATATTGCTATTACAAGGAATGATTACATTCCCAGCGATCGCAATAAAAGTAAGTAAAAAAAAAATAAAGAGACAATGAAAAAATAGAAAAAATGTAAATGTTAAAGGGCCCCTGTCCCACCTTATACCCAAAGGCGAACGCGTGCATCGGTCCCACACTGGTACGTAAATAGATATTGACGTGAACGTCATATTGAGAGCGACAATTCTATCACCAGACCTGAGAGTACGGTTTGCCACATGGTCTTCTATTCTCACTACCTGTCCCCTGGACCCTGTCCCCTCTCAATTACTGCGACCACCTTCCCACTCTATTCTAAACTCCCCAACCCACATCTCCAACCTCTCCCTCTCCTCCGGCACCCTTCCTTCCCCGCTCAAACATGCACTGGTTACCCCCATACTCAAAAAAAACCCTCACTAGACCCCACCTGTTTGAATAACTTAAGACCCATCTCTCTGCTCCCGTTTGCCTCCAAGCTCATCGAACTCCTTGTCCATGACCAAATGAGTTGTTCCTCACGGACAACAACCTTCTCGACCTCCTACAGTCCGGCTTCCGCCCACAACATTCTACTGAAACTGCCCTACTAAAACTCACCAATGACCTATTAACTGCTAAAACCAATGGGCACTACTCCATACTCGTACTTTTAGACCTCTCTGCTGCCTTTGACACAGTTGACCAGCTGCTGCTCCTCGGCAAATTACGCTCCCTTGGCCTCCGCGATTCTGCTATATCCTGGTTCTCCTCCTACCTATCTCAGCGCACTTTCAGTGTCGCTTACAACTCCATCTCCTCCACTCCCCTTCCTCTTTCTGTTGGGGTACCCCAAGGTTCTGTCCTTGGGCCCCTCCTATTCTCACTCTATACCTCTTCCCTGGGCCAGTTGATAACCTCCCATGGCTTCCAATACCACCTCTATGCCAACGACACCCAGATCTGTCTCTCCACTCCTCAACTCACCCCCTCCATCTCCTCATAGATCTCTGAATGATATATCGATATGGATGTCTCACCACTTTCTAACTTTCAAAATATTTTATTTTTGAAAACAGCTTATGTTACAAAAGAAAGGCCCATATGGCCAGCAGATTATTTAACAAAGCATTTGAACCATGCACCATCAAATATTTGAACATAGGAAAACAATGTCTTTTCAAGACTGATCTAACCAACTTAGGGTTATCAAGGTCCTGGAACCTGACATATACCAGCACTCTTGAAGGTAGAGCACCGTTCAGGGAAAAAAACATTCTACAGAAGTCCCCTACAAATTCCATGACCTGGGGTAAGGAGAACACCCTAGCGGTCCCTGGGCCACTCGGTACCCCTTGCGGGATCACGCTGTACCAAGTGAGGGACCTAGCCAGAGGGCCCCCATTAGTAGGAGGCCAATCCCCCCACCCCTAAACCCACCCAACGGATCATATCTGACATCATAATAAAGACATGTGAAAAAAAACAATCAAAAACCAAAAGAGAACATTTAAGCTCAAATGTCGGCCATACAAGCCAAACATAACCACAAAGAGAAGTAAAGAAGGGAGAAGAAAAGGAAAAGAGGGGGAAAGGTAAGGGGGAGGGGGATCCAGTAGAATGATTCATAAATAAACCAAAGGACTTTGCTATCTACCCAAGATCTGATGCTTTATGAGTAATAGTTGATGATCATAGCCCCAATGGGGCGTGGAATAGGGGGATGCCCATGAGCCTAGCCCAAGGTTCCCAAACAATGTCAAATTTATCACGTTTATCAGATATAATGCTAGAAATTTTCTCTTGAGCCATGATCCAGGAGACTTTCCTTTTAGCTGGTCTCACCACTTTCTAAAACTCAATATTTCTAAATCTGAGCTTGTTATATTTCCTCCTTCACGATCCCCTCCTGTGACTTCACCATTAATATCAACAACACAACCATTGGTCCCTCCACACATGCCGGGGTCCTGGGTGTAATCCTTGACTCTGACCTCTCCTTCAGCCCCCACATCCAATCACTGGCTAAATCCTGCCGCCTTCACCTCCACAACATCTCCAGAATTCCACCCTTCCAGAGTAATGACACCACAAAGCAACTCGTTCACTCCTTGATTATTTCCCACCTTGACTACTGCAACTCTCTCCTTAATTGCCGACCCTTAAGCAGGCTCCTCCCCCCTTCAGTCTATTATGAATTCTGCTGCTAGACTAATACACCTCACTAACCGATCCGTGACTGCTGCTCCTCTCTGCCAATCCCTTCACTGGCTTCCCCTCCCCCACCGTATAAAATTCAAAATACTAAACATAACATACAAAGCCATCCACAACCTCGCTCCCCCATCTACATCACCAACCTCATCAGCAGATATCGCCCAAATCGTTCCTTCCGCTCTTTTGAGGACCTCCTGCTCTCTAGCTCCCTTGTTACCTCCTCCCATGGTCGCCTTCAGGACTTCTCCAGAGCCTCTCCCATCCTCTGGAACTCCCTGCCCCAGTCTGTCCGCTCAGCCCCTACCCTGTCCACCTTTAGGAGTTCCCTGAAAACTCATTTATTCAGGGAAGCCTATCCCACACCCACCTAACTGTCCCCGAGCCACCCCCATCAAATCATTCTCTGTAGCTATTACCTTGTGTACCACCCCCTCCCTTTAGAATATAAGCTCTACGAGCCAGGCCCTCCTGTACCTTTTGTATTGAACTGTACTGTAATTGTGTTGTCCCCCCCTATACATTGTAAAGCGCTGTGTAAACTGTTGCCGCTATATAAATCGTGTATAATAATAGTTCTCATGTTATCCAAGTTCTACCAGATAGACATTACAGCTTCTTCATCTGATGCCAGCTTCAGTAATAAGGTCCTTCAGATGGCGGTGGTGTTGAGCTGAAAACAGAACTCATTAGACATGTGCATTCGTTTTCGTCCGAATGCATTTTCGTACGAATTTCAGCTATTTTCGTTTTCGTTTTGACAAACGATAACGAAAGCACAAAATCCGAAAAACGAAAGATCCGACATAAATAAATGCTTTATTTTCGTTCGTTTTCATTGTTACAACAGTTCGATATAGAATAGGAGATTGGGTCCTGCCCCAGGGGACATGTATCAATGCAAAAAAAAGTTTTAAAAACGGCCGTTTTTTCGGGAGCAGTGATTTTAATAATGATTAAAGTGAAACAATAAAAGTGTAATATTCCTTTAAATTTCGTAGGGGGGGGGGGGGGGTTGTCTATAGTATGCCTGTGAAGGGGCGCATGTTTCCCGTGCTTAGAACTGTCCCTGCACAAAGTGTCATTTATGCAGGAAAAAAAGTCCTTTAAAATCACTCGCAGCTATAATGAATTGTCGGCTCCGTAATACAGAGAACACTCATTGAAAGTCATTGATAAAAAAATAAATAAATAAATAAATAAAAAAGCGTGGGGGTCCCCCAAATTCAATTACCAGGCCCTTCAGGTCTGGTATGGATATTAAGGGGAACCCTGCCTCAAATTTAAGAAAAAATGTGACGTGGGGTTCCCCCTAAATATCCATAACCAGACCCTTCAGGTCTGGTATGGATATTAAGGGGAACCCCGCATCAAATTTAAAAAAAAATTGACGTGGGGTTCCCCCTAAAAATCCATACCAGACCCTTTATCCGAGCACGCAACCTGGCAGGCCGCAGGAAAAGAGGGGGGGACGAGAGAGCGGCCCCCCCTCCCTCCTGAACCGTACCAGGCCACATGCCCTCAACATTGGGAGGATGCTTTGGGGGTCTGTGACCCCTCAAAGCACCTTGTCCCCATGTTGATGAGGACAAGGGCCTCATCCCCACAACCCTGGCCGGTGGTTGTGGAGGTCTGCGGGCGGGGGGCTTATCAGAATCTGGAAGCCCCCTTTAACAAGGGGACCCCCAGATCCCGCCCCCCCCCCCTGTTTGAAATGGTAAGGGGGTACAAAAGTACCCCTACCATTTC